>NW_027305507.1:0-336991 GCF_039555335.1 Amphiura filiformis
ATGGCAAGATGCATCCGATCACTGCAAAGGCTTGAATGGAGACCTTGTCAGTATTCATTCTACCGAGGAAAATAGCTTAGTGGCAGGCGTAAGTAACATTTATATTAATTCACAATAACACTATGACGGAATAGCTATCTTAGATCCCTAAACCTCCAATCTCAGAAAAGAATCAGTACATAAAAAAGCCATTCCTTAAGGGAAGGGGTATGAACGTTTGGACAGTATTTATTGTGGCACATCAGACATATCGAATTGCATTCTGAATACGAAGAATGGCCTTCTGATATCAAATAATTTTGATTTTTGAAATTCGCAATGTAATACACATTTTATGGCAAATCATTAAAATTGATATTTTTGATATTTAACAGTACTCGAAGTAAACTTTATAAATCTGATGATTTCTACCTTAAGTGTATGTAGGTGGGATGAAAAGCTGACGATCAATTGAAAAATTTGACCTTTCGTATTGAAGATATGGATTTTTTTTCCCAAAACACCAAAAAAAAAATATAGGTCTTTTGGGGAAAAAAATCCATATGAAAGGTCAAAATTTTCAATTGATCATCGGCTTTTCCTCCCAGCTACATAGGACCTACACGTTAAGACTATATCATTAAATTTATAAAATTTACTTCGAGGACTGTTATATCTCCAAATGTGAAAAATATCAAATTTTAATAATTTGTCATAAAATTTGTATTATATCGTGAATGTCATAAAATGAAAATTATTTGATATCAGAAAGACATTCTTCGTATTCAGAATGCAATTCGATAGGTCTGATGTGCGCTCATGTCCCACAAAAAATGCTGTCGAAACGCTCATTCCAGTTCCCTTAAGTACACTGAAACTTAATTACAAAATCAAGAAGTGGAAAGATGGAGAATTTTGCTCTGCGTATTCTGATACCTCATTTGGTACAATACGACTTTATTTTCTTAACTCATAGCAATTTGAATAAAAACAGAGAGCTTTTCAAAAGAGACAAAAATTGGCATTGACTTTTCCGGCCACGAAGCACGCAGATATTGAACTCAGCCAGCGGAGTGAACGTTCAATCGTAAGGCTTTATTGAACCCGTAACAAAAGGTAGCAGAAATCGCCTTGAAGGAGGAAATCTCTAAATTTGTCACTTTTGAAACTCGCCCTGTCATGCCTGTTGTTATGCGTATAGCTGAAATAAAATCGCATCGTGCAGAATAAGGCATCAAGGTACGCAGTACAAAATTCTCCATCGACTACTTTATTTTGCAATTAAGTTTGAGTATCTTTAACATGTTTTAAGACATCGCTTTTGTTTTAATTGTTCGGATACTTTTTGTGCGCAGTATATACATGTATTTGTATTCATTAAACTTCAAAGTACCAGAGCCTATGCGATCCTCTGTCTACGTTACCCATTAACATGTTTTTAAGAGACTTGCAAGAGATGCTGGGCGGTAAGGAGGTTTATATGGCAAAGGACCCATTCTCAGAGGCTCAGGGCGGTTATGGATAGCTCTAGGTTGCGGTTTCCAGACGTCGTGGTCCCATTTAGTAAAGTAGTAATAACATGAAGAATGAGTCCTAATTTTTACATGCAACCATTATCAAAAACATTTCAAGGTTTATGTTTTATTATATTGCGTGATCATAAAGAGTAGTAGAGTATTATATATACTTAGCAAATTGACTGTGTGTCAACCTGCTACATATAGGCCCTACATCTGTACATAAGGCGCAGAATCGCACATGACGATGAAGAATTAAACAAAGTGAGTATTTGCTACAAAATACATTATAACGTCTATACGGAAAAAAACTTCAATTACGCACGAACATTAATTCATTTGCTCTACAAAATAAACACTGACAACTAAGAAAACCAACAAGTGGCCTATAGATGACTTCGTATGGGTCTTTAGAAACTTTCATAAATGGGACCAAGTTTAAAAAGGGTGAAAAGCCACACAGGAAAGATTTTTAAACTTTGGCCGCTTTTTACGTTTTGAAACGTTTTTGGTAGATATTAATTCTTTTTTGAGGTAAAAAATATTGCGCGCTAAGTGGTTCTTTGTAGCCATGCGAGGTGAACTAGTTGGATATCCATATTTCGCGGTTAATGGTGCTTTGTAGCCCTGCGGGGCAAACTAGTTGGATATCCATATTTCGCGGTTAGCGGTTCTTTGAAGCTCCAAGGGGCAAACTAGTTGGATATCCATATTTCGCGGTTAGTGGTTTTAACGACCCGTAACCACCCCAATCAGCTGCATACCGCATCCAGCTATTTTATTTATCAAAATACTAGTTTTTTAATGCTATGGGGTTAACAGAATTATTAAAAACATTAATAGCTGAACCCAATAGTTCAGCCAAGGACTGGAAACGACATATTGATGACTTTATATAGAGTGTATTCAATAAACCCAAGGCGGAACGAGAGTTGCTAAGTAACCGCTATCCGAACCATAAACACACATGCATGATCAGACAACGAGTATACAATTTCCTCATAGCATCCCACGTTGTTCACACGTCAGTCGAATTTATTTGGCGGTGTTGGTTTGTTAGCCCTCCAAGTTATAACATCGTTCACTTTGTGTTGAACATTGTATGTGAGCCTCGCTGTAATAACATAAAGACATGGAATAATTGATAGGAAGAGGCACTCCCTAATTAGCATGAGGCCGCATTCTTATTTAAATTAGCCATTGTGTTATAAATTCATATTCATGTTTACCAGTAGCACTTTACACCACCAGGTAGGGTAAGCCATGAATAATTTAGTGTTGTAAAGTCAAATAAGCTTCATTCTTTCCAGTCTTGAACAAAATAGTAGGCGGAGGCGGAATCGATCTCGGTACCTCTCGGTTGAAAGGCACAGCGTACGACCACTACGCCAAGTAACTATCTGCTGTGAGACGTGTGATTTTAATCCTTGATATTGCTCAATGGAATAAATCGTGAAATTAAATCAATAATAAAAGAAGCAGAGTTTTATTTTGGGCTCAAATTGGAGACAGCTCTACTAGAGAAAAGGGAAAATATTTGTCTTTGCTCTAAAGAAAATATTTAAGTTAGAAAATAATCAAATAAATTTAAATAAATATTTTGAAACAGAATGTTATGCCTCTATTGGAAAAAAATATATTACAATAACTTGTGTGTACTATAATTTATTATTTATTTATTATTAATTAATTACTTACTTACTTAATTAATTAATTAATTTATTTATTTATTTATTATTTAATCACTAACATTTATACTCACTTCATCACTCACTCACTTAAAATTAATCTCATTCTGATGACAAAACAACCCAATTAATTATATCATGAACAATATTATTTAAATTATTAAAATTGTGTAAATTTGACCAAATATTTTTATAATTGTCCCAGAAAGATTAATTTGATTGTAGGTGCATGCAGTAGAAAATAGTCTAAAGACAATATATGCAAAGTTTAAGGCCTTTTATGGTGGGTATACTTTTGGAGCTACATTTTATTTCAGGTCGAAATATGGTGAAAAAGTGAAATGTGTAAAAAACGCGTTTGAAAATTTTAAAAAACGTTGTTTTTAATTTTTTTTATCCGATTTGCATAACTTTTGAAAGTTTGTTTAATGTATTATCAAAAGTGCATTATGTTAATGTGTCTAATAATGAAAAACACATTGATATAATGATGATTTTTTGATTTCTCTTGACACCTGTCTCACTTTAATTTCAAAATGGCAATTTATTGCTCGCATTTATTTCAGAAAAATTAATTCATCCACCAATGCCAAGAAATCTACCGTCACCACTGTCTATTTTACCATAATGACAGATTCAGTAATCATCCATCTTACAAAATAATATTGTGTGAAATATTATATGGTCAGTAAATCAATCAACCAATCAACTCCCTCCTCTCAATTACTCTTGCATTCATTCATTTACCTGTTATACCTTCACACTTTATTCCAACAATCAATTATCAATCAATCAATCAATCAATCAATCAATCAATTCATCAATTCATCAATCAATCAACCCATACATCAACATATCAATCAGTCAATCTGTCAGTCATTTAGTCTCACGTCATCACAAGTCATAAAATTAAAATTGATCGACAACTTGATTGGTCGATCAGTTCATTGTTTCATTGTTTGATGGTTTGATAAGTCTATTGATCGAAATTGACTATTATATAATTATTAATATTGTTATTGTTTGATTGATTGATAACTTGAAGAATTGATGTATCAATTAATTCGTTGAGCCGTTGCAAGTGAGTACGTGAAATGTTTAAGAGCTGAGTTACTTCAATAGGCCTAAATTAAATAAATAAATAAACAAGCAAATAAATAAATTAATAAATGAATACATTAATTTATTTATTTATTTATTTATTTATTTATTTATTTATTTATTTATTTATTTATTTATTTATTAATTTATTAATTTATTAATTTATTAATTTATTAATTTATTAATTTATTAAGTAATTAATTCATACATTCATTCATTAATTAACTAATTAATTATTAGATGAATAAATAAAAGTTGTGCAAGAAAAATCAATGCAATAGATGTCCCATTTCGTTTACGGCTATCTATCTGTATATTTGTTTTGTTTTCATAAAATTGCTGTAGGCCTATTTCTCTTTTGAAATCATTAGGGGCTGTGCAATAGTTATGATCCCTGGGGAGGGTAAAATTGGGGGGGCAAGAATTTTTGGCGAGCCGCAAGGGGGACAAGCAATTTTGGCCAGCCAAGAGGGGGGAAAGCGATTTTTGGCACACATCCATGGGGTGCGTTTTAAATAAAACGCTCTAAAAAGGCTTCGAAAAACAGTACGGAAACGCTTTAATATGCAAATTTTCCTGCTCGCCGCGCTCGCAACATAATAAGCCATACCGCATGATACCCGTAAATCATTGGCATGTGCAAGAGGGGGGGGCTAAGAATTTTGGCGGACCGAGAGGGGGTGCAAGCGATTTTTGGCAGGCTGAGAGGGGGAACGATATTTGGCGGGCCATTCGGAAATTTTACCCCGTAACGTACTGTTATCCTAAGCCTTTTTAGAGCATTTTATTTAATAGGCGTAGGCCTACCATGAATAGGGCCTATGTGCAACCCCCCGGCTCAGAATTATTACACAGCCCTTGATAATCTCCGGGGATAATCTCCAAAATCATTCAATCATTCTTTTGATAGACCTAAACTCTTCTAGTAGGCCATAGATTTTAAATACTATGAGTACATGTACAAGTGCTATAAACGCCGTGCATCAGTGTGTCACTTCATTAATATTACTAACCGGCTCACACGCTGTAGTGTATAAATCAAAATTCAAAACACTCGGGTGATTACATAATCAGTGGCCTCAGCTCAATTGATGGCGTTTCAATTTATTACGTGATTTGGGAAATGCACAAGATCAAATAAAACGGCGAGTAATGATTATTTACTTGTTTTTAAAAACAAACTGCTTAGGGCGGTAATACAACGTGTACGTCCGATCACTAAAGATTGAATGATATTTATCATCACACGAGGAAACAAAAACAATCGAGGTCAGTGGAGGTCAGTGGTCTCAGCTCTCAGAGGGGGCGCACTTTTAAGCTTGGTACTCGCATTGAACAGACAAAGTTCGCAAACTGAATGGCGGCTTTATTTGTCAACCGTAATTAACATAATCAAGGGGTCGAACATGCTAATATCCATAACCGATCGATAACTGGACTCATTTTCTACCAAGCAAACCAGCGGGATTTGTCATAGGTTTGCGTGCGTAATAGAATAACCGTGAATTTAGTGTCACCCCCGTGATAAAGATCAGTCTGATCAGTGTGATATCACAGAGCAGACCCTTGAGAGGGCACTTGGCTCATTTGCATGGCAGTCGGACTCTCCATTGTATTTGATCATTTGTGTATGGAGATGGCGACCCGTTATTGTATTTGTTCATGTGTGTATGGAGAGCCACTCTTGGAGCCCATGGGACTTAGGCTAGGTCCTCAGGTAGAGTCAGACGCTGTATGTACTAGAAACGCCCATTCTTGATTCTGCGTTCATTCAATGTTAGCATTAAATTTGTATTGCCCGGCGGCCCCGCGTAATGGAAAAACCTGAATTTGTTACATAAAAAGAAATGAAAATTAAAAAGGCAAGGTTCCACCTGAGTACATATTAAATGGGTGTAGAATTTTTTTTCTATTATATATATGAATTTAGACAAACATACGGGATATAATGAACCTTTGACATGACGCCATGATGACATGATTTTATTAGTCGTTTTATATATCACCTATACCGTGTATCATAATACCAGTATTTGTAATTTTATATTATATAGAACTAATATTTTGCATCATAAATGCGCAGTTCATATGCACAGACGATTACTAATCTTCACGACTTCAAAATAACATGTTACAAAGCAGGTAATAGGTGCTGGCCTTGTCCTATTGTACTTGTTCATTTGTGTATGGAGAGCTCACTGACCTGTTAATAGAGGTCAATGGAATAGCTTCTTTATGGGGCACCTCTCCATCGGTTTCAGGGCGCAGTTCATTGAACTCAGCGGGATTCTATTGCAAGTGCTTTTATATTATTACAAAACGGATCGTGGTTATTGCCTTGACAAACCTAATAAATAATTCATACCAGGGAAGAATAAATCCAGGGGTGCGGACATTTCATTGGTCGCAAACCACCGGGATTCGATACAAGTTTGCGTTGTAAATGAATGCGTGAATAAGAGTGTCATCCCCTTGGCGCGATATTTGATTTCTGAATATACTCAAGTTGCCGTTGAAAATGCCTAAAAATCATCAAGATATTGCAATACTGTCTAAAGTGATGTAAAATTGTGGCAAATTTGTATGATTTATCGCACATAATTTCTGCGTAGCGTGGAGAATCATTTACATAGGATTTTGGAGAAAAAATGTGATAATTTTAGGGAAATATAGAATGGCGGAAGAAACAAATAAAACATTTTCCTGGAATGTGTAGACCATACTCTTTCTGTTCCTATTGATTTCTATACTGAAATAATTCTTAAAATGAAGTTGTTGGATGATTTTAGTTGGCATTTCTAGAACGTAAACATGTAGGCAGATAGTAGAGAGGGCACTCTATTCACGAGATTTCTTTTCCAACGCCAAAATAGCACGAATTTTGGTGGTTTGCGAGAGTGAAGAGTGTCCGCACTATCGATGGACTACGTAACTGTTCAATAGGTTTTTGTAAATAAGCTAGTGTTAGTGGGTAAGCTTTACATCTCTTTTGCATTGTTAAGACAACCACGCTAGGTTTTTCGATCAACGTACTATGCGTGTTTGGTCAAGCGAGGATAATTTGTAAAGCAGCAAGTAATGGTGAGGATGTTGCCCTTTTTAACTACTTCTGACTTTTGATTTAGCCCAAAATTAATCAATAAAATCGTGTATAAGATATTTGTGGGGATATTTGGGCGCTATTACAACAATTTTAATAAATGGGCACTTCTGGGTTGGATATATTATAGACTCTATAGAATTTAAGTATGATATATTTTCGATGGTAAATATATTTTCACTTTCAAAGTTTGTAGTTTTCATAATTGCAATTTCTTAATATTATATAAAAGGTGAGAATAAGACTATTCGCCACTTGCACGGTTCCGCCATTATGCACTAGATGGGGGAGAGCCTCGAACTGGCAGCATACATGAAAGGAAGAATTACGTAACCTTACACAGAATGTTATATGACTGGTTCAATTCCCATTCATGTATGCTGCCAGTTCGAGGCTCTCCCCGCACATAGTGCATAATGGCGGAACCGTGCAAGTGGCGAATAAATGTAAGAGTATGGGATAATTTTGATTGTTAATAAATGCGAAACGCCGGCGGTAGATATCAGCAATATCAGGGATTGCCGCGATTCTTGCAGTAGCTTTTATGAATAGAATACAATAGTGGATACAATAGCGGATACAATAGCGGAACAATAGAGCTCTCTTACGGGCAAATAAACCTCGTCGCGTTTTGCTAAATTTCACTTCTTCTTTTTCATGAACTAACCGTTATTTTTTTAAACTTGTGGCAAAACTTCGACCGAAGTTTTTAATATTCAAAATCACTCTCATGTGACGGAGCGCTGTCAGTTATTCTAACCAGTATTAGGTTCTAAAGGATCTTCACGTAGAAAATTAACGTTCGGAAAATGTAACACAAATTGTGTCCGTTTTACAATATATCAAAGACAGTCAAGGATATTGAACAAGGGCGAGGGGAAGTTTAACTAGTATTAATCTGATTCATTTTGTTTGTAAGAAATCATTACCATGATTACAATAAAGCAAACAGCAAGGGTATCATGTAGTGGTCCTTGATCTACATTTGTTTTGTTTTGTTATATAGTGGGCAAGTATCCGGACAATTTCTGACCGGATAGAAATTATACCGCAAGGTCATTGAACTTCAAAACTACTCAGACCTGTTTTAAACTCACATCATAGTGATCCGCTGGTAATGGATTCAGAAAAATTATACTTTGACCTATCTATGATGTACGGTTATGGAGTTTTGGGCAAAAGAGTAACATTGTGACGTCATAGGGCCAATTAGCCCCGCTGGGGCGAAATGAAATTTGCTCTGATTTTGATGAAACTGGTCTCAAATTAATCGTCTTGTTGCAAGAAATCAGAAAAAGGATATTTCTTACTATCTTGGATGCTTTCATATACAGGTAACACAACAATTTGTCGAGGTCAAATTGATTCAATATATGTGATGCGATCAAGCAAAATCAGTCGGAACTCGGAAATATTAAATTTTCAGTTTATTATAGGATAGAAAAAAGCAGTTACAAAGCTGGATTTTGCAGAAAACCCCATTGAAATTGAACAACCAGTTCCAAAGATATGAGCAATTGATGAGTTTCCAAAACAAAAGGAAACAAAGGGGAATAGATCCTTTGTTTGGCTATATCTCAGAATCAATATTGCCGAGTTCCGACTGATTTTGCTTGATCGCGTCACATATATAGAACTCAATGCGCCAAAATTAGACCGATGACTCAATAGGTAGGCCCTATTGTCGATTTTGATGTGTTACTGAGGTAACGAAACATTCTACATGGCACAAACTATTATTTTTCTGATTTATCATGGAAAGGCCAATAATTTGGCACTATTTTCAACAAAATCGGAGCATTTTTCAATTTTACTCCACGTGGTGCCAAAATTAGACTTATGACGTTACGTTTTTGCTCATAACTCATAACCGTACATTATAGATAGGTCAAACTATACTTTTTCTGAATTCTTATGTCTAGAGGAACACATTGCTTGTGTTTTTAAACAAGTCCGAGAAATTTTGAAATTGACATATGTGTAAAAGTTCAACGACCTTTTCCCACCAAATAAGGGTGCTATTGAAATGCCTCCATAGCCTATAATGATAAGCGCTATAAGTACTGTATCTCTGCCAAATACGGCAAATTTAACATGATTTGCACGATTGTTACGGGAATTTATTGGGCTATTGTAGTGCACCGGGAAAAATATTTGAAGTCCTGAGCGCAAGAAGACCGTAAGTCCACTTGGGTATAGTTTCGTATAGTTTGGTAATGCTTTATACATGTTCAAGGGCCAAAACAAATCTTTCACAACCTTTCATGATGTTTTCACCCTGGAACATGTATTAAACATTATAAAACCCTAAGAATGTATATCTGTTGAAGGGCCAAGTGGATTTACGGTCTTCTTGCGCTCAGGTTTTCATTTGTAAGACAAGGATGACATAAAATGTTTAATTGCGTTTATCCTGTTTTCATGTAGGGTTGGATTGGTTTCAACGACATGTCCTCCGAGGGAAATCTTGTATGGACGGATGGTAGCCCTGCTGACTACACTAACTGGGGTAGTTTCGAGCCCAACAACGCCTTTTTTGGCAATGAACACTGCACAGAAATGAATGCTGGCAACTGGAATGATAATAATTGCAGTAAAGTCAATCCTTTTTCTTGCAAAATAAACTAGAAAAGGTGAAACTTACATTGGTCACTATCGTGAATTTATATTAATAAAATAAATTAAATTCCATCTGGTTGTTTAATTGAAGCACTTCAAACCACACTTGCACGCCAACTTTATCTAGTAATAAATATTTTGTGTTCTGTAGTGCCTTGCCTTGACATAAACGAACCCGTTTTAGGCCTATTATAGGTTATAATGTATTTCTTATTCAATGGGTGCGTCTTGTAAAGAATTCACGTAATTTGATTGGTTTTCTGGTGTATAATATCTCACAATAGTTGATAGTGATATTAGTCAGGGCGCGCGCCGCCACGCAACGGCGGCACGCTTGTTGCTCCTCAATGATCGCGCGATAATGCATTCGCGTAATACACGTTCGAGAACTAAGAACGCGATTCGGCGGCTTAGATGTTCGTGATGGTCTCGTTCATTTAAAACAACGGGGATGTTCTCACAAAAGTAACTTTATTTTTTTCTGAAAAAAGGCAGTTTTTCTCGCAAAAATTACATTAAAACTGAATAAGATTGAGAATAAAAGATAGGATTTTGTCTTTTGCCTATCCAATATCGTGTCATAATGGATAGGCTGGCCACTATTTTTATCGTAGTTGCGCCGGCATCCACTACTCAAAATATTGGCCAGCCCATCCATTATGACACGATATTGTATAGGCAAAAGACAAAATCCTATCATTTATTCTCTAAATCAAATTGGAGCTAGTACTAGTAGTAGGTTTAAACAATTTCTCCCGACGCACGAGGTGTATAATTTTATTCACGTTATGCTTATTGGTCAACAACTTATCAAATCCAAGGTAGTAAGGTAGTCAAAGAAAAGACTCAATAATTATTGGTCCAGGCTATAAATGCATATATTTGGTAAGATTCAACATGTCATGAATTGAAATGGGTAAAAAGTCTAATTAGTTCAGAAATTAAAACATTCTTGATGTATTTTTGATTGATAAAGGTTCCTTTTCAGATCCAATAAAATTATACTCACGCAGAGATCCCGGCAGAGATATTTCAATTCCTATCAGGAATCTTGTTCACTCTGGTATGCCTACTGGTGTTTCTAGATGTTTTTAGAACCGGCAACACTCTTGTCTGGTTTTGATGACGTCACCAAACTTTCTTGTTATTTATGACCTGATCATAAATCGAGGGCTTAGAGCCAGAACTAGCTATGTCCATTTGTTTTCTCAATTACATGTTACTCATTTCGGTAACAATTGGACAGTTAAGTCTGCCCTCAATAAGAAAATGTAAGAGGCTTTGGGGTATATGCATGGTCACTTGCGCCTAACTGTTCAAGTGACCATGCATATACACCAAAGTCACTTGCATTTATTATGGAGGGCATAATTAACCGTACATTTGTTGTCGAAATGAGTAACATGTAATTGAGAAAACAAATGGACATGGCTAGTTCTGGTTCTAAGCCCTCGAAATTTTGTTCAGTCTGTTATTTATATTGAATTGTCTCAATATCGTTTATGCATGGAGATCAGATTATTTAAGGTAATTCTAGGGCTGAACGACTTTAACAATTATTTAAGCAGTCGATTTTGGGCACAAAATAGTCGCGACTACGACGGCTATTTAATAGTATTAGATAGTCGCCACTAGGACGACTATTTGGTGGCTTAAATCTGAATAAAACTCAAGGTATCTGATGGTGCGAAAACATATTACAAAACAAGAACACCAAACACATTCTGCTCAGACATAGACTTATGAAATAATGTATCATAAATAAAGACCAATTTTATAAATAATTTGTAGTGCACTTTTTACCCTCATTTTAAGCTTGTGAATAATAATTTTATGCTGTTTGATGACATTGATAAAATTCGATTTCCACCCGGTCATAGTCAAAAGTCGCAACTACCGTAAGAGTATAAATAATTAACTTTAACCGTGCAGCCCTTAGTTTTACGTAGGGCATTTTAAGCTTCTTCGCTTATATAATTATGGTTTATGTTTTTAATTTGACCAACGAAGAGCATCATACGTATACATAGCGGATTCGGTATCATTCTTTCGTATGTTAGAAGTTCAACACTCTATGGTGTAAATCCATATTTAACCAGAACCGGAAAATTGTATAAATACTTACTGTAACTCAAAACAAAAAGTGGTATTTGACGATAAGCATGAAAGCTCATTATACTCGATACAACTTGATACATGTGAACATGGCAAAAAAAGGCCCAACTCATAGGATTAAGGAAAATCGGGGATAACATTTGAACCTGAACTAGGAAAGAAACCAAGTAAAGTTTTGTTCTGTTAGCCAAGATATTACTGATTGTACTGCAAATGTAAAAAATGCAATTGCTACTCATTAAAGTCAATTTTACGCGATGCAAGCATGATATGCGCGAAAATGTCAAAGTGAGGCAACTCATTTTCTGGACGATTTAGTTAATTGATCATAGCGTTTGAGCCCGAACCCCGGGCCCGAACTAGTAAAGAAACCAAGTAAAAGCTAAGATATTAGAGACATTGCGATTTCCAAACGTAGACATCGGACGTACGTTGTTCTATTCAAAACCACTCTCCTGTATCGAAGCGCGGTCACGTATTTAGCTATTTTTGAAGATATTCCACGTGCGAAATCGACGTAGATACATCGTTGAAAATGCACAACATTTGTCCATTTCACAATATATTAAAGACAGTCAAAGATAATGAACATATGAAGGAAAGTCTAATTATTATTATGATCCTTTTTGTTTGTAACAAATCATTATAATAAAGGTACAGCGATGTGTTAAAAATGGACTAAATTTAAACGCAATATTCACACGCAGAGATTGTCAATTGAAATGTGTGTGATACTGTGCGTTAAAAAAATTACATTGCGATTTCCCATTTTGGATTCCAACGTAGAATAAAAACGCAGATGCTACGTGAAATATGATGATTTTACCTCATGTCTAAGTCCATGCAACGCGCCCAATTTTCAGGACGAAAAAAGTCTCTTTCTCATTTTGAAAGTAAAGTCATGATGTATGGATGTAGTGATCTTTAATCTACCAAAATATATGTTTCGGGGCAACCATAATATTTGGGGAGCACAAAAAACAATTAGGTTTAATGAGCATAGGTCAAAATTTTAATCAAAATCAAAAGCGGTCTGTTTGAATGTAAGCATAGACTCAGCTCACTGTTATTTTTCAATTACTATGCCCTCTATCGACCTAGGTTAGAAGCTGTTAGATTAGATCAAATATTATAGTCTTTATTCTGGCTTTATTGTTCTCCTTCGTGACGAATGAGCACAATCCAGTCTGGAACCGAGACTAGCAATATTCAACACCGTATTAACGTACGCGAAAACGTACGCGAAAACGTACGTGCTAAGTGCTGCGTTTGGAAAATCGCAATGTCTCTATTACTGATTCCACTGCATATAGCATTGTTGCCATGATCTCTTTTATTTATTTTTAAAGCGAAATTGCAATTGTGTAATTTTTATTGTTGCAGTCTGTATTATCATGATTATGTTATCCTTATAACCACGCCATCATAATGGTGACCAATTAAAGTTAGAGCAAAACTAAAAGCACAAGATAAGATAGATGTATCCAGAATTGATTCTGTGTTCCAGGGGATAAGAGAGCTATGATTTGTTATTGTTAAAGCAATAATGTGCGATTTGTATCAACATATATTTTGAATTTTCCCTATTATTGTTGGAGTGGTTTTCAGGCGTAGTCACAATGTATTTATGTACATCATTGGGTATTATAATCATCAAAAAAGTAACACTTCAAGAAAAATTACGGGCGTTGCTGTGAGCAAATCGCGCATGATGGCTAAAATGATACGGTAATTTTTACATACATTTGACAAGAGGCGGAGTAGATGTACTGAGCGCGTACTGGATGACGCCACACAGTGTCATCGCCCCGATATATTCATCGTAGAAATCGCCATGGTAGGTTGAATCCACAGCCACGCATGGCCATTTTATTCGGACCTTATAATTAGCCAAGTGACCTGACTAAGGCTACTGACAATAGCCGGGGTAATTGATTTCTCGCTGTGTGAGTAAGCTTGTATACGACATTGCGTGCGGTCAATGGTCATACGGTACTGCCTCCACGTGACTGGAGTAGTGAGTCCAGATAGCCTGCGCGCTGTATGCATAGTCCATACAGGACCAACGCAATATAAAATTAGAGTTTTGGCCCGGAGTTTTGGTCAGATTTCGAGTTCAAGACGCACGGCCTTTTCTCAAGCCGCACGGTAACGACCATCATATCTGTTCAACACGTATTTTCAAGTGTATGTTCTTGAGACGAAATCATTTACGGGAGATATTCATCATTTTCTAACCCGGTATCCGAAGATTTTCGTCTGATATCAAAATCGTGCATAGCAATTCACGTGTATCGATCCCGTGTATTCATTTTAGTGTCTCTGCTGCACCAAATAATTATTAGCCAGGCGATGTCGGTGTGCGCCAGTGTGGGCATGCGATAAATAGTCGAACAATACATGGTGCGGTCATCCGTTTTGTACATCAACTGCGCCTCTTCCGAAACTTGTAAATGTATTGAATTCCGCAGCATCTGCATTAAACACTAAACAGCGATGCAATCTGCAACTGTTGGCTTTAAATATCGTGTACATGTATGATGAGAAATAAACCATATAGATCTGAGCACTAAATTTTCTTGTTTTGTTTATCATTGCGTTGTACACTTGGGTCTCGTGTTCTGATATTCATCCCGAATCATCACAGGCAGAACTTTAGTCACAGCTTCTTTTGTTATGCATCATTAGGAAACGAATTTGGAGAAAACCTTCTGTTAATAAAATACTATGCTGAGCCACCAGCCTGGGTGGCTCACGCTCCAGTAATTTCAGATGATTGAGCTCAGTAATACATCAAAGAATTCCTTCCAATTCATGAAAACAAATAGATAATCAGCTTATCGGATTAAAAGCTTAGAGGGAAGGTCTTGCTGCTCAGCGAGTGTTTGTAATTATCAGAAGGTTTTCTCCAAATTCATTCTCTAATGATAGTCGCGCTAAAAGTCGATCGAAACATGTTGAAATCAGCACAATTCAGAGATACACCTTTTTGCTATGAAATTTATTTTCTCGGTCAAATATTACGCAAAGTATAACAAATAAATACAAATCCCGGCCGGCACACAACCCAATGTGTTTGTGTGTATTGTATACCTCGACTGCTTACATTATACCACCCAGTTTTAACCACCGTAATCAGTGGGAGCTGGCAGCCTAATGGATAAGGCGTTCATCTAGAGATCGGAAGGTCGTGGGTTCGATTCCCATGCCCTTTAAGATAAGTAGTTTTCAACAGATTCTCCACATTCGCCTTGCCATAACATTGAATTACGTTATCTTTTGACCTAGTGACGAAAAGTATTTTTAGGGGGAAGTGTTAGCTTTCGTTTGATATTAAAAAAAATTCTGATTGGATGAAGGGAACACTTGAGGTTTCGACAAAAACCAATCAAAGATGCCTATTTTTCAGCTAGAAGCTCCATAGCTCTTACATTGCTATGCACTCAACCGTGTAGTGTACTGTGCGGAGACAATTCACTGCTTGCTTGAGAGCTCTTGGACGAAAATGTGTGCTCAGGTGTATGGAGGTGGAAACTGTGCGCATGATGGTTTATAAGAGAATCGGTTTTGTATAGAAACCTCACCATATGGTGCAGGATGCGTATCCCCATAACTATAATTATACCACTACCAAGAAGTATTATATAGAAGTATTACATACGTGTAAAACACTGCAATTTGGACAAACTTGACGAGAGGGTATTCGTTTGATGCTGTTTGTTGACCCCCATCGCATGTTTTAGAGAAATTACAGTGGACAGAAACTAGATTTGGTCCCGCCGTAAAATAAACATCCAGTTGCTGAAAGCCCGAGAACCTATATAATATAATTAGGGTTTCAAAAAGGGATTTTTGCACGGTAGGCCATTCCGTTTTGAATCCCATTCTTTGAGTTTTGACCGGTGAAATCATCAACAAGATACTACCCCGGGATACTACACCATCATGATCATGACGATGTAAGGCTTCACTATTTCTGATCACCTCATCCTGACACATCTTTTTTACATAATGTACCAGCCACAATCAGTGGCGCAGCCAGCACTTTTTCAGAGGAGGGGGGAGACAAATGTTAAGGGGGCCCCTTTTGGCGACAAAATCAGTTAATGTTACAAATTCGCACGAAGCGCGCTAACATTTTTGCCATATTGAAACTAAACTGGTGAAATATGGTACAGAAAGTGAATAAATTCGCGCGAAGCGCGTAAAAATTGGCACTTTTTAGGTTAAAATGGCAAAATATAATGTAAATTTGGTCAGAAACACAAAAAAGTCTTAAATGTCGGGGCGGTCACCATCCCAAGGGGGGGCAAGAGGGGGGGCAAGACTTTTCACAGTCTTTGTTGTCTAACGAAACGCCTGCTTATAATTTCAACATTAGATCCTCTTGAATGGACTATAATAGTTTTATAACATTTTATAACAAATAACACATCTGGCCATACTCACTGGATATTCAGGGTACCAATCATTTTGATACCCTGTATATTACACCCCAGTGACCCCACCTGCATAAACGTATAATGCCACAAATGTAAATCCAAAAATGACTAGTGTTACAGTAGCTGATCTTAATTTGTTTCTCCCCATTATGACCTTCAACCATTCGTGAAAAGCATAGAGAGTATTCGCCGTAGAAGTGACGTAATAATCGGATTAAGGGGGTACTACACCCCTGGCCAATTTTGTGCCTATTTTGCATTTTCTCAAAATTATAGCGCATTGGTGACAAGTAAGATATGTATATTATAGGGGCAAGGACTACAAGTACTGCACTGAAAATTCATCAACTCAAGGCAAGTAGTTATTGATTTATTGATCAAATATTGGTTTTCCCTCATTTTTGACTGTAACTCCACAACCGTTGTCTGTGTTGAAATAAAATTTCCAGTGCAGTAGTTGTAGTCCTTGCCCCTATAATATACATATCTTACTTGTCACCAATGCGCTATAATTTTTGAGAAAAATGCAAAAATAGGCACAAAATTGGCCAGGGTGTAGTACCCCTTAACTACCATAGCAATAGAGGAAAACTATTTTTAGTGACGGGCGATCTATTCAAAATTGTTTTCCTCTATTGCTATGGTATTTATTCCGATTATTTACGTCACTTCTACGGCGAATAGGAAGAAGTGACGTAATAATCGGATTAACTACCATAGCAATAGATGAATACAATTTTTGAGTAGATCCCGCTGCACCACAAGCAGTTTGCCCTAATCACCTGTGTATGTCCCAAAAAATGACAGAACCATCATATCGCACGAACTTTATTTAGGGAATGAGCTTTACCGGTGGGCCTATGGCTATGGATTGCGTTACGTGTCATTAACCTGTTTGCAAAATGAATGTGCGATGGGACTTCTCTTGCTATACTTGCCATTAAACTTATTTTTTATTGGTTATTTATGCCTTTTTGTTTTATTATGTTTCTTACTTTCTTACTTTCTTAGGGACCGATCGTTATTTACGGCAGGGGGGGATGGGTGTTTTGGAACAAATTTCGCGTTCCCCCCTCGCGTCCGCTCAAAATTTTCGCGTTCCCCTTGTTTTCCCAATTTTCTCCATTTAAAATTTAACAATCCCCCTCTTGGTTCAACTAAAATTTCAGGTTCCCCCCTCAAGACCACAAAAAATTTTGTGTTCCCCCTAAATTTACCCATCCCCCCCTGTCATAAATAACGATCGCTCCCTTACTTTGTTGTTTCTTGCTTTCTTTTTATTTAAAACATGTACAATTGGTTTCTTTTGAAAGCAAAAGTGACGGGAGATATTCATCATTTTCTAACCCGGTATCCAAAAGATCTATCTTTTGAAAATCAATACACGTGTATTGGCGTGCATAGCCGCGATAGACGTGTATTGATTTAGTTTCCTGCCTGTACATTATAATTATTTCCCGGCGTTGTCGATATGCGATGGTAATACAGTTGAGTTTTACAACGGTAAATGTCAACTAAATTTAACTGGTATTTCGACAGTCTCATTGAGGAAACAATTAAAGCCCGCAACAGCTACTTCCTTGTTTGCACAACAAAGAGAGCTTTTAATAAACAGTGAAACCATAAGGCAACCCCCCCCAAAAAAAACAAGTTTGTTTCCTGTAGCGCGCGCACTACGTTTTTGACGGCTTATTTTTCGCATTAGACATTGAATAAAAAAAAAAACCCGGAAAAAAATCGAATCATTTTTTTAATACCTTTTTTAATCTGCAGGTTGAAAGGGGATCATAAATATTCTTAAATATGAAGAAATATGAATTTTGTGTGTATCGGAGAGACCCATTGTAAATTTACATTCCAATTTGCAGCAAAAGGTGTTTTTTTTTCATTTGAAAGGAAAAATAAAAATAAAACACCGCATTTCACATTTGACTTTTTTGACCTGCTACAGGAAACAAACATGTTTTTTTGGCCTAATGTACGATCTTATAATATGAAATTGGTTATTTTTTCAAACCCGATTTATTGGCATATTTGTTATGTTTACACATGTCAAAAGTTGCACCTAAATGGACTCAGCCAAATTTGTTGTGTTTGTAGGTCAACAGAGCAATGTTCGACATCAAGTCATAATTCATGAATTATGACTCGACTTTACGTCCTCATATAGAACTGCATGTTAAACGGCCAAAATATCCAGTAGGATTTCTTTTACTTTATCTTGTTATTTTAGCTCAAAATGGACAGTAACACCTTCCGAAACTTATTACTCGTATTATTTCAGCATTTTGAGTAGAGAATAACAAATTTAAAATATGAAGGAAATCGTACATTATGGTTTTAAAACAGCATTCATTTATATTTTGTGCCAAGGAACAAACCAAAAGATCTAAGTCCTATGTTTTATGAACGATCTAGTTTCGTGTGATTGAGGGGGTACAAAATACTCGATAAGTTAAAAAAAAAAACATCGGTCTGACCAGAGAAGATGAGAAATTTTCATCTTCTTTGGTCTGTATGGGTTACAAAACCTTTTACGTTTAACATGTTTAAGCAATTTAAGATTGCTCTGTTTATGAAAACGATTTTAAGTCATTTCTGTTTATATGCAATTATGTTTAACAAGTTTAAACAAAGTATAAGATCCGTAACTTTTCACAAGTTTATTTTGCAGAAAAAATCTTGGGCATTACGGCACACAGACTCGACCCACCAGCCAGTCGTCCATTCCATTGCTGCGCAATAATAGGCGCTACCTTGTGAGCCATGACGAAAGTTAAAGTAATCCACTGGGCTACCATCTATCCATTCAAAGTCACTTTCAGTGGACGTTCTGCTGGCACCAATCCAACTCTACATGGAAACAGAACAAACGAAAGAACATTTGATGTAATCCTTGTCTTACAAATATTCTAAAATAAAAAAGTATTATACAAAGGTGTAAGAACGTTTTAATAACGTTCCAAAAACACTTGTGAAAGTTTGATGCAAAATATTCTAACACAATGTTATTTAAGAGTTAAAAATATTGTGCAATTAATGTTTGCCAAAAACATTTTACAATAACATTTTGAGAACATTTGTAATATGTTGTTGTTTTGTTGTTGTTTTTTTCATATAAACGTTTTAAAAACATTTTCATGATCTTTATATAACCCGATATTTAAATGTTATTAAAAAGTTTTGAATAAAACCAAAATCGTTTATAATAGTTTAAAAACATTTTTCTGTTTGCTGGAATCCCTTCTCTTGCTGGAATGCTAATACAATTTTAATAGAAACATCAACGGTACCAAGAACATCAAAAGGTACCACTAAAACTACTGAAAATGCTATCAAATGAAGCTGAAATGTCATTAAATATTAGTTATAGGGCCTCCATGTTTGTATGTAAGTAAATTCATGGAAGTTGTGATGTGTGTTGAATTCGTGCAAGGAAGATGATCTTTACTGATGACAAAACAGTTATGATGTGCGAGCAAAAGTTCTGGAGTAAGCAAAATGTATTGCGCGCCAAAACGTAAATAAAGGGAATTCTGGATATCAAACCTTAGATCCATAAGACCTCACGGCTTCAACGCTGATGAATAATTCTCGTTGTATTTAAATTGCCGTCTGTGTTTCTGTTTTTGCAAAGTTGGCACCCGATACCTTTTGCTGACTCCAGCACTGTTTATTGCGTTGTTACAATCGCGAGTGTTCTGTTTTTGGTCAGTTCTTCTTTCTTTCTTTATTCTGTCAAACTTATAACGAGCCATCGTAGCAATATGCTTTGGGCCAATGTGACCATATTTGGTCACAAGGACCGTTGAGTGGGGGCACAAATGTTACATGACCAGCTCGGGGTCAAAGGTCATGCAAAGGTCATTATGGCCAAAATGTGATTTTCACTAAAAATGCTTCTTCTTCCACAAATTACATAACACAATGTCGCCACTTGCATCCCTGCATCGCCTTTAGCCAGTGTCTAAAAGTTGTACAAAGAATTGGGGTCAAAGGTCATTAAGGGGGTAAAATCTTACAATTCCATTATCTCGACATCCGTAAGGGGTATGGGGCTCAAACTCAGTGACAACAAATCTCATGACCAGGGGAACATTTAATAGGGGTCAGGTCAAAGGTCATGCAGAGGTCAAATTTTAGAAATGCATTTTCTGTACATCTGTAAGGTGTACGGGACTCAAACTCTGTGACAACAAACTTAATGACCGGGTGAATATTTTGGAACACTTTGCAGGGGTCAGGTCAAAGGTTATCTGGGGTCAAATCTTATAATTTCCTTTTCAGGACATCTGTAAGGGGTATGGGGCTCAAACTCTGTGACAACAAATCTCATGACCAGGGAACATTTTGCAGGGGTCAGGTCAAAGGTCATGCAGAGGTCAAATTTGAGAAATGCATTTTTTTGACATCTGTAAGGGGTATGAGGCTCAAACTCGGTGACAACAAACTTAATGACCAGGGAATCTGTTGAAACAGGGGTCAGGTCAAAGGTTATCTGGGGTCAAATATTATACCGTAATTTCATTTTCTGTAAGGGGTATGGGGCTCAATTTCGGTGACAACAAACCTCGGGAAACATTAAGGTCGAAGGTCAGGTCAAAAGGTCATTAAAGGGTTACATGCCTTGCGATTGTCTGCGCTCTGTGAGCGCAAATTATCTCTAGTGTTCATTGTTTTAGTACTGATCTCGAAAGATTGGTGATCGCTAGTATACATGTGGTAACAGAAATGGCATCAAGCAAACATTATGCTGATTGATTGTATTGATTTTTACTTTGTTTTAATTTATTAAGCTACTACATAGCTTTCTTTCAATAAAATTGGTGGTCTACAAGAGAAGGTATGGTCAATTGTATAAAGTAGTCATGAAACAGCTTGGGCCACTTTCGTGTCTTTATTTAGCAAAGGTTACTGAATTGAGTTGAATCGTAAACCATCTGGTCGGTGCTCTTAAAATGGGTAATTTTAAACAATGTGGCATTTGATATGGTATTTTAATCAATAAATTTGAAAGAAAAATTATATTATTTATTACTATAGTCAATTATTATGATTATGTGAAAGACAAAAATTTAGAAAAACAAAAACATTTGTTTTTGTTCTGAGATCTTTGACGATATGCATGAGATTTTATTATTTTTCGCGGTATAACTATGATTATTATGCCAACATGGCAAAACGTGGTCCAACTCAAACGTTTAAGTAAATTGGGATAGCGTATGAACCTGAACTACAAAATAAACTAAGTCAAGTTAAGTGTGTCTGTTTTTTCTCGGATTCCGCTGCATATAACATTTTACGCCATGACACATTTTATTTTTGTCTGAAAATCAAAAATGCAATAATGCATATTTATGAAAGTCAATTTTACACGGTGCAAGCTTGATATGCGCAAACATGTCAGAAGTGGCCAAAACTCGACTTTTAAAATATATACCACAAGTAGGGATGTGGCAAGCACTATTTTGTTCAAAACATCTAAACCGAATATATTTCAGGCCTAAAATGAGAAAAATATGAGCTTTCTTCTGATCCCAATATCGCCATTTTTTAAATTTCGTTTAATCCCGAATAAATAAAGAAACCAAGTAACGGTTTTTTTTTCTGATAGCCAAGATATATCCCACTGCATATAACTCTGTTACCATAACACCTTTGGCAAATTTGCTAGTGTAAACTGTTTGTTACAGTGTGTATTGTGTATAATGTATTCTACATAGCATCAAACAATAATGTTTTGATTTTTTTTTTTTTTTTTAAGATGTACTCACGTGCGTCATTGTCGCTCCCTTCAGGGTTTGAAGCAGTTCATTCTCCTCGGCAGTATGAATAGTGGGAAGGTCTCCATTCAAAGTTTTGCAGTAATCCCATGCATCTTGCCATGGCTTCTGCGCATCCGAGAAATGCTTGTAGCATGCACCGTTTAATTCAGTCCATCCTTCTAGGCAGCCAGGAGATGTGGTTGTGCTTGGAGTTGGAGTTGGGGAGACGCAAGTGCAAGTCCAGGACGAACATGGCATATCTGCACAGGTGGATACGATGATTAAAGCAAGTAGTGAGACTTTGAGGGTGAACATGTTTGCTGGAGACCAGAGCTGGAGTTGATGAACAATAAGTAGCTTCGGAGATCTGTGTCTTCAACGGTTGATGCGAGAGGTTTAACGCACTGGATATTTCTGGTGTGATATATGATTTCGTGCAAGTTTGCAGTGGTTTATATTCTATGCTGGCAAACTGAATAATAAACGCCCATTAGCATGATTCCGTTGAGTGATTTTACACATGGGCGTAGTTAAGTTCGCCACATGCGCAAACTCTGATTGGCTAAAATGAAGTTGCATTCTGGATGGAGAATATAAAGTGTTATGACCATATGGTAGGCGTGGTTACTTAAAATTTGAACAATCAGATGTAAAATTTAACTTCTCTGCTTTTTGATACCATAGTAAACCGGATACAAGAAATTTAAGGTCGTGACCGTTTTGGACGCCATCTTAGATTTAGAGGTGAAAGAAGTAAATTTGCAACAGTACACCAAATTATTTAACGAGGTGTGCTTAGTCTGTACGCAGGGTGAAATGGGAGTGTACAATTCTGAGGTTTGACCTTTCGATTATTAAGCTAATCGAGATCCATCCATCCATTGCGCTCATTTTAGAACTACTGATATTACCCTAACACCTTACCCGAGGGCAAAACCAATCTTTAAACATCAAAGTAAAGGTTGGGGTTTCTACAGTAGAATACATGATTTTAACTTCGCTTCTGTATATATAAGTCAATTTGGTGTTTTAGTATGTCGGATTAAAACCCTTAGAGGTTTTGTTTCAAGCCCCTTCCTGGCAAATTACGCTTGTGACTAATCGTAATATAACAGTTACACCACGTGACCTTCCATATGGTCATAACACTTTACCCCCCCCCCCCTCATTTCAGCCAATCAGAGCGTGCGCATTTAGCATGATTAACTACGTCTATGTGCAAAACCCAACAACCTAATGGGCGTTGATTTTTCTGTTATCTGTATGATGTACAATGTGGGGTTGTATCAATTAACAGCAAAGCATACTGAAATGGTAACGTAACGTCAAACAGTAGAAATTATAGCTCCTATAAAAATAGTACCGGTATGTCATGCCGATTATTTTCCATGTGTGCCAATGTGTCAGGCACTTATTTAATATTAGTATGTTGGCTTTTATTCATAGTCCTGTGACACTGTGTCAGTGCCAGCAAAGTCCATTACTACTTTTACGTGTGTCAATCTGCCATGCAAAGCGATCATAACTTTTTCATGTGTGTCAATGTGTATGGTTTTCAGCTAGTTCTTCTTGGCACTGTGACAGTCAAGCACATCATTACTTTTACGTATGTGTCAATGTGTCAGACACTTGGTTAACTCTCGTACTTCTGTGCTTATTTTTCATGTGTGTCGATTTGCTTGTGTTTAGTTATTTTTCTTGGCACTGTGACACCGTCGGGTAAGCCAATTTCATGTGTGAGTCAATGTATCGGACCTATACTTCTGTATGATTTAAACTTGTTTGTGCTCTATTTTCCTGGCAATGTGTGCCAGTCAAGCCGATTATTTTTCACGTGTGTCAATGCGTCAGACACTTTGATATTTAGTATGATTTGGTTCTTTTTTCATAGCCCTGTGACACTGTGCAGGCAAGCCAATTATCACGGTGTGTCAATGTGTCGGACACTAAAACATTTCTTTAACATCCGTACTTCTTTTGTGTTCGTTCTTTCAAAGCAATCGATTCTAATTGTTCATGTGTGTCAATGTGTATAGTTTTTAGCTATTTCTTTCTGGTACTGTGACACTGTGCCAGTCAAACGCATCATTATTTTTTACGTGTGTCAGACACTCGTACTTCTGTGCTTCTGATTTGACGTTTTGACCGAGAAACGTGTAGCTTTTGTGAACTTTTCTTTCAAAAATACAAATTTTTAATGTTTTTTTAAGTTGTTTAAAGTTTTATTACGACTGCATGCATGGGGTGCAAGAATGGGGCAAACATTTTTAGACCTCATCAAAATCCGCATGTTAACTTTTTTGAGCACTTTCTTCATGGCATTTGGACAGTGTGCTAGGCATGCTGATCGTTACTTTTTGATGCGTTACTGTGTCTGACACTTTAATACTTCGTATGTTCAGGCTCTGATTTCATAGCAAAGTGACACTGTGCCATGCAAGCCAAAAATACTTTCACATGTGTGTCAATGTGCCAGACACTTTAAGACCTTGTTAATTTCTATGTTTATCTATTTGTGCTTGTTCTTCTTGGCACTGTGACAGTGTGCCAGGCAAGCGGATCATTACGATGTGTCAGACCAAGTTCTATTTCAACTTTCCTGGTCAGACACTTAAAGACCTCGTTAACTTCCATTCATCTTTTGTACTCTTTCTTACTGTGCCAGGCAAGCCAATCATTGCTTTCACGTGTGTGTCAATGCGCCAGTCACTATAACACTTTGTATATTTATAACTACCACGTCCTGGTACTGTGACATTGTGCCATGCAAGCCAATCATTGCTTTCACGTGTGTGTCAATGCGCCAGTCACTATAACACTTTGTATATTTATAACTACTTCATCCTGGCACTGTGACACTGTGCCAGGCAAGCCAATCATTACTTTCACGTGTGTACCAATGCGCAAATCACTTTAATACTTTTGTATATTTACAACTATTCCGTCCTGGCACTGTGACACTGTGCCAGGCAAGTCAATCATTACTTTAACGTGTGTACCAATGCACCAATCACTTTAATACTTTTGTATATTTATAACTACCCCCTCCTTGCACTGTGACACTGTGCCAGGCAAGACAATCATTGCTTTTATGTGTGTACAAATGCGCCAGTCAATTTAATACTTTGTATCTGACGAAGGCCTCACATTATTGTCTAACCTTTTCCTCTTCATTGTTTTATTAAATCTAAAAACGAACATTGCATACCGGTTTGCACAAATTCAAACTGGGAATAATGAAAAGAACCCTTGAAGTTGGAAGTGAAATTCAACGTTTAGGGTTTTAGGATTGAATTCAGGTTTCGGTCATTGTACCGACCATTTTTTCAGTTGACTGAACGGTGGATTTAATACATTTAATTCTTGAAGTAACAGTTTTGTCCATATTAAATCGCTGGAAACGGATAGGTATACCAATCATTTTGATACATCCTGCACGTCCTGTATGAGCTTCCGATTGATGTGTGGTGTTCTATATATCTAATATACTAAAATAATGAGCGAAGTCTGCGTGTCTGTCTGTCTGTCCGGCTATGCGTTTCGCCTCGCTTCGATGCATCGATCCGATATTTCGAATATGGATAGGTATCGGGAAAAGCATCTTGACAGCGGGGTTTTCGAGGTCATCGGAGGTCAAGGTCAAAGGTCAAAATTTCAAACTTTGTCTGATCGGGCTCAAACTTGGTGGGTGGAATCCGTGATAGGAGGGAAATATATGCCCGAAATAAAATTGCGGTCAACCAAGGTCCTTGATAGGGGGGACATGTAAAAATATAATCGAGGTCATCCGAGGTCAAAGGTCATCCAGGGGCTACATTAAACGTTGCCCGATTTGGCTTAAACTTGGTGAAAGTAATTCTACATATCACTGGAACATGAACAAAATCAAACCGAGGTCATTCAAGGTCAAAGGTCATATGGGGTCAAATATTAGAGTATGCCCAATCGGGCTTAAAAGTGGTAAAAAGAATCCTTGATGTAACGGAAACATGTCAAAAAGTCAAAAGGGTCATCAGGGATCAAATAGCATCGCTATCTGTTACTCTCACAGTTACAGGTGAACTAGTATTTAAAAATATCTACCAAATGATGTACTCTGACACTGATTATATCCTGCTTGGAAAATGTGTTTAAAATACTAACACTGTAAATCCCTAGCTGTAACACATTTTAAACACGTTAGGCGTTTACCAAATTGTTATTATTATGTACATATACCTTTTCAGAAAAAAATGGGTTCATATTTTGAAGCATACCCATCACAAATCCAAAATAAAATCAACACTGTCCTTTTAGTTTACAAGTTATTACACTTTCAATTTGTATCTAAACGCATCCTAAACGCCTAACGTGTTTAAAAACTGTTACAGCTCTACCGTGTAGCTAATCGATAATCTAAACACAATCTAAACACCACTGTTTAGCTTGTGTTCAGATTGTATACAGGTTGATATTTGATATCCAAATATATATAATACGACGTATAAACAAAAGCTAAACATGGTGTTTAGGATGGGGTATAAGTGTTTAGGATGCGTTTAGATACAAATTCAAAAGTGCGATAACTTGTCAATCAAAGGGACGGTGTTGATTTTACTTGGGATTTGTGATATTTAGGAGTAGGGGTTTCCAAAAAAATGGAATGCAATATTCCTAAACGCTTTTGTGTGTTTAAAAAGTGTGTATATGTTTAAAAAGCTGGACCTTTAGAACGTAATCAAATTAGATTTACAGTGTATCTTCTTAATAGACTATGTGGAATGATTAATCCTAAGCTCGCTACTTTATAAAAATAATAATGTGGAATGATTAATCGCCAAATCGCATGCTTTACATTAGAAAAGGATAATTTGGTTATTATTAATAAAACGACGACAAATCAAAAATTTTGCAGTTGTCGCTAAAACACTTTTCAAATTATTATTTGACACAATGTTTTATTCTTATGTTTTATTTTTATATTTTAAGGTCATCTAGTTTGAAAAGTGGAAGAAAAGTATTTTCTTTTTAGTGGAAATGTATCTTTATGAGCCCGTCCAGAGCAATACAGTAAGCCAAAAAATTAAGGTACCAATCGTGTTCACCCCTGTATATCGTAAATAAAGACATATCTGTTAAAATTAAAACAAGCAGCCAATACCTGTACTCTTTAGCTCTGATTTAAGATCTTATTTGTTGAAATTGGTTGAGAATTAAAGAAATGGTGATCTAAAACCTAATGAAGAAACGAAATCAAAACTTGCACTTTTGTGTTCTGATCAATGAAAGCACGACTCTAGTTTTAACGTGCTAATCAATGGAAGCACGGCGCGGCGTTAGTTCTCTTGTTCGCGAATGCTTTGTGTACAAATCAATAGGGCTTGCAATGGAGCAAACTGCAACTTTTAAATTGGAATCTTCCTTGGGTATTTGGATCGTCGTGGTTTTATTTCTAGAACAAATTTCAACAAATTAGGTCTTAAATTCGAGCTAAAAGATGTAGCTATTGGCTGCTGGTTCCAATTATGACATATCTGTCTTTGTTTAGGATATACAGGGGGTGAACATAACCGGTACCTTAATTTTTTGGCCTACTGTATATAGGGGTAACACAATATTACATGTACTGTACATACTAGAGGAGGCTGAATAGATCACTATAACCATAGACACAAACAAGTATCTAGACCATTGACCACCCATCCCAAACCACTAACTTACATGAGAAGTACTTGTGCATGAGAATATTCCCTTCAATATACTATTATGGATATTGGTCAACATTTTTAACATTTGAGGATTACGTTTCTGGTAGGAGGGTCAGGCATGAACCGAAACTAGTTTCGTTCATAGGACTTCGTCGATCAGTCAGTTTGTTCACAAAGTGCTCCATGAATTGAAAAGTATAAAACGTTAGATGATGATGATGATAACTCATCATTTTTCGTGAAATATGTCAAGAATTGTCATAAAAAGCAAAATGCTCAAACCACGCTAAAAAGCTATTATAATCATGTCGGTCTAAAAGGAATTGTAATTATAGATAACGAACAAGGAAATGAAGGCCACTCCAAACAAATCATGTCAACAATTTTACCGTCTACCTTGGGTCAAGAGAGAGGACATTCTTAACAAAATCTCAACTATTCCACATAGGCCGAAGTGTCAAAGATTAAAAAACAAAACAAACTAACAAAAAACAAACAACAGACAAACAAAAAAGCCTGCTGGTAGTCACTGAGTATGTCGGAAATAAATTGCGTTCTTGATTTTACTGAAAACAATGCTGTATCTTCAAATGTTAATTAAAGGTTAAAGGATAGGTGTTGTCAATGAGAGTGCACGCGGAAATGATTTGGCCAGGTTTATCATGTTTATCGTGTTTAGATGCAAAGGATGGGTGTTGTCAATGAGAGTGCACGTGTAAATGATTTGACCAGGTTTATCATGTTTATATGCTGCAGATACATCTGCTTTTTATGAAAAGCTGATGACTTTGATTTCCTGAATCCTTGGTCGTAGACCGTATTAAGGGCTGGGGTATGAACGTTTGGACAGTATTTATTTTGGGACATTAGAGCACATCAGACATATCGAATTGCATTCTGAATACGAAGAATGTCATTCTGATATCAAATAATTTTGCTTTTTGAAATTCGCAATTTAATACACATTTTATGGCAAATCATTAAAATTGATATTTTGATATTTAACAGTACTTGAAGTAAACTTTATAAATCTGATGATTTATACTTAAAGCCGACGATCAATTGAAAATTTTGACCTTTCGTATTGAAGATATGGATTTTTTCCCTAAAACACCAAAAAAAAAATTATGTCTTTTTGGGGAAAAAAAATCCATATTTTCAATATGAATTAAAGGTCAACATTTTCAATTGACCGTCGGCTTTTCCTCCCTGCTACGTACACTTTAAGAATATATCATTAGATTTATATAATTTACTTCGAGGACTGTTATATATCAAAATTTGAAAAATATCAAATTTTTATAATTTGTCATAAAATTTGTATTATATTGTGATTTTCACAAAATGAAAATTATTTGATATCATAAAGACATGCTTCGTATTCAGAATGCAATTCGATAGGTCTGAGGTGCTCTCATGTCCCACAAAAAATACTGTCGAAACGCAATAAACGCTCATTTTAGATCCCTTAACCCACAAAACAGGCACGCCCAATAGCCTATTGTACGATATTATTTTCTATAAGTTCCCTGGATATTAAATTCATTCAATTATGTCACATCGAAATTTACGTAATTGGGGGTGTTCCCCAAAAGTCGGGGGGAATGCCCACCTTACCACCCACCCCCCAGCGCCGCAATTGGCTGCATCAAGAGTCACATAAAATGCTCAGGAATGCATAGAATGCGGGCTAAGTACGCAAGTTGTGAACTAGACATTCACAAGAGTACTAGTGGAGGATACATAATTTAGATTATGTCTTGTCATTGTTAACAATGACTTAGATTATTTGAAAAAAAATACTAATCAATTGGGACACCCGGGATTTTCGTAAAACCACATTACATAAATGGGTGTTGCTTTTTCTTTGTTATAGTGAATAATTCAACTAGACATTGATTGTGCTCGAGGAGCACGACGTACCCTTAGCCAGCCACAGCTATTTGGTACTTTAAAGTATAATAGTAATGGAAAGAAAAATGCAAATGTTCTTCATTTTTCGGCACACATAATTTTGACAAAAATGACGTCACGGACATAAATGTCAATCTCCTTGTATGCATATAGCCGCCATTCTTTCAAGCTAGCTCGTCAAATTCCAAGGGGTGCCCGTCATCTAGTTAATATCTATATAATTATATGTCTAACGCCGTGGTTTAGGGAAGGGCGGTAGATGGTTTCGATACCCGTTTGTCCATGGTTATGGTACCCTTCTCAGCCTTTAGTCCAGGGCCTTACGTAGCAAAATCGCCTCTCGTAGGACTTGCATGTTTATTTTGATTTTTGAACTGAAATCCAATCTACGTGGACCAATGAATCAAATGAACTATGCTGCCAATTTTTCTGATGGGGTTAAGGGGTCAAATCTAAGATAGCGGCCCTATATATCATATAGCACCCGCCGTTGAATCCACCATCTGGACAAACAGGTTCGCACGATGTGCAAACGCAAGACAAAGTTGCACTAGTGGATACGATGATTAATTTAAAAACAATAAAAGCAAGTACCGAGATTTTGAGGGCAAACATCTTGGCTGGAGACCAGAGCTGCAGTTGACGAACAGTATAGGTAACTTCGGAGATCTGTGACTGTAACGACCGATGCGGGAGGTTTAACGCGATGGAGATGTTTGGTGAGATGTATGATTTCGTGCTAGTTTGCTACGCCTTATATTTCTATTTCAAACTGAATATTTCACTAGCAGAAAAATCAACTCCCATTAGGTTGTTGGGTTTTGCACATAGACGTAGTTAATCATGCTAAATGCGCACGCTCTGATTGGCTGAAATGAGAAGGGGGGGTAAAGTGTTATGACCATATGGAAGGTCACGTGGTGTAACTGTTATATTACGATTAGTCACAAGCGTAATTTGCCGGGAAGGGGCTTGAAACAAAACCTCTAAGGGTTTTAATCCGACATACTAAAACACCAAATTGACTTATATATACAGAAGCGAAGTTAAAATCATGTATTCTACTGTAGAAACCCCAACCTTTACTTTGATGTTTGATGATTGGTTTTGCCCTCGGGTAAGGTGTTAGGGTAATATCAGTAGTTCTAAAATGAGCGCAATGGATGGATGGATCTCAATTAGCTTAATAATCGAAAGGTCAAACCTCAGAATTGTACACTCCCATTTCACCCTGCGTACAGGCTAAGCACACCTCGTTAAATAATTTGGTGTACTGTTGCAAAACGGTCACGACCTTAAATTTCTTTTATCCGGTTAACTATGGTATCAAAAAGCAGAGAAATTATTATCTTTTCAATGATACGAATCGCGTCATGATTAAAAGTTATGATCAAAATATTGGGTATGAAAGCGGAGATCACTCTGGACGCCGTCGTGGATTTAGAGGTGACAGAAGTAAATGCGCAAGAGTAGACCAAGCAAATATTGTGTCATATGTAATAAAGACGAAAATAAACGAGGGTTCTTAATTTATATGCAGGGTGCAAAGGGATTCAAAAACTAAGCATGTTTTTGAGGTTTGGCCATTCGCTTATAAGTTATTTGTGTCCTAACACAAGCGTTTTGTTACGTCAGATGATAAAGCCTAGTGGTTTTGGTACAAATTCCCTTCCTAGGACGAAGTTAAATTTTACATCTGATTGTTCAAATTTTAAGTAACCACGCCTACCATATGGTCATAACACTTTATATTCTCCATCCAGAATGCAACTTCATTTTAGCCAATCAGAGTTTGCGCATGTGGCGAAATTAACTACGCCCATGTGTAAAATCACTCAACGGAATCATGCTAATGGGCGTTAATTATTCAGTTTGCCAGCATAGAATATAAACCACTGCAAACTTGCACGAAATCATATATCACACCAGAAATATCCAGTGCGTTAAACCTCTCGCATCAACCGTTGAAGACACAGATCTCCGAAGCTACTTATTGTTCATCAACTCCAGCTCTGGTCTCCAGCAAACATGTTCACCCTCAAAGTCTCACTACTTGCTTTAATCATCGTATCCACCTGTGCAGATATGCCATGTTCGTCCTGGACTTGCACTTGCGTCTCCCCAACTCCAACTCCAAGCACAACCACATCTCCTGGCTGCCTAGAAGGATGGACTAAATTAAACGGTGCATGCTACAAGCATTTCTCGGATGCGCAGAAGCCATGGCAAGATGCAGGGGATTACTGCAAAACTTTGAATGGAGACCTTCCCACTATTCATACTGCCGAGGAGAATGAACTGCTTCAAACCCTGAAGGGAGCGACAATGACGCACGTGAGTACATCTTAAAAAAAAAAAAAAAATCAAAACATTATTGTTTGATGCTATATGTAGAATACATTATACACACTGTAACAAACAGTTTACACTAGCAAATTTGCCAAAGGGGTTATGGTAACAGAGTTATATGCAGTGGGATATATCTTGGCTATCAGAAAAAAAAAAACCGTTACTTGGTTTCTTTATTTATTCGGGATTAAACGAAATTAAAAAATGGCGATATTGGGATCAGAAGAAAGCTCATATTTTTCTCATTTTAGGCCTGAAATATATTCGGTTTAGATGTTTTGAACAAAATAGTGCTTGCCACATCCCTACTTGTGGTATATATTTTAAAAGTCGAGTTTTGGCCACTTCTGACATGTTTGCGCATATCAAGCTTGCACCGTGTAAAATTGACTTTCATAAATATGCATTATTGCATTTTTGATTTTCAGACAAAAATAAAATGTGTCATGGCGTAAATGTTATATGCAGCGGAATCCGAGAAAAAACAGACACACTTAACTTGACTTAGTTTATTTTGTAGTTCAGGCTCATACGCTATCCCAATTTACTTAAACGTTTGAGTTGAACCACGTTTTGCCATGTTGGCATAATAATCATAGTTATACCGCGAAAAATAATAAAATCTCATGCATATCGTCAAAGATCTCAGAACAAAAACAAATGTTTTTGTTTTTCTAAATTTTTGTCTTTCACATAATCATAATAATTGACTATAGTAATAAATAATATAATTTTTCTTTCAAATGTATTGATTAAAATACCATATCAAATGCCACGTTGTTTAAAATTACCCATTTTAAGAGCACCGACCAGATGGTTTACGATTCAACTCAATTCAGTAACCTTTGCTAAATAAAGACACGAAAGTGGCCCAAGCTGTTTCATGACTACTTTATACAATTGACCATACCTTCTCTTGTAGACCACAAATTTTATTGAAAGAAAGCTATGTAGTAGCTTAATAAATTAAGGGCTGGGGTATGAACGTTTGGACAGTATTTATTGTGGGACATTAGAGCACATCAGACATATCGAATTGCATTCTGAATACGAAGAATGTCATTCTGATATCAAATAATTTTGATTTTTGAAATTCGCAATTTAATACACATTTTATGGCAAATCATTAAAATTGATATTTTTGATATTTAACAGTACTTGAAGTAAACTTTACAAATCTGATGATTTATACTTAAAGTGTATGTAGGTGGGATGAAAAGCCGACGATCAATTGAAAATTTTGACCTTTCGTATTGAAGATATGGATTTTTTCCCAAAACACCAAAAAAAATTAGGTCTTTTTGGGAAAAAATCCATATATTCAATATGAAAGGTCAAAATTTTCAATTGACCGTCGGCTTTTCCTCCTGCTACATACACTTTAAGAATATGTCATTAGATTTATATAATTTACTTCGAGGACTGTTATATATCAAAAATTGGAAAAATATCAAATTTTTATAATTTGTCATAAAATTTGTATTATATTGTGATTTTCAAAAAAATGAAAAATATTTGATATCAGAAAGACATGCTTCGTATTCAGAATGCAATTGATAGGTCTGAGGTGCTCTCATGTCCCACAAAAATACTGTCGAAACGCAATAAATGCTCATTTTAGACCCCTTAAAACAAAGTAAAAATCAATACAATCAATCAGCATAATGTTTGCTTGATGCCATTTCTGTTACCACCTGTAATTTGACCTCTGCATGACCTTTGACCTGACCCCTGCAAAATGTTCCCCTGGTCATGAGATTTGTTGTCACAGTGTTTGAGCCCCATACCCCTTACAGATGTCCTGAAAAGGAAATTATAAGATTTGACCCAGATAACCTTTGACCTGACCCCTGCAAAGTGTTCCAAAATATTCACCCGGTCATTAAGTTTGTTGTCACAGAGTTTGAGTCCCGTACCCCTTACAGATGTACAGAAAATGCATTTCTAAAATTTGACCTCTGCATGACCTTTGACCTGACCCTATTAAATGTTCCCCTGGTCATGAGATTTGTTGTCTCCGAGTTTGAGCCCCATACCCCTTACGGATGTCGTGATAATGGAATTGTAAGATTTTACCCCTTTAATGACCTTTGACCCCAATTTTTTGTACAACTTTTAGAGACTGGCTAAAGGCGATGCAGGTTTGCAAGTGGCGACATTGTGTTATGTAATTTGTGGAAGAAGAAACATTTTTAGTGAAAATCACATTTTGGCCATAATGACCTTTGCATGACCTTTGACCCCGAGCTGGTCATGTAACATTTGTGCCCCCACTCAATGGTCCTTGTGACCAAATATGGTCACATTGGCCCAAAGCATATTGCTACGATGGCTCGTTTGACAGAATAAAGAAAGAAAGAAGAACTGACCAAAAACAGAACACTCGCGATTGTAACAACGCAATAAACAGTGCTGGAGTCAGCAAAAGGTATCGGATCCCAACTTTGCAAAAACAGAAACACAGACGGCAATTTAAATACAACGAGAATTATTCATCAGCGTTGAAGCCGTGAGGTCTAATGGATCTAAGGTTTGATATCCAGAATTCCCTTTATTTACGTTTTGGCGCGCAATACATTTTGCTTACTCCAGAACTTTTGCTCGCACATCATAACTGTTTTGTCATCAGTAAAGATCATCTTCCTTGCACGAATTCAACACACATCACAACTTCCATGAATTTACTTACATACAAACATGGAGGCCCTATAACTAATATTTAATGACATTTCAGCTTCATTTGATAGCATTTTCAGTAGTTTTAGTAGTACCTTTTGATGTTCTTGGTACCGTTGATGTTTCTATTAAAATTGTATTAGCATTCCAGCAAGAGAAGGGATTCCAGCAAACAGAAAAATGTTTTTAAACTGTTATAAACGATTTTGGTTTTATTCAAAACTTTTTAATAACATTTAATTATCGGGTTATATAAAGATCATGAAAATGTTTTTAAAACGTTTATATGAAAACAACAACAACAAAACAACAACATATTACAAATGTTCTCAAAATGTTATTGTAAAATGTTTTTGGCAAACATTAATTGCACACTATTTTTAACTCTTAAATAACATTGTGTTAGAATATTTTGCATCAATCTTTCACAAGTGTTTTTGGAACGTTATTAAAACGTTCTTACACCTTTGTATAATACGTTTTCACTTATTCAAGCGTTTTTATTTTAGAATATTTGTAAGACAAGGATTACATCAAATGTTCTTTCGTTTGTTCTGTTTCCATGTAGAGTTGGATTGGTGCCAGCAGAACGTCCACTGAAAGTAACTTTGAATGGATAGATGGTAGCCCTGTGGATTACTTTAACTTTCGTCTTGGCTCACAAGGTAGCGCCTATTATTGCGCAGCAATGGAATGGACGACTGGCTGGTGGGTCGAGTCTGTGTGCCGTAATGCCCAAGATTTTTTCTGCAAAATAAACTTGTGAAAAGTTACGGATCTTATACTTTGTTTAAACTTGTTAAACATAATTGTTTAAAAGAAAATGCGTGCATATAAACAGAAATGACTTAAAATCGTTTTCATAAACAGAGCAATCTTAAATTGCTTAAACATGTTAAACGTAAAAGGTTTTGTAACCCATGTAATACCACCGTAAGACGAATATAGAAATAATTCAAAAATAATTTGACCAATAAACCGAGTTTTTCAATTGAAAATCCAAGTTTTTAAGTTTGTTAAGCTTGTTGTGTTTGTTTTTTTCTTTTAAATTACGGGACATTTTCTATCAAATAATTGAATTGGTTTCAAATCTGTATTGATAAACCAAGTTTTTCGATTTTAATTGAACAACTCGGTTTATCGGCTGAGCAATATTGGTTAACTTGAATTTTTAATCGAAAAACTTGGATTACCGACGCGCAATTTCCTGTAATTCGAACAACAAAGTTTTTCAAAAGGAAAACTTGAATTTTTTCACTGATAAAGCTGGTTTATCGACTGGGCATTGAAAACATTTTGATTTTCGACTGACAAACTTGGTTTATCGACTGAGCAATTGTAAAAAAAATGGATTTTCGAACAAAAAACTTCGATTATTGACGCGCATTGTCCAGTAATTCGAAAAACCAAGATTCAAATAATTGGAAGTTTATCAGTGAAAAACTAATACCGGGGAACTAATAAAATACGCACAGACGTCACTGCCACACTAGGGTGATAAGTAGTATAGTGCACCAGTAGTAGTAAGCAGAGTAATCTGACATGGACATTTTCTCCGGAACATAATTGTGAAGAACATGCTGTGGCATAAAAATAAAGTAGAAACAAAGCACGCAAACTGCTGAACTATGGACTTCCATATTTGTATTTTTTAAAACGGCTACCAAATAGGTAAAAAATACCACTAAACGTTTTCATTTACTTTCCATGTAGTGTTTACACTTAAGGGGCATTGGATTATCGCAATAGAACAAATATTAACGCTACACTACCATTTTTTTTTCAATGTCGTTTATGATCAGATTATTTAATGTGATTTTAACTAGGGTTGTACAAATTCAACAGCTATTTAAACAGTCGACCTTTCGGCACCAAACAGTCGCGACTACGGTAGCTATTTGGCGACTATCATTAGGCCCAACTTAAAATTTCACCCTTAATATTTAAGCGGCCATTTGGGATTTATTCAAATTAGGCATAGTTCCATTACTTGGATTTTCAGGGGCTTTTGATGTGTAATTCTGCCATTCTGCTTTTCCACAGTTAATGATGATTAAATGAATGCTGCTGCAATTAGCGGTGGGGTATCTCTTTATTATTAATTATTTTTCTTAATTTGACTGGGCTAGTATATAAATAGTGCTTTATGGTTTATGGCTCAACGAAGAGCGTCGTACGCGTACTTTGCGGATCCGGCATCATTTTAAGTGTTCTAACGTTCATATAGTATTATAGTGGGAATTCCAATTGAATGAACGCAGCTTTTAATAGCGTGACGAATTTTTGCGCACACTGTGCGATGTACGCCAGCGTGTGCGACTGTGCGTGAGTAACGCGGAAGTGAATCCAACCATGCCAACGCACTCGTGATTGGTTAGCATTGTATCCAAGGTCGTGCGTTCGCGTTGTAGTTTAAAATACGCAATATACGATCGCGGTTGGATCGAGTGCAGCTGTTGAAAGCTGCGTTCATTCAATTGGAATCTTACTATAGATAAGTACACAAATATAGGGATATGTTAGATGTTCAACACTGTATCGTTAAAATCCATATTCAAGATCCGGAAAACTGTATAAATACTTACTGTAGCTTAAATATAGCTCTACTGCTCACAAAAAGTATCAGAACACAAGCAATATATTAGCGACACGAAATCTAAATTGCAAAATAATTTTTTGATAGCTTTTGTTACGGGTTCAATAAAGCCTAACCTAAAGGATGACCGCTCTCTACGCTGTGATCAATATATGCGAGCTTCGAGGGAAACGTCAATGCAAATTTTTCTCACTTTTGAAAAGCTCTCTTTTTATTTAAATTGCTATAAGTTAGCAAAAATAACGTCGTATCGTACCGAATGAGCTATATCAAAATACGCAGAACTAAATTCTCTATCTATCGATTACTTTATTGTGTAATCTAGTTTTAGAGTCATTTGTTTTAAGTGTTCGGATACCTTTTGTGCGCAGTATATAATGTTATCCTTATAACCTCGCCATTATTAAAATAACTAGTGGTGACCAATTAAGTTAAAACAAAGCACAAAATGCAGTAAATGTAAGCAGAATTTTAAGTATAAACATCACTGGATATTACAATCGTACCAAAAGTAGAAATTCGCACGTTATGGCTAAAGGTGATTATATTTGAATTAATCTGTTAAGTTCAATGGTTGTTTTAAAACAATTATACGATAATTTTACATACATAAATGACAAGAGGCGGTGAAGATGTACTAAGTGCGCAGCGGATAAATGCCAGTGTGCGCACAGTGACGCCATCCGTGCATCAACTGCACCTTTCAACTGAAACTTGTAAAATGTATTGAATTTCCTTGCATCTGCATTAAACACCACACGGAAAGTTGTAAGATAACAGCAATGTTCAAGGCTTGTACCATACTGCAGTTACTGTCCGTTTTCTTATACACAATACACAGTGCTCTCACCATTGACGCGCGACCTTTACAAATAGTGTATGTTAGAAGTATATTGCATTTGCCTAGTTAACATCACTGTGTGAAAAATAACAGGCCAATATTTAAACTATTCTCCAAACTTCTAGCAAATATATTTCTCTAACATGACCTAAAATTACAGCTAGGTTAGATGTTCAGAAATAGTCGCACTTTCGTAGAATATGAGTGAGGGCAAAGCATAGCTAGCTCATAGCTAGCCAACTCCCCGTGTTAATTGAATGGAGATTTGACCGAAAATATTGAGCTATATTGGTAACGGACCGCTCCGTTCTGAAGGATGCCACAAAAAAACGGTACAAGGTACATTTAAACTATTCTTTGAAATTCTAGAAAATATAGTTTTGTAACATGTCCTAAATTTTTATCTAATTTAGGTGTTTAGAAATAGTCGCACTTTTGTGTTTTAGGAAGGATATGTAAACGACAGATAACACCAAAAATATGAAGAAATTATTTCCAAACCGTGTTAAGTCAACAATCATTATGTTGCTCATTTTCAAGAATGCTGGTTAACAAAAGGCAGGCCATTGTCTCATTTCGTGAACAAAGGTCCACATACCATTGTTTCCTTGCGTTTCCTTTATAATCAGTTACCCAACTGAAGCTGTATTATATCACCTCATAGCGATACCACACATATAAAACAGACACATGTGCACAACCAGAGAAGATCCGATTTAATCAGTTGAGCTGTTTCAATGAGTGTTATCTTGGTTTAATAGCTTTTAATGGGGTTTAAGTCCTGCAAAGGTCGAGATGAATTCTACTGTAGACATGATTGCATCATGCATGTATGATGAGAAATAAACCTTAAGGTTTTAGCACTAAATCGTCATGTTATGTTTATCATAATTACGTTGTACACTTAGGTCTCATGTTGTAATATCCATCTACTCTCATCAAGTAAGTTTATTAGTTCTCGTCTCCTTGATTTGCATGGATTATCAACGAGGTTTTTGCAATAAAAAATTGACATTGCTAGCAGTTGTATTCCTTTTTTTGACGCATTCTTGGAAGACGACGATGGACTTATTAATTTGAAGGTCCTTGAGGGAAGAATACTACAAAAGCATCTTTCAAGTGACTTTAATATTTTTTAATCATAAAAACGATAACTGGAGCTTTAAAACCAAACAATTTAAAATTTAAAAATAAAATGATCAACTCCAGGAAACGATATGGGCGGGGAAGAGAACCACGAATGAATTTTATACGGCCATATCATGGAACCAAATAAGGTCAGTATATAGTCCCAAGTTTTTTTGCATTAATTTTTCTGTTGCGACAATACGACGTGTCTCTATGTATATTACTTTTATTTCCCACCTTTGTCCTTCTCCCAGTATTTTGTCGCAGCTTCGCACACTATGGACCACATGGTCGCATCCCAATAGCATAGTTCAATAACCTCAATTTAAAATCACAGTGGAAATTTGACCTCCAGTTACAGAGTATGAGTCTTTGTACCCAAATTTTCAAATGTCATTCAATGAATGAACATATGCATTGTGAGTTAAAGAACTGGGCCTTGATAGATGAGCATGTTGTGGATCCAAGTGACAGGTGAAACTTGCTGAATCCACATGGCCGCAGCATACAAATATTATACGTTCCAGCTACGGTGACACCCCATGACGTCACGCTGGAAAAGTTCCATTCACTGTCAGACGATGTTTGTGTATGTGAATGCAAACGAATCTGCAATTAATGCAGAATTAATTCGCTAAGAATTGAGTGAAAAGGGCATATGTTTCATCAAATTACTCTAACACCAATTATGACTCGATCTGGTCCATGGGGGCTAAAGGAGGCATTTTTGAAAATTGAGTTAATATAACTATTACCTTATACAAACATTAGGCTATCATATACTGAAAACACCAAAGGTCCTGCATACTTTGTTATAAAGTTATGAAGTTTCGTGATGTCTATTTTCTTATGTATTTTATTGGTTTTTTACAACATTTTTGCCTTTTTCTCAATTTCAAATTTGCCGCCTTTGGCCCGCATGGACCAGATTGTGTCACAATTTTAAAGTGACAGCCCAGCAAACGCAAAAAATGTTCTTAAAATGTTTATTTAAAACGTTGTAATAACATTTAAATGTCTGGTTATATAAAGATCATGGATACGTTTTTAAAACGTTCTGGTAAAATACTTTGAGCAAATATTTTTGCAAAGTGTTTTGTTAACAGTTTCTAAAACGGTTTATAAATGCTATTAAAACGTGTTTATACCCTTTATATAACCCGACATTCAAACCTTTTCTATAAAACGTGTGTTTCCTGGGAGAGGTTTCAGTTGAAGCTGGAACAGATAATAGTCATGTTAGTAGACACAACAAGAAGAAAGAAATTTTTAGTGAGCCGAAAGGGGGGGGGGGGGCAAGCGATTTTTGGCACACATTCTGTTAAATAAAACGCTCTAAAAAGGCTTAGGAAAACAGTAAAGAAACTCTTTAATATGCAAATTTTCCTGCTCGATGCGCTCGCAACATATATCTAGGCCATTTAAGGTTAAATTGTGATCCCAAAAATTTGGCATGTTCAAGGGGGGGCAAATATTTTTTGGCGGGCTGAGGGGGAAGACAGGGCATATAATTATTGCACAGCCCCTAAACATTTAGCTGTCAAAACCCAGAGAACCTATTAAACATAGGGTTTAAACATACGGCTACATGTACTCTCCCGACGAAATGTCTTTCCGCACCACCTATGACCGCAGAAAATGTTAAATTGTAATGATACTACAAATGGAAAACGTATCAAACCTAACTGTCACTAAAATATAAACCCTTTAATCAATAATAGTCATAACTGCATGAACTTGGAACCCTCATTTATTACAAAAAATAAAACAAGAAAAAGTATTCTTATTTTGCGGTAAATTACACAGTAAAATTCCATTGAGAAAAGTGGCGGCGCTGTTTAATGAGGCTCATTATTACGTCAATACCCTGTTGCTATCAAAAAGTTGTCAAGATCGACTTGCAGTTATCCCGACTACATTGCTGGTCATCATCAACAATGTTTGATACAAACACTATTTGGGTTCGGTTGTTATTATTATCTTGGTTTTGTTGTTTTATCGGCCATCCAAATTTCGGGCGATTGTCCACTGAGCCATGAATCTCATTTTTTCTCAAATTATATCTAACAGATCCCTCGTCAATATTCAATAATCTTGCCATTTCACGGTTAGATTTCCCTTTACTATGATATGCTTCCATCATTCCCTTCTTCTGATCGGTAATTTTTGACATTTTGAGCCTGATCTGATGTTAAAACTGAACAATTTTGGAAGTCGAAATTAAACTATAATGCGCTGCTAGATAGGAAATCCCTATAGTGAGGCTGCATGATATTAACTGAATGGAAGTTATCTCTTTTGGATCATGGCAAATGACATAATCGCATAACAATTACTAATCCGTTATAATCGGGGGATACCTTTATTCCTCTAGTATCACAATTCATAACCTTGATCATTTATTATGCATCACATGTTTTAAAAAGGAGTTCAAATACCCCGGGCGTCATCTGTTGTTATGGTGGTCGTCAAGAACTGACGGCATAATTAGCTAATTAAGCACAGCGCCGCCACTTTGATTTTGTGATTTTGTGCAGGTTTTTCATGAGATCATAAGAAAGATTGTTTCGTTATTTTCCAGCAATGTTTTGATGTTGAAAAGTTGATTAAAACTGATTAAAGGTATTATAGATGATATAGATGTAAATAAATAAGTTTCAAGTTGGTATTTTTTTCCTAAAAATTCAACAATTGTTACCTGTCAGTAATAATAGCAAAAAGGGTATAAAAATGTACACAAACTGGCTTCAATTTGGCCTTCATTTTGAAAATACAAATCGACAGTAAACCATTTTTGTAAAGCAACAGTAACAATGATAGTGTTAAAGTTTTCAATTGGGACTAAATTTTCCTAACTTTTCCAAATTATCACATCCCCACTGAAACACTCCTAAAAGAGCAAAGAATGACATCAACACTATAAGATTGATAAAAAACATTACAAGTTGAAGTTGTGTTGGCAAAAGATAAATGGAAGAAGTTTAATAACACGTTGCAATAAAAATGATAGAATTGCGTGTCTGTTCGACATGTGTTTTAACAAAACATTAATATTGCTTGTTGCTCTTCTCCATCTGACTTATTAGATCAGTTGGTAGAGCATCGGTCCGGTGATCCGAAGGTCCCAGGTTCAAATCCTGGATAGTCAGTAAAATTTTTTCACTGGCTGTCATTTATGTATGTGTTGACTTGTGTTAAAAACCTTTCTCATATTGCTTATATTAACGTTGTTACTGTGTTCCCAATAAGCTATCATTTGCTACTTTTATTATCATAATATAATGAAACAATTGGATGTTAAAAAGATTAATTCTATACCATTTCTGCATGTAGTACCAATCATTGTGAAATTTGGAATCATAATTTGCATATTACGATGCGGCTTAAGGCTATGCTGCACCTGACTACTGAATTTAGTTTAATTCAGTGGCGCTGTTTTACTAGGACAGATATCACAGATATTAAAAAAAAAATTGCCACTCGTACCCCCCGGGGGGGGGGGGGTTTTTAAAAACCTTTTGTATGGGGATGTGCCACGCAGACTTTCGGATGCTGACTTTCTCTATACCTACTTTTTGCTGTTTTTGCTACCAATCAATATACCAATTTTCAACAAAAAGCACCCAAAAATCACCCTAATTTGCCCTAATTGGACGCTTTTAAGGGCACTTTTGCCAAAATGCGCCCAATTGTTCGACACTGAAAACCCACACATCGATATACCAAAATCGCTGAAAAGGTACCCCAAAACCGTGGCACATCCCCGTATACCTTCAACCAGGGAGAACACCTTCCGGGACTCGTACCCACATATTTAAATAGCAATTGAGAGTGTTTGTCTGTTTTTATGTATGTTTGTTTGTTGAAATGGCTGCTCCTTGTAGAGACACACTTTAGTCGTGCTTGGACCAGACTCAAGCAAAATGCTCAAGCCTAGTTAAAAAGCCTATTGCTGCTGACCTGGAGAGAAATATTTGAGATCGTCTAACTCATGAATATCGTACACTATGGATGCACCCAACTTTTCAAGTCAAGTCAAGTCAAGTCAAGTTAAACTTTATTAATCCATTTCTGGAAATTACATGCACATATGAGATCATAAAACTACATTATATTAGAGAACAAGCATTATACAAAAACAGTTATTATAAGCAAAACGAAATTCAAGGGTACTCCCTGGAAATGGAATGAAAACATAAATTAACGACGGTACTTCAAGTTATGATAAAAAATAGCTTGAGGAACAAATGAGTTCAGGTACCTGTCTGTATTTGCACGGGGCAGTTGCATACGACCAGATTTTGAGTTATGGTGATATGACAAGCGATGGTGGAGTGGATGTTTGTAGCATCTTTGTAGTTACATTCACATGTCGTTATGGCAATATTTCCGGGCAATATTTATGGTATACTTTTCGTGCTCGTTTGATCGCGTTCAACTGCGGGCCTGTGCAACATATGTTTTAACAAACATATATGCATTATAATTGTTCTTTTGTCTTTCGTTTTCAATATCGTCATTGACTATTTCTATCATCATGATAGTTGGATGTAAAAAGATAAATGGTATTCCAGGTCCTGCTTGTAATGTAAGCTGACTACTTTATTTCAACTAAGCAGTTATATCGATATCAGCACTAATACCTAAACTTGCAACAATTTATATCGTAAACTATAAAATATAATAATTAGTAGGAAGAAAAAATATCTACATGCTTTCTATGAATTTATTTCCTGCTGAAGCAAAACTTTTAAACTCGTAATACTATTCAATCTGACACGGTGGAACCAGCAATTTTGTGTGATCCCCAAAAACTAGCAAGGTACAGTTCGAATGCAGTTTTGCATTTTTGACAGCATTTTTCCTTGTAAACATGTCTATAACTCTCCTAGTAAATTGCCCCCTGTAACCACGCCTCTAACTCCCCCTGCAAAATGCTCCCTGAAAATACTCCTCTTACTTACCATAATTTTGCATTTTTTCGACGGAATTTTTTCCTTGTAAACATGTAAAGGCATATGGAAGAAGTTTAATAACACGTTGCAATAAAAATGATAGAATTGCGTGTCTGTCCGACATGTGTTTTAACAAAACATTAATATTGCATTGATTAACACACTTAATTGTAATTGTACACAATTGTGTCTTTGTCTCGTTCTCACTGTCATTATTTGATACTTTTATTATCATAGTATAACAAAACAATTGTCTGTTAAAAGATTAGTTGTATTCCATTTACTGCACGTAGTACCAACCATTGTGAAATTTGTTAACAGAATTTGCAAATACGATGTAGCCTAAAGGCTATGCTACACCTGACTGGCAATTCAGTGGCGCTGTTTTACGACAGAAATCACAGAAAAGTTACCATTTGCTAGTTAGTTAACTGGTAGAGTGTTAAGTTCGTTTATTGGGGTGTTTGTCTGTTTGCATGTCTGTTTGTTTAAATGTAAATGATCTCACCTTGTAGAGACACGCTTGAGTCCTGTTTGGACCAGGCTCATGCAAAATGCTCAAGCCCGGTCGCAATACTTTCTTTTTGCGATTCTAGTTTGAACATTTGATGCACATATTTTGAGAATTTTCTTCCAAAAAAAGGTAGTTATTTTGGGTGATGATGACACATAATTAAATCAAATGTGCAGGTATGTTTTCGACACTAATTTCGAGCTCCGCCTCACCCACTGTTGGCCTATGTGAAGGCAAACATATTTCAAAACCTCAATGTATTTGCTCGAATCCTGGATCCCAACAACACGGCATATACATCAGAGACATGCTCCTTAGAGCTTCAACCACTGAAATATAGGCCACATTGATTTAAATGGCAACCATTCTGAAATTCAGTGGCAGCCATCTTGGAACTTTGTGTCCTGAGCTGTTCTTAGTGATTTTATTGGATTCCTTGACCCTGTAAACATGGGTATAGACATCGAAATTATGTTTGTAGGAGCTTCAAGGACTGAGATATAGATAATTTTCATTTTCAATGATAGAATTGCGTGTCTGTTCGACATGTGTTTTAACAAAACATTAATATTGCATTGATTAACACACTTAATTGTAATTGTACACAATTGTGTCTTTGTCTCGTTCTCACTGTCATTATTTGATACTTTTATTATCACAGTATAATGAAACAATTGGATGTTAAAAGATCAATTGAATTCCATATCTGCATGTAGTACCAACCATTGTGAAATTTGTAGACATAATTTGCATATTCGATGTAGCCTAAAGGCTATGCTGCACCTGACTGCTGCATTCAGTTGAATTCAGTGGCGCTGTTTTACGACCGATATCACAGATATTTAAAAAAAGTTTTATTTGCCACTCGTACCCACATATCTAAATAGCAATTGAGAGTGTTTGTATGTTTGTTTGTTGAAATGGCTGCTCCTTGTAGAGACACACTTTAGTCGTGCTTGTTCCAGGCTTAAGCAAAATGCTCAAGCCTGGTTAAAAAGCCTATTGCTGCGGATCTGGAAAGAAATATTTGAGATCGTCTAACTCATGAATATCGTACACTAAGGATGCACCCAACTTTTCAATCTGTATCTTTTTAGTCACATTCACATGTCGTTATGGTAATATTTAACGGACTATTGATACAAATTAGGTATCAACATGTGCCGAACATAATACCTCCATTTTGCGATTAAAATTATTTAATTAAGAATTATCTTTCAAAAAAAGGGGTTATGCTCCGTGGAAAGTTGTGCATTAATCTGTGCACTTGATATCGCAAGGAATGTACTCCAATATATTGTTCATTTGCCCGACTCAATAAGGTAATAAGTTTAAGTTATAGTTTGATTTTGCATCAAAAAAGGGGATTAATCCAGGCCCAATTACTGGTAATTACCCCCTTTGGCCAATTTCACTAATATCTGGACAAGTCCACCCCAATGATAAACCACAGTAGACAATCCAAAACATAGAAATTGTTATGTAATAATGGTATTATGAAACCTACTGGCACACTTTTCACACCATTTTGATAGCTCTATAATGGGGAATCAGCAGGAGCGAATTGGTGAGATTAGTCGTTTTGATTTTTATACATTTTTCATAGAGCAACTAGAGTATACACCAATAGTTACAATTAAAATCCTCGCGTCGAGGTTTTGCCAAGTTTTAAAAATAACGGTTACTTAATGAAATAACGGTTAGTTCATGAAAAAGAAGTGAAATTTAGCAAAACGCGACGATGTTTATTTGCCCGTAAGAGAGCTCTATTGTTCCGCTATTGTAACCACTATTGTATTCTATTCATAAAAGCTACTGCAAGAATCGCGGCAATCCCTGATATCGCTGGTGGCTACCGCCGGCGTTTCGTATTTATTAACATTCAAAATGATCCGATACTCTTACATTTATAGACTTATTCCCGCTTTTTATATAATATTCAGAAATTGCAATTATGAAAACTACAAACTTTGAAAGTGAAAATATATTACCATCGAAAATACATCATAATTAAATTCTATAGAATCTATAGAGGCATTGCATGTGACGTATCATCCCGTAAATATGGCAAACTACTCAAATGCATTCAACAAAAGCATGATTGCAATCTACCGTGACAGTTCGTCTCACACACATAACCCTGCACTACGATCAAATAGGTTGATGACAACATTTGATTGAATGGACTGTACTCCGCCATATCTACGGTGAAGGACACCGGTTCAAATTCTTTGTTTGGAGCCAATCAATAATTTTATGCAGGGCCTCTATAGATACCCAACCCAGAAGTGCCCATTTATTTTCTAATTTTTTGTAATCGCGCCCAAATATCTTATACACGGTTTTATTGATTCATTTTGGGCATTTCAAAAGTTAGAAGTCGTCAAAAATGGCAACATCCATTGATAGCAATGGTTGAGTAAACATTGTCTAAACACTAGATAAAAACACAGCTTTGTACTACCAGAGAAGGTGTAAAGAAAAGGAGATAGATCCAGTTATCTTCAAACAAAATATGTGTGTTGCCGCTCATTCAAAAGCAATCACGCTATTTAGGTTTAACAATAAAATACAACAAAAGGGTTCGAACCCATGACGGGTGTGATACACAAGTTGCTGCTTACTAGTTTTAGGGAAAGGTCAGTGTCTGTATACCATCAATACTATGCATACCATGCATGCAGATCCTAACATCCAGTTTATTTTAAATAAAATATGACCGAAGTTCCACGGCAAATAATAATTTTGCACGCTTGTTTACGCTTTCAACCTCTACGATTTATGATACAGACTATTATCAATTATCAAAATATCTTTATTAGGTTTGCAGGAAATGACAGGAAAATACATACAACAATAAAATAAACATGATCAACAATCATCCCTTTTCTAACAAAATCCTAAAACACTCTCCCTAAATAATTATAATTCGAAATAATAACACATGTTCATTTATTCATTATAAACCTCTCGCAAACTAGACTATGCCATAGTCTATTTTTGATAAATAAAAGCATGTTATTAATGTTAATCATGATGAAAGCATTCAGTTGAACTCGAAATTATACTGATATTTATTACATCAAAATATATACTAGTATAAAATTGTTATGAAAAAGTTTATATTAGTGACAGTAAAAATAAAGTGTACGTAGGATTATATTATTGAATGCAACATATCATAATGTCATAATTGTATTGGCACTTCACTGAACAATTCTGATTTTAAAATCTGCCAGTTTATTAATCGCGAAATTCCAGGTTAAAAATAGACTATGGACTTTGAATTTGAAACGGGATTTTGAGCGGGCAAAGTCCCTAACACTCACACTGTCAATCATACTTGTTTATCAATCAAATTTAACCGCAAGCAATTACAATACGCGCTCATGCACTTATTGACGCGTTCATGCAATTACATAACACAATGGCGGCATACTTGTGTACCATGTAGTTATTAATGGTAATGATTGGTACCCGAAGGATTTAAACCATAACGAGATCTGGGCGACCAATCACAAGGCATATCTATTTGAAGATGCATTACATCATGGTTAATTTTAGTAGGCCATATTTCCGACAATCTCATCCATAGAAGCTCATAGACAGCCGTGTTAAGCATGAAAACCGCAATCCAATGTCAGTAGTCCACTTGGGGGAACTAACAAACAGAGGGTGTAGGGTGACTGAAAAGATCAGATGTGAAAATCTATCAATTGTGCACACATTAATTAAATCAGAGTTTTAAGCTTAAATACAATATCCAGCGTATATGCAGAATGGGCAAGTGGACTACGGGGTAGTCTACTCGCAAACTGGAATGTGTATGTGGTGAATTGTAATTTTAATAACCGATATATGGAAACAAACAGGTACTATAATATTATTCAAAATCAAGAATAATATCAAACAAATCCTCCTACTCGAACAGTACACTTAATTTAGGCCCGGGATTTAGGCCTGCATTATGATTATAGACCTAAGGTAAAATACTTGAAGAGATAACAAGAAACCTTTCGTGCTTGGCCACTGTAGTGCTTGGCTGATCCTTGCTGGATGAAGGTCAATATTGATCTATTATGTGAGTGAAATCAAACACCGTGTCCTCGTTGCTACTCCAATGCAAAGGTCGTAAAAATTAATCCGATAACTATAGAGGGTATTCATTACTACATCATTGATGTGGTTGCTCAATGCTCATGCATAAAATTCTTCCACAAAGGCTGTTTAGCTTAATCATGTTAATCGGGAAGGGACCTCTTGAAATGATATCATCACACTGATCAGAATGATCTTTATGTTATTACAGTGCGGCCCACATAAAATGTTCAACACAAAGTGAACGATGTTATAACTTGGAGGGCTTAAGGCCGACTTACACGAGGCAATTTTCCAAGCAATTGCTTGTTGCACAGACCGTGTATTTTGGATTTGCAAGGAATTAATCCCCCAAGCATCAGACAAATTAATCCCCCGAGCAACAGGCAAAAAGGTAGAGACATGCTCTACTTTCAAGGTTGTTGCATGCAATCTAACCTCCTTCAGCCAATCAGCTGAGTGAACACGAGCTGGTTGCTGCATTCATTTGGGAAATGTAGGGACCAACTAGGTTCACCATCCACAACATGATAAATATGTGCACATGCTACATTATAATACACTTGTAGGCCTATGTTGTTGTTGGTGGTGGTGTTTAGTCCTTTTGATCTTAGTTTTCCTTAGCCTTTTATTTATGGAAAATTGTATAGATATACAGGAGAGGATTGCAATCTTTTGCTTTCAGGACAACACATGAGCCATTTTGATATTATTACGAAAATCATTAACCACTACTTATGTTTTGAGTATATCCCAAACCTATGGCCACGCTCAAGGAATTGCAAGGCCGGACATTCGGCCCTGATTTGGTAAAATGATCTAACTTGAAATTAAAATCCTGTTTCGAGAAAAAGAGCTTTAAAGTCTGAACACTTGACGTTTTTCTTTTTGAATAAAATAAATTATTAAACAGATCTAATGTCTTAGAAAATATACAAATCTCATTATTTGGTGGCATGGTGGTGATTTTAGGATGTCACCAATGGAAAGAGCGCCCTCACATTACCCATGATATGGATTTATCTCAAAATGTCACAATTTCAAGTTAGATCGTTGTACCAAATCAGGGCCGCATTGCTTCGTCTATTTTGATCAATTGCACAGCTTCATGGTCTATGAGCGTGTTTATAGTGGGAGCAGATGTGCGGTACGCTATGAGCGTGTTTATAGTGAATATACCGCATATTGAGTATACCGTATACGATAATCCTTGTATATTAACCGATACCCTTGCTGTTTATAGTGAGACACAGTTACCGCACAAATTATATACCAACTAACATTATCGTACATTTGCAATGACCCCGAGGTCACACGAGGAGTGTGTAAATATTGTGGCGCGAGTTATAAACAGCCCATTCAATAATATGATCATGGCGGTGAACATGTAGCTCCTGTTTTGATAACTCTTAGGGGTGAGAATCGTTCCGAATGTCCTGCGCGCATCCTACGCATCATGAAGAAGCTCCTACTTCCGGTAATACCGCACACAATTTATACTGGTGTGTTTATAGTGGGAATATCTCGCCACAATATCCTTCGGTTTAGAAGGATATCGATGTACCGTACATACATATACTGCTAGTGTTTATAGTGGGCAAGTATCCGGATAATCTCTAACCGGGTAGAAATTGTACCGCAATGTACCGCACATCTGCTCCCACTATAAACACGCTCAGTGAGCACATAATCTCACCCACTAAGTAATGGGCTTTGCAATGGAACTTGCCTCGTGTACGCCCACCTTAACAAACCAACACCGCCAAATTCGACTGACGTGTGTACAACGTGAGAAGCTATGAGGAAATGGAACACTCGTTGTCTGATAATGCATGTGTTTATGGTTCGGATAGCGGTTACTTAGCAGCTCTCGTTCCGCTCAGGTTTATTGAATACATTCTATATATAAAATTAAAAACAGGGAAAATATGACACAACATCCAATGGGGGAGTAACATAAGACATATAAACAAAATTAAAAGCCCGACGTTTCCCCTGAAAAGAAAAACTTTTTTTTCGAGGGGTTTTTAACTAAGATATGTCTTATGTTACTCCCCATGGATGTTGTGTCATATTTTCCTGTTTTTAATTTTATCCATTGCTAGTGTGACACTGTTGTATCCGTTTGGATCCATCCTTTGGTTCCCCGCCGGTCAGTTGGAACAGATTTTCCCTGTTTTTATATTCTATATATAGTCATCAATATGTCGTTTCCAGTCCCTGGCTGAACTATAGGGTTCAGTTATTATTTTTTTTAAATAATTCTTTTACCCCATGCAGCTGATTGGGGTGGTTACGGGTCGTTTAAAAACCACTAACCGCGAAATGAGGATATCGAACATAGGCCCCCGCAGTGCTACAAAAACTGCTAACCACAAAATATGGATATCCAACTAGTTTGCCCCTCGAAGCTGTAAAAACCACTCATCGCGAAATATGGATATCCAACTAGTTTGCCCCGCAGTGTTTTTGCTTATTTATTTGCCATGCTATTTATTTCATGTGAATAATGTTTTCATGGCATGTAATAATTTCATTGTTAGTGTCATTATATTTAATTATGTTGAGGGGCATGTGAGGCCCACGGATTGGCACTTGTGCTACATCGGTGGGTCTCTCATGCTTCTTACACAAGCGTCTCCAGGAGATGGTCGTGATTTTGTTTATTTATTTGCCATGCTATTTATTTCATGTGAATAATGTTTTCTTTGCGTGTAATAATTTTATTGTAAGTGTCATTATATTTAATTATGTTGAGGGGCATGTGAGGCCCACGGATTGGCACTTGTGCTACATCGGTGGGTCTCTCATGCTTCTTACACAAGCGTCTCCAGGAGATGGTCGTGTTTTTGCTTATTTATTTGCCATGCTATTTATTTCATGAGAATAGTGTTTTCTTTGCGTGTAATAATTTTATTGTAAGTGTCATTATATTTAATTATGTTGAGGGGCATGTGAGGCCCACGGATTGGCACTTGTGCTACATCGGTGGGTCTCTCATGCTTCTTGCACAGGCGTATCCATCCTTGGATGGAGATGGTTGTGTTTTTTGCTATTTTTTATGCCCTTGATATTGTGTATGTGCAGCTGGCATGCCTTTTTTTTATGCATAGTTTTTATTGTTTAATTTTAAGGTAAATTCATATTTTGTATATTGATAAGTATTGTAATTTTTATAAATATTGTAATTTTTATAAATGCTGTATTATTTTCATTATTATGTGTATTATGTATGAGGCCGCTTTGTGTGTATTAGTGCGCTTTTAATAAATGTCTTATTATTATTATTATTATTATTATTACAAAGAACCACAAACCGCGAAATATGGATATCCAACAAGTTTGCCCCGCAGGGCTACAAAGAACTGCTAACCGCGAAATATGGATATCCAACTAAACTGAGCTCAAAAAGAAACTTATAATTTTTTACAACTTGTGAATCACAAGGTCATATCTTAAAATACTGTCAATCAAAATGAACCAAAATTACACACAGTATTACCTTAATACTCTACTCAAAACACATGTCAGTAACCAAGCAGTTGTCCAACTGACACAACAGCAAAATGCACTGTCATGGGACAGCTTCCTGGACTTCCTTCACTTTCACAGCCCAACATTTGGCACCCAGGACAAAAAATATGTGAGAATGCACACACGATCCTTGCACAGATGACAAAACGGTGCTTCTTTCTGCTTTTCATACACTTTTTTCATGAAACAGGGCTGGGCTGTGAATGTGGTCCAGGAAGCTGTCCCATGTCAGTGCATTTTGCTGTTGTGTCATTTGGATAACTGCTAGGTTACTGACATGTGTTAAGAGTAGAGTATTAAAGTAAATCTGTGTGTAATTTTGGTTCAATTTGATGGACAGGATTTCAAGATATGACCTTGTGAAAAATTATAAGTTTCTTTTTGAGCTTGCCCCTCGAAGCTTCAAAAAACCACTCATCGCGAAATATGGATATCCAACTAGTTTGCCCCCAAGGGCTACAAAGAACCATTAACCGCGAAATATGGATATCCAACTACTTCGCCTCGCATGGCTACAAAGAACCACTTACCGCGCAATATCTTTTTACCTCAAAAAAAGAATTAATATCTACCAAATTACGTTTCAAAACGTCAAAAGGGGCCAAGTTTAAAAAATCTTTCCTGTGTGGCTTTTCACCCTTTTTTTAACTTGGTCCCATTTATGAAAGTTTCTAAAGACCCAAACGAAGTCATCTTTAGGCTACTTGTTTGTTTTCTTAGTTATCAGTGTTCATTTTGTAGAGTAAATTAATTAATGTTCGTGCTTGATTGAAGTTTTTCCGTAAAGACGTTATAATGTATTTTGATTTAAGCAAAAGTAGCAAATACTCACTTTGTTATTCTTCATCGTCTTGTGCGATCCTGCGCCTTATGTACAGATGTAGGGCCTATAATATGTAACAGGTTGACAGACAGTCAATTTGCTAAGTATATATAATACTCTACTACTCTTTATGAACACGCAATATAATGAAACATAAACCTTCAAATGTTTTTGATAATACATAGCCTACGTCATATTGCACCGCTTTCGAATAGTCTTAAACCTAATTGTTGCATGTAGAAATTAGGACTCATTCTTCATGTTATTACGGTACCACTTTACTGAATGGGACCAAGTTTAAAAAAGGGTGAAAAGCCACACAGGAAAGATTTTTTAAACTTGGCCCCTTTTTACGTTTTGAAACGTGTTTTGGTAGATATTATTTGTCCAACATTACATGTTGAGTCGACGTGTATAATTATATTACTTCTATTGAAAAGCAGCATATATATTTTTCTCAATGACATAGCGTGTTATGGTTTCTGCATAAATTAAAATTAAAAGCAAATTAATGATACTTTCAATCCAGATGTCATCCATCTATTATCAGCTTCTGAATACATCTCAAATACAAAGCCATTCTGTGACCAGGGTCCGATTGTGCAAGTGTATTTTATTGTATGTAATTTTTGAAACAATATCATTACATACAATTTTTGCTAACGTTGGCTCATTTCGACACCTGTTTGGAAATTAACACATACAGTAAGCAACGGTGTAGATAGTTATTTCTGCTTCAAAGATGTTGAGCTAAGTCTCCTCAATAAACCCATCTGAATTTATTTTAGGCCTAAAACTTAAGGCCTACATAATTATTCCTTTAACAATCAAGTTATATGTTCGGTAATTTCTACAAAATTTATTGGCTGAAAATAAAATGTATGTGCAAATTGTTTCATATTTGTCAGATTTAGGTGAAATTTTAGGGTAATTTTAGCCTCCAGAAATAACAAATAAATATATAAATAAACGCCCGACCGACCGACCCGACCCAGTGGCATAACTAGCGGGGGGTAGGCCGCCCTCGATTCGAACCCTTACCCCAGCTTGCTCCCCCAAATGAAAAAGGTAAACCAAAATAGCGTCCACTAATAATTCATACGTACTTCTTTTAATATGCTAATTACTTATCTTCTACAATTATACTACTGCGTGCAAATCGGCGGCAACGATTCAACAGATTACATAAGAATTCAATAGGCTATAGAACACTGACAAAAGACGCGGGCTGTTCGACATGGATGTTGGAAACATGGTGATATGATTATTAAATTCTACGCAATTGCAAACTACAAAATCAGTAGACACATTTTACGAGCTTTTAACACGCTATTATAACACTCAATGAAATGCATATGGCTAAAATACAGACACATTTATAATGTTGGTAGACTATAGGGCCTACAGTAGTTATCCCAAAATATAGTGGTACGCCCACATTACTAAATAGGCCTATAAGAATTACAAAATTTACAAGAAAATAACACATACCTGCTGCGAAAAACAGGGGTAGCCGTCGCCCAGTTGTTACCGGTACGGGAATCGAACCATTCTCCACCATATCTTATGACGCAACCCGAGGTTTCGCTGCCCAGAAATCATGGCGACTAAAGATACACCGATGATTCCTGAACAACGAAACTCCAAGTTACCCGGGAAAAACTCATGACACACATCAACGAGAGACGAGTAAATCACACGAAGAATCATATAAATACTTTGCATAAATATTTATTACACATAATAATAAAACTCGCGAGTGAACAAAATTGATACAGACATAATATTGCATACGTGTTGAGTTGGTAACACATGGGCGAGGACTACGACCTAATTACTGAACAAAGGCCTTATATAGGAGGTGGCGTAGTGATACCAAATCAGGAAAGTTAAAATAATACCTAACATAAAGAAATCGCCATAACAGTAGGCCTACTTCTGAGAATTATTAACTAACCTCATAATTTGGTCATTTTGCACCCCCCCGAATGGAAATGTCTAGTTACGTCACTGACCCTACCTGAAATGTCCGTCCGGCCGCCCGTAGAACAGGGGGGGTCGTCGCCTTATCTTAGTAAAAATGCAGATTGTACTCTTTAAAAGTTTTTTTTACACACATTTTGTGCGCGATACCAAAATAAGTACAAACACTTGCCGCGTATTGTCGGAAATTTACAAAAGTAGAGTCAAAAATCATGGGTATTTAATGTAAAAATCCTCTTCCCTGACTGCGATGTTCAGTTGTGTGTTGACATTTGTATTGAAAGATGAATGCAAAGGTCTACGATTAGCTCAAGACATTTTGGTTCTAACACAAATGTTTTAGTACGCTTTGTTTCAAGCCCCTTCATAGCAAAAGGTTACATTTTAAATATGCTGATTTGAGTTTAAAGGAGCTAAAATACGCCTGTGACTTATCGTGATATTAAACAATACAATACAATACAACTGAAATTTATATAGCGCCTAAAACCAAACAATTGTACTAAGGCGCTGATAAACACTTAAACCAAATAAAATTACAGTCCATAGGCAACATTAAACAAATGGCATTTCAAGAGTCTTTTGAAAATGAGAAGAGAGTTTGCATTTCTGATATGTTTCGGCAGCCGGTTCCATTGACGAGGTGCGTAGCATGTAAAAGCACGGTCTGCAAATGTTCGGTGGTGAGTTCTGGGTTCGAATAATAGTGGTGCAGAGGAGGAACGTAACGGCCTGCGGTCAGTCTGTATCTGGAGCATGCTTGAAAGATATTCAGGAGCCTGTTGGTGGAGAGATTTGTATGTTAGAACCATGATCTTAAAGTCAATTCTTTGCTTAACAGGCAACCAATGCAAGTTGATGAGATCGTCAGAGATGGGGTCGTATTTTCGCTTTCTGGTGATCAACCTAGCTGCAGTGCGTTGAATGTTCTGGAGTCTTTTGAGGAGATTGTTGTTGATACCTGCTAACAAACTGTTGCAGTAATCGAGTCTAGATGTGACTAAGGTGTGAACAGCTAATTTGGTGGAGTCCTTGGTTAACATTTTCCTCGCCCTACCAATATTGACAAGTTGGAAATTGGCGGACTTAGTAATACTTGCAACTTGAGCAGCCATTGTCAAACCCGGGTCAAACATAACTCCAAGGTTCTTCACTGGGTCAGATTTGACAGCTATATCAACACCTGCGATGTTAACATTCGGAAGATGGATCTTGGCCAGTTGGGATCTGTAACCAAGCATAATGACCTCGGTTTTATCAGCGTTCAACTTGAGATAATTCTCAGACATCCATATATTTATGTCATTCACACACTGCTCAAGTTTGGACACAGCAAGATTCACACCACTTGAGATGTGGGGCAAACAGACACATAAACTTGGGTGTCATCAGCGTAGATGTGAAGTTTCATCCCATGTCTACGAATAATGTCACCAAGAGGAAGGATGTAAATCGAAAACAACAAGGGCCCAAGCACAGACCCCTGTGGCACTCCATACTGCAGATCTGCAAACTCCATACTCCATACTCCATACTCCATACTCCATACTGCAAATCATGCACGGGTGACCTTTTATGTGGTAATAACACTTACTCCCCTCCAGAATGTAACTACATTTCAGCCAATCTGAGCGTGCGCATTTAACATGATGAACTACGCCTATGCAAAACCTAACAACATGATGGGCGTTTATTTTCTGTTATAGTGAATTATTCAGTTTGGAATAGAAATATAAGCCGTTGCAAACTAGCACGAAATCATACATCTCACCAAACATCTCCATCGCGTTAAACCTCCCGCATTAACCGTATAGTCACAGATCTCCAAAGTTACCTATACTGTTCGTCAACTCCAGCCCTGGTCTCCAGCCAAGATGTTTGCCCTCAAAATCTCGGTAGTTGCTTTAGTCATCGTATCCACTGGTGCAAACTTGTCTTGTGTTTGCACATCGTGCGAACTTGTTTGTCCAGATGATGGATGGTCAGAGGCCAACGGCGGATGCTACAAGTTTTTCTCTGAGAAGAAGACATGGCAAGATGCAAACGATCACTGCAAAAGTCTGAATGCGGACCTTGTCAGTATTCATTCTGCCGATGAGAATGAATACGTGTGGTCACTAATGGGATCGGAAATTGTGAGTACATATCAATTTCTTATTCACAATCATCTACAAGAGCATAATAATTATACAATTTAAAAATAACATTAAACAAACATGTCACTTATTGAATGTATTGAATTTACTTATTTTTGAATTTCTTACGCTACTATATAAGCTTAGTTTCAATAAAATCGGTGGTCTACAAGCGAATATATAATTGTATAATCCAATTGTGTAAAGTAGTCCTAAAACAGCTTAGGCCACTTTCGTGTCTTTGTGTAGCAAAAGTGATTGCATTGAGTTGAATCATGAATCATCTGTCCGGTCCTCTTGAAAGATGGGTAATTTTAAACAGTGAGGCATTTGAAATGGTATTTTAACTTTGTCATTTAAAAACCTTTGCTTTTGTTCTGAATCTTTGACGATAAGCATGAAACTTCCAATTTGTTATAATTATTTTTATGACAATTTTCTTTCAAATAACTTTGCAGACCAACTGTTGCCAAAATCCTTTTCAACTAAAATGCAAAATGTCACTATTTCCCACATGAGCACCCACACATCCACACACAGCGACATACACACTACAGGACAACCATACGACGTTTAAAATTCATGAATCACAGAGTATGCAAATGAATAGTCAAATGATGTTTGATATCTTCTGAAGATGAAATTCTGATGTAGGATTTATGTATAATAATAATGATAATTATGTTTTGATGTGCTATGTTATTTTTCCAACTAAATCATAACTTTTCAAATACCACATAAAATGTTTGATGCAAACGATGAAAAAATCAAGGTTTTTTTTCTTCTAAAAATTAGCATTTTCTTAATTTAAGTTTTAATTTTTTCCAAAGTCACTTTATATAACACTTCAATCAATTCCTGTCAACCAATATCGAGTATTTCAGGCGACTAAATCACTACTCTTTCAAAATACAACGTCATTTTAAGCAAAATACGTAGTTCGCATAACCTAAAAAAGCACAGCACGCACTGTAAAAAAACATGATATTGCGTATAAAAAGTGACCGTACCCTTAAATCACATGATGTAAAATCCACTTTTTTTTTATATGCTTGACATGATAAATAGTTTCTACCTTTCCATGTAAAATTTGACGGAAATCCAAGCTATGGTTAAAGAGATATGGGCAAAAAACACATTTTAAAATTCGTGTTATTATCTTTTATACCTTTCTAAATATGCAGCTGGTCTGCTTAATTTTTGCATAGTTAAATAATTATATTAAGATTGGTAGTATTATAATAAATAATAAAAATTATGTAAAGCGCATCGAGGAATCTGTGATTCACAGTGCGCTATATAAATTGTTTCACTATTATTATTATTATTATTATTATTATTATTATTATTATTATTATTATTATTATTATTATTATTATTATTTATTTTATTTATTATTATTTATTATTATTTATTATTTATTATTTATTATTTATTATTATTTATTATTATTATTTATTATTATTATTTATTATTTATTATCATTATTTATTATTATTATATATTATTATTATTATTATTATTTATTTATTATTCTTATTTATTAATATTTATTATTTATTATTATTTATTATTATAGCTTGTTAGAAATATATCGTGGGAAAAAGCCACATTTGTAACGACTTTGGTGTTTATCATCAGGTTTGTCAAGTGGAAGTTGAAAACTTATTGGGTCTGGCAATATTTAGCAACATTTAATTCACAATTTTTCACATTAATTTTATTGCTACCTTGTCAAATATTTAATAAAAAATCAAAGATAACTGAATATAGTAGCAAAAAACCCCAAAACAAACAACAACAACAACAACAACAACAAGAACAAAAACACCAAAAACAAAAAAAGTATCAAAGCTTTCGAACTTTGTACAATTAATTACCAATTACTTAGACAATTACATTTGTACAAAAAATAAGCACGAATAACAACAAAATATAAAATCCAAGGTGTCAAAAGAGATAAAAATGACAAATAAAAACGAGAGTTACTTGGTGGGATGTTTAACCCACGATGGCGGTCAGACTGTGATTTGTTGACCCAATTTGTTGTAAGGGTTGGGGGGGGGGGGGTGGGGGTGATTCCCCCCAGTGCATGTAATTACAAAGAAGGAACTTTATTTACACAGCACCAATTGCAACGTAAATTGGGGATATTAATCGGTGGTAGGAAACATATATATTATTATTGTCTATCGGAAGTTAAAGAAGAAATGAAAAAGGAGTGAAGATGAACACAGAAGCCACTTGGCACCCCCGGAATTCGAACCTTTGACCCCCGTATACCTAGACTATGTCATAGTCGATTTTTTGATAAATAAAATGTTATTAATCATGATGATCGCATTCAGTTGAACTCGAAATTATACTGATTATTTATTACATCAAAATACTAGTATAAAATGGTTATGAAAAGTTTATATAATTATATTTGTGACAGTAAAAGTTAAGTATACGTAATCTTATTATATTATTGAATGCAACATATCATAATGGCATAATTATAATGGCACTTCAATACTGAACAATTCTAATTTTAGAATCTGCCAGTTTATTATCCGAATTAAAAATCACTTGGGAAGCTAACAAACAGAGGGGGCACGGTAATTGATAAGATTAGTTGTGAAAATCTATCAATTGTGCACACATTAATTAAATCAGAGTTTTAAGCTAAAATACAATATCCAGAGTATGCACAATGGGCAAGTGGACTACGGAGTAGTCTACCGTATGCCAAGCACACGATCACCGACCGGTAGCCACACGGGTTACGCTGCCCTTCCGTGAGCATATAGCACTTAGGGTGATTGCGTCATCGCAGACCCTGGGATTCACGCATTCGCATTGGTTTTCCCAGGGTTAATTATGTTGGAGAGATTTTTGTATTAATGTGAAGCAAAACATCAACCATTTCAAGAGGGGAGGGCACTTCATGTTAGAGATAACAGTCTTATCAGTATTGTTTTTTTTTGATCTTTTGTTTTCATGTAGAGCTGGATTGGTTTGAACGATGTGTCCTCCGAGGGTAGTTTTGTATGGACAGATGGAAGCTGTGTTGACTACACTAGCTGGCAAGATGACGAGCCCAACCAGGCTGGTGAGGAAGACTGCACAGAATTTTACAGTCACTGGAATGGCAACTGGAACGATAAGAACTGCAGTGTGCAAAGGGCTTTTGTTTGCAAGATGAACTAGACAAGGTGGAACTTACATTTTCATATGATTGTTAAAGGGACGTAGTCCAATATATTCTTGTTTTGCTTTTATCTCACATTGAGGCCTACTCCCAGGCATACTATTAAAACCATATCTTTCAACATTTTGAGTTTTAGGCCGCCAATAGATTAAAATCACATTGTCAGAAGCAAATAAGAAAAGTAGCAACCCCACCCGACGCACGAGGTGCAACATTATTCTAGTTATGCTTATCAATCAACTTTGATATAAACCTAAGGGCAATTTCATTTAAATTAAAAACACATTTATAATGAACATTAATGTACTATATATTTTTAAGATATATTAAAATTGATTTTAAAAAAGAAAATAAGCTTTAGGGTATAAAGTTAATTAATAAGGAAATGAGAACAATTTTGATTGACTCTGCTGCTCGGAAACCTTTTTTTTAAACACCCCATAGCGTGGTTGAGTGGGTTCTTGTAAAGATAGGCCGGCAGTTTTTGGTCCAAAATTAATAATATTGATTATAAATTATCAATAATCATTAAGAACAAACTTCTGTGTTAAACAATGCTCATAATATTTCAAATATGCCTACCGAATTTTATTTGAATACTTTGCTCAACTTGTTAAACAATCTTTTGTAAAACTGCAAATGCTTATGTTTCAAATTCCAGAATGGATTTCAAAATCAAAATTCAAAATAAACGTTTTCATTTACTTTGGAATTGTAACGTTCAATTTATGACACTCGTGAGTGCGTACATCGTGGCACTTGATAATCACAACAGGCACAATTATTTACGTTGCATAACTGATGTTTCATTTGACAATGTGATTAATTTAATTTATTTTTCTCAATATCGTTTATGATCAATTATTTAAGGTGTTTTAGGGTTGCAAGACCAAAAGTCGCGACTAAGGCTATTTGTAGGTCCAAATCTGAATAAAAAACCCAAGATAAATAACTGATGGTAAGAAAAAGATACAACCACAAAAGAAACACCAATTCTCCTTAGAAATAAGCTTTTTAAATTTACACAGGTGTGCAATTTGTAGCCGTACTAGTAAACTTTCCCTATTTATATCTTTTCATGACACAACAGTTAATCAACTATCTCACATCCCTGCTCCAGGTCATATTTGAAAGCCGCAACTGTCGATAATAGTCGCGACTACGACCGACTATATTAGTCAAATTAGTCGTGCAACCCTAAGTTTAACTTGGGTATTTTAAAGGTTCACTTATATAATTAGTGCTTTATGGTTTATATTTCTAATTTGAACAAAGAAGACATCGTACGTGCACTTCGCGGATACGGTATCATTATTCACGATTTTAGAACGTTAACGTAGCATTAGTCCAGTATTCTAAATACATGGACACAATAAGTTCAAAACTCTACAGTTTTAAAATCACATTAATATGCAAATCCTCAAAACCGTATTAATAATCACTGTTATTATATAAAGCTACTGTGTTTTCATTTGGATATCGTTATAACCACGTTATCATAAAAACATTCGAAACATGTAAGTTTAGCAAAACCAGACACATGATGCAGTAAACGTATCCAGAATTTATTATTTGCTTCAGGGAATACGAATACTTGAATCAATCTTTATAGTCCAATGGAAGTTTTCAAAAAATTGTACGATATAATTTCGCATACATACAGGGTGTCCCAGAAAAAATTACCGAGTGAATAAAATTGAATGTAAGTCGAGAAATAGACATCAGAATCAAACAATTTAAAATGTAACGCATAGCCTATTTTATTGTGCACCACATACGAAAATTTGATTTGATTCGGTAGACTGGTTGCGAAGAAATTAACGATTACATAATGCGCGCATCAATGCAGTTCATTCCAAGTTTGAACAACAGGCACCTTTATCATACTCGCCCACCGCTTCCTAAAGTTTGTGTATCTCATTATATGTAGTTCACATTATATGTTTTATAATTCGACGGTGTTCTGCTATTCATGCTTTCACTGCTTTGTCCGAGAAAACTTTGATTTCTGCAAATGGTAGCTTTCTAACTTTAATTCTTTAGGTTGTGTTATATTTTAACTTTCCAAAGAACATTTGATCCACGAATTACAATAATCAAGTGCTTACACCATGATCAAGTTTTAAACTTCGCATTACAATTTTTTGGAAATATTCCAAAACATTAACGTGTGTGAGAAAGATTTTTAACCAGCTGGAATTCTGTATGCAATAATTCTTTATGCAACATTTATATCAACATTAACGAAAAAAGATATTTACAAGTACTGAGCAAATTTGAACACAACCTAATTAAATGTTTTGCAAAAAAGATTATTTAAAAAGAACGAAAAGGATTTCACCGAAAAAATATGAAGACGATTGACAGTTAACCACTAGTGCGAATTGTGTTGAATGATCTTTCTTTCAAACTTGGAATGAAGTGAATTTACGCATGCGTTATGTAAACGCTCATTTATTCGCGATCAGTCAACCGATTCCAGTAAATTTAGCATATAAGATGCAGAATAAGATGGGCTACACGCTGATTTTTAGATTTTTAGATTTTGGTGTCTATTTCTCGACTTACGTCCAAATTCATTTGCCTGGTAATTTTTTCTGGGACACCCTGTATAGAATGAATGACAAGAGGCGGAGTAGATGCACTAAGCGCGCAGCGGATGAGTGTACGTCAGTGTGGGCATGCAATAGGCCTATCAAAGCCCACTAGATTAATAGTCGAACAATACAGGGTGCTTTCATCCGTATTGTACATCAACTGCGCCTCTTTAACTGAAACTGATTAAAAATGTATTGAATTCCGAAGCATCTGCTTTAAACGCCAAACGAAATCAATTGTTGGCTTTGAATACCGTGTACCTGTATGATGAGAAATAAACCTTAAGGTTTTGAGCACTAACTATCATGTTATGTTTATCATAATTACGGTGTACACTTAGATCTCATGTTCTAATATCCACCTTGCATCCTTAAATTATATTGGTCGTCGTGTCCATTTCTTTTTCTTTCTTTTTTTTCAATACAAAATTGGCATTGCAACCGGACATTGCTAGTAGTAGTAGTTGTAATCTTTTTTTCGACGCATTCTTGGACGGTATGCTTCGACTATATCTATAAATACGTACATGATGCACTTATGGTCCACGGCAAGCCCGATTTGACCTTTTTGGCATTAAACCCAGTTAACAGGAAATTAATCCAGTAAATCGATTCAGTAAAGCAAATAGAGGCCTTGCATGTGACGGACTACTCAAATGCATTCAACAAAAGCATGATTGCAATCTACCGTGACAGTTCGTCCCACACACATAACCCTGCACTACAATCAAATAGGTTGATGACAACATTTGATTGAATGGACTGCACTCCGCCATAACTACGGTGAAGGACACCGGTACAAATCCTTTGTTTGGAGCCAATCGATAATTTCATGCAGGGCCTCTATAAGCTCATGCATTCGATCACTAACGGCAATCGATTACCCCAGCTGCAGCGTGTGAAAACTCTAATTTGCATAGAGGCTCTACGTGAAATTATTGACTGGCTCCAAACAAAGGATTTGAACCGGTGCACCGTAATCATGGCGCAGTGCAGTCCATTCAATCAAATGTTGTCATCAACCTATTTGATCGCAGTGCATTGTTATGTGTGTGAGACGAACTGTCGCGGTTGATTTGCAATCAAACAAACGATGTCATATGTATTACTTTGTTCCGTGATGAAAATCGTGATGTTTTATTTAATCACTCTCGAAAAATGTATTTCTTTTGTAGGCCTATTACTTTGTTTTGTGATGAAAATCGTGATGTTTTATTTCATCACGCTCTAAAACAAACGATTTCTTATGTATTACTTTGTTTCGTGATGAAAATCGTGATGTTTTATTTCATCACTCACGAAAAATTGATTTCTTATGTATTACTTTGTTTCGTGATGAAAACCGTGATGTTTTATTTCATCATCACGCTCTAAAACAAACGATTTCTTATGCATTATATTTGTTTTGTGATGAAAATCGTGATGTTTTATTTCATCACGCTCTAAACAATAATTATAGTTACATGCATTTTAAGAAAAAAATCTTATTAAAACAGTATGTTGTTTAGAAAAAAATGTAGAAAGTGATGATGATGATGATGATGATGATGATGATGATGATGATGATGATGATGATGATGATGATGATGATGATGATGAAGATGATGATGATGATGATGATGATGATGTCTCCAAAAGTGTCCCGGTTTTTTTTCTTGCCCTAAATCGTGCGTAGCTATTAATAAGGCACTTCAATAATCAATAATCAGTCCCGCGACGGCCTCCAGGAACTAGCTACTAACTTGGGTTATGGGCGCTGTTTTTCATGTTCACTGTCACTTACTCATCAGCGAAATACGACCCTTTGTTAATCACCTACAGTACCCAATTCCGGCATACTATATAAGAAACTCATCATGATGATCGAACAGAGAGTACTTTAAATGTAGCTTGTACCGTTTTCGTGTGGCATTCTTCAGAAGTGAGCGGTCCGTTTACCAAAATTTTCGGTCAAATCTCCATTCAATTAACACGGGAGTTGGCTAGCTATGCCTTGCCCTCACTCACTATTTTACCAAAGTACCAAATTTCTGAACATCTAACCTAGCTGTAATTTTAGGTCATGTTAGAGAAATATATTTGCTAGAAGTTTTTGAGAGTACTTTAATATTGGCCGGTTATTTTTCACACATTGACGTTAACTAGGCAAATGCCTATACTTCTAACATGGCACGATTTGTACAGGTTACAGCTCAATGGTGAGAGCACTGTGTATTGTATTTAGGAAAACGGACAGTAACTGCAGTATGATTTATAAATACGCACGTGCATGGCCCATGTGTACGACATACCAAGACCAGCAAGCGTGATCAAATCCTCATGCATTGGCCACTATACAGAAAAGGATGGAACTCTGTAGATAAATATCATCAAATTTAAGTATTATTTGATTAGCAAAATTTTTACACATGGGAGGGGGGATTCCGAATTTGTAACATGTTATAAAAAACAACATTTTGAAAGTATTTGACGACGGAAAAAATTTAATGACGGAAACGTTTACAATAAATTATAATCACAAAGTTGAACAAAGTAGACAATTTTCCTGCACAGTAGTCATGTTGTTCCGCCTTTGCATTCATATGTATAGGAAGACCACCCGCTATGTAGAAGGTCACTTCTAGACTTACTGTCTACACGCTGTTATGGCAGCGCGGAGGTGGTCACTTGCGTATTTATAAAAACGTATTTATAAATATAATGGAAGCATACTGTTGGAAGACGACGAGGGACTTGGTGGTGATTGAGAGAGAAACCTACAAAGCATCTTTCGTATGAGCTTTAAAAAAATAATAATAATAAAAACATTTGAAAATTTAAGAACACATGGATCAACTCCAAAAACAAATATTCGGGTGGGGACGAGAACCAAAATTATAATTTTATACGGCCTTATATCATGGAACCAAATAAGGTCAGTTTATAGTCCCAAGATTTGCATTCATTTTTCTTTTGCGACAAGCAAGGTGTCTTCCACCCCCTGCTAATTTTTCTTCGATGCGATTTCCCGCTCAACGTATAGGCAGAGAGTTGATATTCTTGAGAGGGCACTCTATTCACGTGGTTTCTTTTCCAACGCTAAAAGATCACGAATTTTGGTGGTTTGCAAATGAAAAGTGTCCGCACTATCGATTGATTACGTAACTGTTATGAATAATTTATTAGGTTTTTCAATGCAATCGCCTCGACCCATTAATACATATTATCTGTATTATCAAAGTACTTGGAATAGCAATCCGGTGAGTTCACTGAACTACGCCCTAATACTGATGGAGTTTTAATGGCGTTTAATGGCGTTAATCCTCTCCATACACAGATGAAGAAATACAATAGATGAAGGTCAACACGTATGACCTCCTATGTGACATGTTATATGTGACCCCTCAGCACAACTGAGCCCGGATGTCGCCAGTGCCACTATTGAGATATGCTCCATCGAACTTAACAATAAACAATAGGAAACAAAGGATTTATTGACTGTTTTATTGATTTTTCACTACTGTCAAGTACTATAGACATGATATACATCATTTTAAAGCTAATTTCAAGCAAAATATTTTGGTTGAATATCTCAAAAATGATGATTGGCGACTTCCGGGCTCAGTTGTGCCGAGGGGTCACATATGTGATGTACAAAAACCTGAATATCATAAAGATCAGTATTCGATTGTGCATATGAACTGCACATTTACGTTGCTAAATATTACTCATCATATATAATTACAAATATTGGTAAATTATGACAATACGGTATATACATTGTATATAAAAACGACTATTAGATCCTACTATCATGGCGCCAGGTCAATGTTCATCATATCCCGTATGTTTCTTAAAATTCATTCATATATTTGAGACAAATTGCTGTGCCCATTTTATAGGTGCACAGGTAGATCCGTGTTTTTTTAATTTTCATTTCCTTTTAATGAAAGAATTAAGGTTTTCCACTGCACGGGGCCACAAGGGTGATACTAATTTTAATGCTATATTTTCAAAACGAATACGTGTTCCCGATTGGCTCTATAGCGATTTCACAAAAAAGGTATTTCTAGTACAATGCAGCGTCGGACTCTAGCTGAGAGCGTAGCCTAAGCCATTATAGACTCCAAAAAGGGCTCTCCATACACAAATGAACAAACACCAAGGAGGGTAGTCTCCTCCGTGACCAGCTTGATTTCGATGGAGCGGAACCAAATTGGCTGCAGAGGAGACAGGTCATTTTGCTATGCAAATTATTCAGTGTCGATGGCCTGGTATAGGCCTATTGCCTTTATTCCCACCTTTGTCCTTCTCCCTGTATTTTGTCGCAGCTTCATAGGCGAGAAAGCGCTAAATCAACATTGCCACAACATACGTTATTATACGTTTCAGCTACGGTGACACGGTTACGTCACGCTGGAAAAGTTCCATTCACTGTCAGGCGAGGTTTGTGTATGTGAATGCAATGAAGCAAATGAATCTACAATCAATGCAGAATTGATTCGCTAAGAATTGAACAGGGTACCTGTTTCATCAAAGCATTCTAACACCTATTTGAAAGTGACAGCTAAGCAAGCAGAACAATGTTCTTGAAACGTACATTCAAAACGTTTTATTAGCATATAAATGTCGCGTATATATAAAGATCACGAATACGTTTTTAAAACGTTATTTGAAAATATTTCCATTTCTAAAATGGTTTATGACTGTTATTAAAACGTGTTTATACCCTTTATATAACCCGACATTTAAACCTTTTCAATAAAACGCTGTGTGTTTACTGGACAAGGTTTCATCGAAGCTGGAACAGGTAATAGTCATGTTAGTAGACATCATTACGTATATTACACATTTCACTCTGGACAAACTTACGTGGCGGGTATTCGTCTGATACCGTTTGTTGAAATTGATCACTTCTCATCTACAGCTGCCACAACCCCGATAATTTATTAAAATCAGGGTTTCAAAATAAGAGTTTTGCACGATAGGATATCTCATATTGAATCCCTTGTGTATCGATGAGTTTTGACCGGTAACGTCATCACCTTCACTACTTCTGATCTAGTCCGGTATCTACCCGGTTTTAATGTGCACCCCCAGGACTCTACCAAACCAACTTTTGTAGTTTCCTTTTATGGTCCTATAACACATTCAAGATGTTAACCAAAAATATTTCCGGCACTCGGTCATATTCAAGGTTAAAGGTCAACACAGTGGTCAAATTTCAAAGCATCTGGTTTACAAGCACACCAAATTATTCCTCTCATTGCAAGGATTGAGAAAAAGTATAGTTTGATCTACCTGCGACATACCGTTTTTGAGTTATAAGCAAAAAGGTCAAATTTTGGGCGGTGGTCAGTTTTTTGGGCCACACAGGGGCCAAAAATTTAAAATGCTCAGATTTGAACGAAATTGGTCTCAAATTGCTTGTTATGTAAAAATAAGTCAAATTAGGATTAGGAATACTCGTAACCATGTAGGATGTTTTGTTACCCAGGAAACATATAATAGGGATTGACCTGTAATGGCCAATTTTGTCAATAACGAAGCATTTTAGACAGTGCAAACGATTCCTTTTTTGACTTGCTTTTGCATGACGAGCAGTTTGAGGCCATCTGCGTTGAAATCGGAGCATTTTTAATTTAATTTAAAACTGACCACCGCCCAAAAGTTGACCTTTTTGCTTATAACCCAAGAACGATATGTCGCAGGTAGGTTAAACTATACTTTTTCTCAATCCTTGCAATGAGAGGAATAATTTGGTGTGCTTGTAAACCAGATGCTTTGAAATTTGACCACTGTGTTGACCTTTAACCTTGAATATGACCGGAGTGCCGGGAAATATTTTTTGGTTAACATCTTGAATGTGTTATAGGACCATAAAAGGAAACTACAAAAGTTGGTTTGGTAGAGTCCTGGGGGTGCACATTAAAACCGGGTAGATACCGGACTAGATCAGAAGTAGTGAAGGTGATGACGTTACCGGTCAAAACTCATCGATACACAAGGGATTCAATATGAGAATTTGACTGTGTTGACCTTAACCTTGAATATGGTCGGAGTGCCGGGAAATATTTTTTGTTAACATCTTGAAAGTGTTGTAGGACCATAAAAGGAAACTAAAACAGTTGGTTTGGTAGAGTCCTGGGGGATGCACATTAAAACCTGGTAGATACCGGACTAATCACCGCATCCTGACACAGTCTTACTTAAAGGAGGATTTCGTGATCCTAGCATCCTCTTTTTATGACGTTTTTCAGTAGATATCCATGAAAAAAGCTTATTCCCAAAATTTCAGTTGATTCCGATTTTTCGTTCGCGTTCGCATGACTATGTGTATTACACTGCTCCATAGGCCACTGTTATAATATATACCAGAACGAAATTCAAATTTGACGATAATTTTGCTAAACGAATTAATCTGCATGAAATTTGTTGGTACATAAACACTATGTAGCCAGAAGTTTCCATTGATATTTAAATCTCAACATTTAAAAAAAAAGAAAAGTGGGGGGATGAGGCTGTGGATCACGAAATGCCCTTTTAATTTATCATACCCATACGAACGCCATCAAATCTTGGCTCCAAATGAAACCTTGTGGGCCAACTCCTGCTATCATTTTCAGTCCAGATGGCTTGAATATGAAACGCATCTCGGACATTATATATTGAAATCCATACCCTCTTATACGGCAGACCAGTCACCTTCGCTGATGATCGTGTGCATAATGCACTTTAGTCCAAGTTAGAACGCGAATCGAAGTGGACAAAAAATATGGCCCGCAATGGTATCCGGACTAGCAATTCAATTGTTGGTGAGGCTATTGAGATGCAACCTTCTAAAAGACCATTCAAAGCATTCTCAAAAACAATCGCACGGACTATTGGAGAGACTATGTTCGTCCCTAATGCTTGAGGTTATATGTGCTGAACAATCTGATCTTAACTGGCGTTCTATAATTTATGATCTTCCCAAAGGGGTCTTGTCATTTGCTGTCCGCTCCTCCATCGACTTCTTGCCTACCCTTTCCAACCTAAAAACTTGGGGCAAGCGGAGTAATGCTCGGTGTCCGCTCTTGGATTCGATCCTGAACTACATTGTTCGTGTTTGATCTCGAATGCCTCAAATTGAACATTGTTTAATCATGTTTGTTGGCTCTTTTAAATGATTTTTATGCATTTCTTGTATGTAATTGTTTGTTTTTGCTTCGTTTCCCTGCATTGGTCGATGCTGTTGTTTTGCACTGGCATGTTGGCCATGTCCTGGGTTTTGTGTGTGCTTTTTAACCTTGTTTGTTTAATAAAGTAATATGATGAATTCGATTCAATGGATACCCCAACATGCTATATGCTATATGCATATAAATAGATGTGTACAGATCACTTGAATATCTATTCTTTTTGAAATTTCAAGAGCAAATATTTCGATGGACTATACTTTTTTCACAGGCAAATAAGCTTAGGCTTATTGGATTTTATAAACCACCCTTTTATATGTACATGTTCGATTTCTCTGTTCGTGAATATTGCACTGCGAAATTTCATCATTTGCTTTGTGTACTAACCAAGCCATTTAATAAAAAAGAAATAAAATTGTGTCTTTTACTGTAAAATTTTGGATTTTTACAGACCTGAACGTCGCCTCGTGAGCTTTTTGTTTTGGGTTTTTAGCGTTTCAAACTAATATAGTTCGCTGAAGAAACAATTCCCCAACTCTATAAGGCACATCGGTGGGTCTATATATTATAGATTTATCAGAATATCCGTTTTGATTTCACCATTTTTTAGACTGCAAAAATGTCCAACTTATGTTCTGTATACTTTCCTGATGGCCACTAAGCTAACCCAAGATATCACCTTTACATATAGTTGGATGTTTTTTCTAGTGTTATTGGTTAAATGTAAGTACATTTATTGAACTGTTGCAAATAGCAACTTTTGCATTCTACTGCACATACGATAGAGTGAGTAAACATGGTAAAGTAAAAATAACTACAGGGTGTCCCAAAAAAAAAGAGAACCCTCATTGCGCCCTCTTTTTCTCCCATTTCTGAAAAGTTGATCAAATATATTTTGGTATGTAAAAAACCGTCAATCGTTAGCTTTAATAAACCAAAACAATTAAATCAATCGGCTCACAGCTTTTTTAAGATATGCCCTTTTAAAGGAAATTACCCGTTTTTCCCACGGATAGCAAACAGAGTTGTTGAGATGGGTCGTGCTATGGAGTGGCCTGCAAGATCACCAGACCTCACACCACTTGATTTCTTCGTTTGAGATAAAATCAAACGTCTATGAGCGAGGATCACCAGCTAGCCTCCAAAATCTCCGCAAACGTATTACTGCTGCATTCGTGTATCCGGCGCACAAGGTTGGTACGCAACGCAATTGATTCAATGAGGACCAGGGTTGAAACCCTTATTTGTCAAGGAGGCAACCAGGTAGAGGGCAGAGCAGCACAGTAAACTCACTTCAGACGAAACAAAAACAAACCAAAAACAAACCAAACAGCCCTTCTCAGGGCTACCTTTTATCCCAAGAAGAGTATGATATGAATAAAAAGAAAGCAAGAAACAACAAAGTATGAAAGTAAGAAACATAATAAAACAAAAAGGCATAAATAACCAAGAAAAAAAAGTAATTACAAGTATACAAAAAGAAGTCCCATCCCACATCCATTTTACCCACACATTATTGACACTTGACAAAATCCATAGCCCATAATCCCACCGGTAAAGGTCATTCCCTAGATAAAGTTATTTTATAAAGTTACCATTAAGGAATGTTTGATATTATGGTATATACGTGTACTCTTTGTTAATCTTGAAGTAGTCAATCTTCAAAAATTGTGAGCCGATTGCATTTTTTTTCGATTTATTAAAGCTATGGATTTAAGGTTTCTTTACATACCAATTATATATTTGATCAACTTTTCTGAAATAGGAGAAAAAGAGGGCGCCACGAGGATTCTCATTTTTGGTACACCCTGTATACTATTGGTCTTAAAATGCCTTAACTCAGGAACCGCAAGACCTATGGAAATATAAACGTAATTATTGGTTTCCTTGACTCATTTCCTATGAAATAAATTCATAAAGGCTTGAAAATAATGCTATGTCTCAAAGCCGCCACGCGCGTTCGTTTTCTTACCGCGTCCATGTCAGCTAAAACGGCAAATTCATTTTCTTATTTTATTTTTTTCCCTGTAAAATCATGCAATTCTGAGACATATATTGAATAAATTTACTTTATTCGATACTCACATTGTTTAGGTATAAAAACAATTAATATTTGTACTTCAAATGTGTAAATCAACCACAATTTTATGCTGTGTACATTTGAACACTCAAAAATGACATCTTAATTCTAAATTAAGTTTAAAAAAAAACTTTAAAAAAAATTAAAAATCTTAAAAAAAAACGCATTCCGCATTCGTTTTTGAAACTGCAATGGGCTTTGAGACATAGCATTAGTTTTTAGCCTTAGTAAGATACCGGCAGTTGTGAAGTAGGTACTAAGAAGTAACTTACTAAACTAGTATAAGTTACGCGGATTTGGTACAGCCAGCGGTGCGCGTTTAAAAAAAGGAATTTTCAAATATTATTAAAAGATTATTTTTGCTCTATCAAATCTTTCACGGTTGATTTCCATCAAAAATATTGTTGTTAATTGTTAGCTTTATGAAGCATTAGTTTTCAATAAAAATGCATATTCATTCAAGAGAATCATTGCAACCCAAATATTTGTGCCCTTCTTCAACAGTTCAATCTTATAACTTGAAAATGAAGAAAATCCCGCGGTAAAAATTAATGCACCATTTCATCCTGGTACCTTCAGTTTACTTTTCTGATATTCAGTCATTTTTAGAATGCTGAGATAGAGTATTTCTTTTGAAGCTTCTCTTACCATGCTTACATACACTACAACAAAGTCCACACATATATCGCATTGTATATATTAACATAGCTGCTAATAGTATCAAAAACACCCATACATCAATCAGGTAATACTGTATGAGATTCAGTTCAAACACGTAGGCACGTAGATGTTCGTCTCCAAATTTCATCACATGTTCAATCCAGAAGATAGCTCGCTCTTTTGCTGGTGGTAGGTCACGAAGAATCGCAGAGTAGTGGGATACTTTCTCCTGGTACCTAAAATGAGGGGGAAATACCAGCCGTGTACAGGAGGACTGTGGTCACTGGTCAGCCGTGGGATTTGAATGATTTTAAAAACATCCCACCTATCTAGATACCTTATGTAGGTCCCAAAAGAGCAAAAAAGTCTTGGTGGACACTTTTGAGGTGTGGCAGAGGGCAGCCATCTTGATTTTCAAAATGGCCGCAGTTTTGATATTTATTTTTTACTATAATCTGAGTTGCGAATATCCTATGAGGATAATTGTGGTGGCAATACCCACCTTTCCAATACCAACGAGTCCAAAAAGGCATGGTGCCAGATTGCTAGGAACAATAAGACTGACAGCCTTCTTGATTTTGAAAATGGCGACCATTTATGGTCTATTTAATGACTGACTCTGAATGTCGTATATAGGTTAAAAACCACTAATAGGCCTGGGCGATACATTGAAATACGACGAGGAACTATTTGTTTTCATGGCATTCGAAAAGACTGCATTAAAATCGCTGAAATTGCTCAAGTTATATAGCCAAACAAGCACTTTTTAGAGTTTGATGCTTCAAAATGGTACATTTTCTCTCATTATATGACATTTTTGATGTAATAGTACCAAAATTCATACGCACGGCTTCGGTTTTTAGTAAATAGTCGCCCTATCATATTGTAACTTTAAGCTTCGAGGGCGCACTGTAATTTTAAGGTGTTTACGGTTCAGTGCGTTAAAACAAGAAAAGTCTCAGGTCAAGTTATGTTGAATTTTTGATCATTTGGCATCTAAATCATATAGTTTCACCTGATATTGGTGACATTGAACTGTGAGAGTTCTGAATATGAGAAAATTCCACCCGAAATTAGGCATTTTCCCATTGAAACACGTGTAATACATAATTAGTGGTATTTAACCTAAAGCGCTTCAACTTTCATGAGAAATGCTCACTTGTAAATCACATTAAACTTTCAGTCATTTGACAAAGTTACTCGCACTTGTACACTCGCTAATACCGAACTTGCTTTATAAGACATCAAGGAGTACGTCTGTCAAAAAGGTAACTAGCTCCATTCATATATATACACATTATAGTTCATTATCACTATCATCCTCATCATCTGATAGGGACACATTTTTCAGTATTCTCATATTCATCTGACTCAATAGAACAGCCATAACGTTCAGCACACTGCAATTCATTCCTACGGCATTTGCAGCAGCGATTGTTATCATATGGTGACTCGACACATCCATCATGTCCATGCTTCACCAAATGGATCACTGCAGCTGGAGCGGGAGGCAAAGTTGTCATTACTGCTAGAGCGGGAGGCAAATTAGGCCTGACATTAGGCCTACTAGTAGAAATTTTCCATCGAGCATCCCAGCCATAATGATGTAGTCGTCGAAACTCTGGATTTAGAATAACATTTTTGTTCCAGATCATCCCCTGATAGTGCGATCTCATGATAGCTGGTACAAGTGAAGCTTTAGTTGGCGACAAACCTCTAATTGTGCCTATCTCTTCTTCGAGAGCCACCGCCTAACACCTGCTACATTTGTAAAATCTGTATGTAGCAAATATAACTAAATGCTTATCAGATGGCCTTTCTGCTACACTAAGCTGTGAAGGTACTCATCATCTGAATCAAGCTCTTTCAGCGCCTGCCACAAAATCAGCTTTGCCTTGCCAGCAAATCCGGTGACGTCTGCCCACGATAGTGAGTGAAATCCAGAAAGAGACGGGGCCTTCTCAGCGCCCAAGGAATTGTAGATGGGTGCAAGCTTACGTGATTACCTTACGTTTCTCTGCAATTTCTATCACAAAAGACGTATCTTTACAGAGGTTTGGGTAACATCTACTGGCTAGGACGAGGACATCTGTATCTGGGAATAAATCTTGCCAGACATGGCACCAATATTGCTATGACATTAACACAATAAAGAATTATCTTTGTGTCTGCTTTATCTTGGGAGCTTAAGGGATCTAAAATGACCGTTTATTGCGTTTCGACAGTATATTTTGTGGGACATAAGAGCACCTCAGACCTATCGAATTGCATTCTGAATACGAAGCATGTCTTTCTGATATCAAATAATTTTCATTTTTTGAAAATCACAATATAATACAAATTTTATGACAAATTATAAAAATTTGATATTTTTCAAATTTTTGATATATAACAGTCCTCGAAGTAAATTATATAAATCTATTGATATATTCTTAAAGTGTGTGTAGCAGGGAGGAAAAGCCGACGGTCAATTGAAAATTTTGACCTTTCATATTGAAGATATGGATTTTTTTTTCCAAAAAAGACCTAATTTTTGTTGGTGTTTGGGGGAAAAAAATCCATATCTTCAATACGAAAGGTCAAAATTTTCAATTGATCGTCGGTTTTTCATCCCACCTACATACACTTTAAGTATAAATCATCAGATTTATAAAGTTTACTTCAAGTACTGTTAAATATCAAAAATATCAATTTTAATGATTTGCCATAAAATGTGTATTAAATTGCGAATTTCAAAAAATCTAAATTATCTGATATCAGAATGACATTCTTCGTATTCAGAATGCAATTCGATGTGTTCTAATGTCCCAGAATAAATACTGTCCAAACGTTCATACCCCAGCCCTTAATTGGGTTCGTTAAAATTCAACAACTACAGAAGTCAAGCCTTGTTAATCGGTGATGAATCCACAGTACACTAGCGTATAAGTTAATTTAGGGGTGGGCACTGACCCAAAATTTTTTCAGGAAGCAGTTTTTCTATGGCCAAATTTCATCAGGAAAAAGAATCTGTCAAAAAAAAAATTCACCAGATGAAGTCTTAGTTCGGGTTTTGACGAAAATTCAAAATGGCCGCCAAAATAGGTGTTTTTTAGGGATTTTACCACTATTAGTATAGTTTTAGGCCAAAAGCACCAAGTAATATGTCTTTCTATATGTTTTTGAGGCTGCTGATTAAATATTTGCCATTAATATAATGGCCATATGAATATCTAGATGTCTAAAATTCAAAATGGCCGCCAAAATAGGTGTTTTTCAAGATTTTGCCACTTTTTGTATAGGTTTAGGCCAGAAGCACCAAGTAATATGTCTTCCTATATGTTTTTGAGGCTGCTAATTCTAAATCTACCATTTCTATAATGGCTTAATGAATATTAAGGTTAGATAATGGTAAAAATTCAAAATGGCCACCAAAATCACCTTTAAAAAAAAAGACTTTCTGCGGACAGTGAGCCATTTATATTGATATATTGATTCATAACAGCTCACCATATAACAGCGGAAAAGCAAATATGAATCCATACTATCGCTAAAGTGTTGCTGGATCACCGGGTAGCTAGTTCAGCTCTACAGCGAGGAATGCATGGTTAAGTCTTTCGCTAATCTAAGAAATGGATCCTTTGGGATCGGTAGAATGATATTTCAGTGTCCAAGGACTAAGGGGAACAATATAAGCAAATGGTGCCAGCCAAATTGAGGCATGTGAAATGACAGAGGACTGGATCAAGAAGAGTGTCTGATGACAGCATAATCTCTGGGCAAAAGAATCCTCGCTGACTATGACCAATTCAAATCTCTACTAAAAAATGTGAAGATTGGTTCGATAAAGTCAGGCAATTCAATTGGGATATGAACGAAAATACTTAGGACATACACTGACATATACGTGCAAAAAAAAAGATACCTACTAAAAGAAACAGAAGCAGAATTTGATGTCAAAAATGACTATAGAGGACGAAATCTACATGGACAATTGCATCGGGGAATACGTTTTACAAAGCTACTTTCAATGCTACTGTTTCCAACTCATGGATCCGAAAGAATAAACAAGGAGCATCCAAAACCGAATCGGCTGAAAGGGCTAGAGAAAATGCGAGAATCCGAAGAGAGAGAGAGAGAGAGAGAGAGAGAGAGAGATAGAGAGAGAGAGAGAGAGAGAGGATAGAGAGAGAGAGAGAGAGAGAGACAGAGAGAGAGAGAGAGAGAGAGAGAGAGAGAGAGAGAGAGAGAGAGAGAGAGAGAGAGAGAGAGAGAGAGAGAGAGAGAGAGAGAGAGAGAGAGAGAGAGAGAGAGAGAGAGATGTGTTGCTAAGAGACTGCAGATGTAAGCCTTGAATTTTCGACATAGCCATTAGCCAATGGTCATTGTATTTCTTGCTACGCTAGGTCTAGACCCATCGACTATGTGGTCACTTACCTATCATGTCATTGAGCTTGTGACCAGCAGCTTTTGTGTATCGTTAAGTTCTGCGGTGACAACATTGTCTTCTCTATCGAGCGAGTGTTGGAGATTGAGATAATGTCATCCAAGTAGCGGTTCATGGCTCAGCGACTTGAAAATACATATGTGTTAGGTCTCCATTTGACCTCCATTGTTTGGAAGTGGAAGCAATATCAGCTCTGTTTGGCTCAGGCTCTGCATCATCACTGTCAATAAAGTGTCACTTGGAAAATCAACATTTTCTTGTTCCTCCTGACCAAAGACAATGTGTGAAATATGATGCTAGTGCTAGATCACCCAGACTGACTTCATACTCTGGTAGGCATGACCATCTATCTGGATTTGATTTACCAAAGCTTAACAGAGCTCGGAGTACTTAATGGCATGTTTCTTGTAGTCTAATTGCTAGTGTATAGGCATTCAAAGTGCTCAACTCTGACAAAATATTGAAGTCAGGGTATACCAACTTGTTTATTGGATTCAAGGCATGCATCCTGCATCTGCCGGCTCTTAGCAACACTTTCTTCTTGAATCAGTCCTCTGTTAGTTCACTTGTCACAATTTGGCTGACATTGATTATTTGCGAATATTGGCTACTGTCTCTTTGACATGAAATATCATTCTACCGATCACAATTCAAGCATCCATTTCTTAAATTAGCGATAGACTTGAACTTGCATTCCTCATTGTAGGGCTGATCTACCCGCTAACCCAGCGAGACTTAAATAGCGATATTGTGTCTTCATGTTTGCCTTTGAGCTGCTATGGTGAACCTGAAAGTACACAATTGACATACAGTTGTGCGTACTAAAAACCTTGGTGCAGTACATTTGTCATAATGGTGCCTCTTGTACCATTATGAATATATTATCAGATATTGCCACAATGATTAATCAAATTTGATTATTATCGAGTAGAGATTCATAGTCTGCGACATGAAAACACCTAAAAAGACAAATTTTTATTACTCAATATAAATGGGTCCCTGTCAGCAAATTCTTTAAAAAAGTTGATCTTGGCGGCCATTTTAAATTTTTGCCATATTTTGATCTACAACCATGGCCAAAATGTGTTGGGACACTTATGGAAAACGTACACTATATTATGACCTTATTTCCGTTATTATTAACCTGATAAAGTGGAGGTTTCTTTGGTGTCAAGCCTAATCCCTTTCCTAACACCCCAACCCTCCCCCTTCCCCACCAATCAATGTTGGGTGCCACAAGGCTTGTGTGACCAAAAAAGTCGGATTCAACATTGATCGGGGGAATGGGGGCTTATTTACATTACCCTATCAAACCGTCCCAACACTTATGGCCAGCATTGTCTCTAAGGTACAAAAATCAAATTTTAAAATGTGTGTTTTGGCCCATATCTCCTCAACCATGGCTTGGATTTTCATCAAATTTTACATGAAAACGGAGAAACTATTTATCTTTTCACTTATATAAAAAATATTGCATTTTCCTTACGTGATTTAGGGATACGGTCACATTTTATACGCAATATCATGTATTTTACAGTGCGTTCTGAACATTATTAGCCTATGCGAACTACGTATTTTGCTTAAAATGATGTTTTATTTTGAAAGAGTAGTGATTTAATCGCCAGAAATACATGATATTTGTTGACAGGAATTGATTGAAGTCTTTTAAAAGAGTGATTTTGGGAAAAAAAATACTTAAAATTAAAAAAAAAGCTAATTTTTAGAGAAAAAACAAACAAACTTTCATCATTTTCATCGTTTGCATCAAAAACGTATGTGGTATTTGCAACGAGTAAATCGTGTAAATATAATCATAGTCGGCAGGAGTGGGCCTAAATTACATTTTATGACTGAAATTTATTAAAGCGCTTTCAAAGAAACTTGCGTATAAAAAATAACATAGCACATAAAAAAGTAATTATCATAATATTACACATAATTTCTAAATCAGAATTTCATCATCTTCAGAAGATAGCAAACATCATTGACTATTCACCTTCATATCCTATTAGACTATAGTCGACTTTCTGCTGAGTAATAGAAGTCTTAGGTGCGTTTTTTAAAGTTAAAACGGTCTCTATGTTTTTAAAGTCAATTGGGGTAGCTGAATCAACAAACGTGGATACCATAAACAATTATAATGTTTTGACATTATAATTTGAATAAAACAAAATAACCGCCAAAATCATCAAATTAGTATTTAAAACTCTGATAACTTTGGTAGTCAATTTGTTTGATGCAAATTAGCAGGTCAAAGCATATAAATTATTTTTGGTATCCGTGATTCATGAACTTAGCATACCCAAACTGACTTAAAAGTCATAGATACCACTTTAAACAAAAAATGCGCCTTGATGGCTTATGCCCCTTTCCAAGAAATTTGACTAGTCTATTACAGGCATATATAGGCACACCTTTTGGATCCAATGATGATGATGATGATGATGATGATGATGATGATGATGATGATGATGATGATGATGATGATGATGATGATGATGACCATCATCATCATCATCATCATCATCATCATCATCATCATCATCATCATCATCATCATCATCAGCTTCAGTATCATCAAGACCTATAATTATATTTCCTTATTAAACATATTTATAACTCGCGTATACCATTATGCGCAAAGCTGAAACCCTAATGCACGGCATAGGTCATTTAGATAATACAATGCCTCAGTGAACCGTTCAATAATTCGATTCATCATTGACATTTGTACACGGAAGGTGATTTCGGGTCACGGTATGCAGGCTATAATAAAAGAGAATCACTACCAACTCTTTATTTAGATTACGAGTGCATACCGTGGGTTTCAGACTTTCTTACACTTTAAGAATATATTTTCTTCAAAAAGGCCTTGAATACCGTTCTTCTATAGCCAATAAGACAATTTTCATGTCCTAAAAGTAGCGGGTTAGTTTAAACACTTTTATTAACTTCGCAATAGCTTTTATGCCCCAAAATACTTCGTAATGTTACTTGAAACTATTAGCTCAGTTGATAAGGCGTCTGCCTTATGCTCAAAAAAGTCTGAGTTCGATTCCTAACGATTAAATTTTTTTTTTTTTTTTGCTTTCTTATTAAAATTACCAATTTCTCACTTTTCTGTTAAAATGAAAATATGTAGGATTCTTATTTTCATAAATAATATTATCAGAGTATCAACTGAGCTAACACACAGTACTTTTTCCATCCATTATTGTATGTAATCGAAATTAATGCTAACACGTTGATTTACTCCGTTGCTTCATTTGTGGTAGACTGCGGTAAATTGGGAAAACAGGTGTGCATGGGTTCGATTCCTCTATTTGTTTTTTGATCACGAGATGTTGTGATAACTTTTATTTTCTTCTTTAGCTGTAATGTAACATTTTAATTGGTGGAAACAATAATTTTCCATTTTAAAACATAAGTTTTTGACAGTTAAAGTGACGAATAGTGAACTTAGACCGGGCCAAAATATCACTTTAAGACATTTTAAGTGACCAGTCCCTAAATATAAAATGTAGCCATCCAAAAATTTTTTGGTAAAGCCAAATGATAAGATCTCTAACTGCTCCAAATTTGGTGTCAATATCATATTTACTTTTTGAGTTATAAGCAAAAAACTGAAATTAGATGATTTTTTTTCAACTTTTCAAATACAACCATGGCCAAAATGTGTTGGGACACTTATGGAAAACGTACACTATATTATGACCTTATTTCCGTTATTATTAACCTGATAAGGGTGGAGGTTTCTTTGGTGTCAAGCCTAAACCCTTTCCTAACACCCCAACCCCCCCCCCCCCCCTTCCCCACCAATCAATGTTGGGTGCCACAAGGCTTGTGTGACCAAAAAAGTCGGATTCAACATTGATCGGGGGGAATGGGGGGCTTATTTACATTACCCTATCAAACCGTCCCAACACTTATGGCCAGCATTGTCTCTAAGGTACAAAAAATCAAATTTTAAAATGTGTGTTTTGGCCCATATCTCCTCAACCATGGCTTGGATTTTCATCAAATTTTACATGAAAACGGAGAAACTATTTATCTTTTCACTTATATAAAAAATATTGCATTTTCCTTACGTGATTTAGGGATACGGTCACATTTTATACGCAATATCATGTATTTTACAGTGCGTTCTGAACATTATTAGCCTATGCGAACTACGTATTTTGCTTAAAATGATGTTTTATTTTGAAAGAGTAGTGATTTAATCGCCAGAAATACATGATATTTGTTGACAGGAATTGATTGAAGTCTTTTAAAAGAGTGATTTTGGGAAAAAAATACTTAAAATTAAAAAAAAGCTAATTTTTAGAGAAAAAACAAACAAGCTTTCATCATTTTCATCGTTTGCATCAAAAACGTATGTGGTATTTGCAACGAGTAAATCGTGTAAATATAATCATAGTCGGCAGGAGTGGGCCTAAATTACATTTTATGACTGAAATTTATTAAAGCGCTTTCAAAGAAACTTGCGTATAAAAAATAACATAGCACATAAAAAAGTAATTATCATAATATTACACATAATTTCTAAATCAGAATTTCATCATCTTCAGAAGATAGCAAACATCATTGACTATTCACCTTCATATCCTATTAGACTATAGTCGACTTTCTGCTGAGTAATAGAAGTCTTAGGTGCGTTTTTTAAAGTTAAAACGGTCTCTATGTTTTTAAAGTCAATTGGGGTAGCTGAATCCAACAAACGTGGATACCATAAACAATTATAATGTTTTGACATTATAATTTGAATAAAACAAAATAACCGCCAAAATCATCAAATTAGTATTTAAAACTCTGATAACTTTGGTAGTCAATTTGTTTGATGCAAATTAGCAGGTCAAAGCATATAAATTATTTTTGGTATCCGTGATTCATGAACTTAGCATACCCAAACTGACTTAAAAGTCATAGATACCACTTTAAACAAAAAATGCGCCTTGATGGCTTATGCCCCTTTCCAAGAAATTTGACTAGTCTATTACAGGCATATATAGGCACACCTTTTGGATCCAATGATGATGATGATGATGATGATGATGATGATGATGATGATGATGATGATGATGATGATGATGATGATGATGATCATCATCATCATCATCATCATCATCATCATCATCATCATCATCATCATCATCATCTTCAGTATCATCAAGACCTATAATTATATTTCCTTATTAAACATATTTATAACTCGCGTATACCATTATGCGCAAAGCTGAAACCCTAATGCACGGCATAGGTCATTTAGATAATACAATGCCTCAGTGAACCGTTCAATAATTCGATTCATCATTGACATTTGTACACGGAAGGTGATTTCGGGTCACGGTATGCAGGCTATAATAAAAGAGAATCACTACCAACTCTTTATTTAGATTACGAGAGTGCATACCGTGGGTTTCAGACTTTCTTACACTTTAAGAATATATTTTCTTCAAAAAGGCCTTGAATACCGTTCTTCTATAGCCAATAAGACAATTTTCATGTCCTAAAAGTAGCGGGTTAGTTTAAACACTTTTATTAACTTCGCAATAGCTTTTATGCCCCAAAATACTTCGTAATGTTACTTGAAACTATTAGCTCAGTTGATAAGGCGTCTGCCTTATGATCAATAATTCTGAGTTCGATTCCTAACGATTAAATTTTTTTTTTTTTGCTTTCTTATTAAAATTACCAATTTCTCACTTTTCTGTTAAAATGAAAATATGTAGGATTCTTATTTTCATAAATAATATTATCAGAGTATCAACTGAGCTAACACACAGTACTTTTTCCATCCATTATTGTATGTAATCGAAATTAATGCTAACACGTTGATTTACTCCGTTGCTTCATTTGTGGTAGACTGCGGTAAATTGGGAAAACAGGTGTGCATGGGTTCGATTCCTCTATTTGTTTTTTGATCACGAGATGTTGTGATAACTTTTATTTTCTTCTTTAGCTGTAATGTAACATTTTAATTGGTGGAAACAATAATTTTCCATTTTAAAACATAAGTTTTTGACAGTTAAAGTGACGAATAGTGAACTTAGACCGGGCCAAAATATCACTTTAAGACATTTTAAGTGACCAGTCCCTAAATATAAAATGTAGCCATCCAAAAATTTTTTGGTAAAGCCAAATGATAAGATCTCTAACTGCTCCAAATTTGGTGTCAATATCATATTTACTTTTTGAGTTATAAGCAAAAACTGAAATTAGATGATTTTTTTCAACTTTTCAAATACAACCATGGCCAAAATGTGTTGGGACACTTATGGAAAACGTACACTATATTATGACCTTATTTCCGTTATTATTAACCTGATAAGGGTGGAGGTTTCTTTGGTGTCAAGCCTAAACCCTTTCCTAACACCCCAACCCCCCCCCCCCCTTCCCCACCAATCAATGTTGGGTGCCACAAGGCTTGTGTGACCAAAAAGTCGGATTCAACATTGATCGGGGGGAATGGGGGGCTTATTTACATTACCCTATCAAACCGTCCCAACACTTATGGCCAGCATTGTAGATATTCATATCACCATTATATAAATTATATGGAATCAGCGGCGTCAAAAACACATAGAAAGACATATTACTTGGTGCTTTTGGCCTAAAACTATACAAAAAGTGGCATAATCTTGAAAAAACACCTATTTTGGCGGCCATTTTTAATTTTAGCCATCTAGATATTCATATGGCCATTATATATATTAATGGCAGATTTGGAATCAGCGGCCTCAAAAGCATATAGAAAGACATATTACTTGGTGCATTTGGCCTAAAACTATACAGAAAGTGGCATAATCTTGCAAAAAAAAACCTATTTTGGCGGCCATTTTGAATTTTAGCCATCTAGATATTCATATGGCCATTATAATAATGGCAGATTTGGAATCAGCGGCCTCAAAAACATATATAAAGACATATTACTTGGTGCATTTGGCCTAAAACTATACAGAAAGTGGCAAAATCTTGAAAAAACACCTATTTTGGCGGCCATTTTGAACTTTCGCCAAAACCCGAACTAAGACTTCATCTGGTGAAATTTTTTTTGACAGATTCTTTTTCCTGATGCAATTTGGCCATAGAAAAACTGGTTCCTGTGTAAGTTTGCAGAAAAAGTCCTTGTGTGCCCACCCCTAGAAGTGAACGCAAGGTTATGCGTACGTGTTAAACGCGTAATAGGTCTGTCACACTACGACGGACTGGATCAACGTACATCACCGAATACAAAAATATTTTATTCGGTGGAAAAATCACCAGTCCGGCAGAAGATTCGGTTGGATTTTGGGTCCGATTCCCGTTCGTTTCTCTATGCGTTGTGACCGCTAATAATCCTGCAGGCGTCTTATATTCGATCATTCAACGTCCGACAAATGACCGGATTTGGGGGGGTCAACGTCCGACAAATGACCGGATTTGGGGGTCCGATTCCCGTTCGTCTCTCTATGCGTTGTGGCCGCTAATAATCCTGCAGGCGTTTTATGTTCAACCCGAATTGAATTTGCCAAATTTAAAATGTTACACTGATCCACTGAAGACTTCAGACTCGTAATTTCAGGTAAAGCATGCATGGATTGATATGTTAAAGTCAGTAATAGACCTAAGTCCGTCTTAAATACTGACTTTGGTGACAAAATGTCACGGGCCCTACATATCGACGGGTCGGCAGTAATTTTCACAGGCTTTTGGGCCAAGAAACCACATTCATTTTAAGCACTGCCTATAATAATCACAGGCCTATACTTAGGCTTATTACTATCCTGGGCCTACTCAATAACGTACAATTTAACCTTGTCCATGTCTTCTCTTCTTTTTTCTTTCTTGTCAATAACTAAAACTGGTAGGAATTTGATATTGCGTCCTCTACCCTTCAGAAAGTGCCCCTCCCTCAATACTACTTATATGCATAGGCCTACTAAATTACGTGCAATTTAACTTTTTCTCTTCTCTTCTCTCTTCAATTGTTCTCACTTTCTTTTCTTTTTTTCTCTCCTTTCCCCCTTTTTCTACTTGTCAGTCACTAAAGTACTGGGTGAAATATGATATTGCGTCACGCACCCTTCAGAAAGTCCCCCCCATGATCGATGCACATGTTCGCCATAGGCCTACATCCGGCACAAGCGCCTGCGAAACCTTGCAAACACCTGCGGTATATAAACGAAAGAATAACGAACAAACCCAGGGTATATATACAGAGCAGTACGAACACACATCGGACAACTTCCGAACATGTGTATTCAGCACACTCCTTGTTTCAAGTTTTGTGCATGCACAAAACTTGAAACGTATTGTCGACGGACTAAACAAACATCACCTAACACGAAACGCATTTGGCAGATAATAGCAGGACAAAGAACATAAAACGAACATTGACGAACACTAACGGATTTGCTAAAATATCATCCCTTTTTTATACGGAAGACCGATCCGGTGTAGTGTGACACTAAGACGGTCTGGGTCAACGTACAATACCGAATGCAAAAATTTGCTATCCGGTGGTGAAGGCCTCACAGGAACGTATTTGCAACGAACAAGGGCCGAGTGCAACGAACAAAGAACGAACATGAACGAAAGGAGAGCGAACAAACTCCGGCAATATGCAGCACCATACGAACACACATCGGATAAATACCGAACATGTGTATTCGGTACACTACGTTTCAAGTTTTATGCATGCACAAAACTTGCCGACGGACTTAACGAACATCACCTAACACGAAACGCATTTGGCGGATGATAGCAGGACATAAAAAGAACATAAAACGATCATTGACGAACAACAACGGATTTGCTAAAATACCACCCGTTTCTTGTACGGAAGGCCTATTCGGTGTAGTGTGACAGGCGCATACAATTTGTCATGCCAGAAATGCGTAAACACTGTCTTATGTTGGAAGTAGCAGCAAATAATCGTTACCGCTTTATTATTAGCTGTGAGCCGATTTATTAGCAGAGAAATCACCGATCTTCTTGTAACGTTGAGTGGCAATGATAAACGAATATTCCGAATGAAAGAATCATGTGACTATCTTTAGCTTGTGTTTGTTGTCATGGTTGTTGAAAGGGATTCAATCATGCTTCACCGCTTTTCGTCCGGCGCAGACGACGTGTACGCATCGTTGTTAATCGGTGATTAACAACAGTGACACATGATTGAATCCCTAATAATTCCGTTTTAACAGTCTTACACCTTAATGTACAGGCTGTATCAAAATAATTGGTACCCATCAATTTGGATGTTTATTGAAAAGCATGCCTCTCCCAAATGCAACATTGGTAACTCTTAAAATGTCCAGAATATAATATAGTTTATGACTTTTTATGGTAATTAATCTACAACTTGAATTATTTGGATCTCAAGTTGAATTTCGATGTGTCAGACTCATCCATAAACTGATAGGTACCAATCCCAGAATACCAAAATTGTATTATAAAGCAAGTCAAGTATTCGCAGGGCCGCTCCTAGGGATTTTGCCGCCCTAGGCAAAGTCTCTCCCTGCCGCCCCACCAAAGCATACCAAAAAGTGTTAAGGGGGGGGGGGTGGTACCCCTTGAAAACTCCTCAGTTTTGACCTATTTGTTAACAGTGCCGCCGAGAGCCATTATGGGCCCGGGGGCAATGTGAACGGACAGGCCCCTTTGATGACTTCATGAGGGGGGGGGGGTCAGCAGTGGCGTAAATTTCTTTGTGACATGGGGGAGGGAGGTTGGTGTAAAATCATGTTGAAGCGCTAGCGGAGCTTATAAGTAGCATGTTTAGCTGCCAATAATCCAATAAGAACATTGAAGGAGACAAATGTGCGCGAACTTAAGTGCGCACAAATTTGCAATTTGAAAGTGGCATTTTGCTCTTAGATCACGTGCAGATTAAGTTTCTCTTAACAACTCCCACGCGAAGTGCAAAACATGTGTCAATTTTAAGCCAATTTGAAGCTATATAAAATGATCCAAGTATGAACTGATGAATTGGGTAAATGCGCGCGAAGCGCGCGAAAATTTGCAATTCGAATTAGCGACTTTTGCTCCCAGATTGAACCTATTGAAACAAACTCCCTGCGATGAGCGGAAAAAATGTCAATTTTAAGGTAAATTATCAAATATTCTTAGTCAGTGGGAGTGGTCTAGTTCGTAGACACATTTTTGATTGGACAATCGCAAGATTTCGGGTGCCGTTTATCAGGCCGTAGACGACCCCACGTCATCATGCGTCTTGATAATGCCTTACACGCTTGTAGAGGTGCGCGTATGTTTTGCGCTGTAATGCGTAGACTAGTGCGGAATACGCGACGCGCTAGCAGTATGCGCAACAGAATACGTGAAGTTGTAAACAAGTTTCGTTCATTTTATAATGAGAGGAGTTTTTATGACGGTAACTTAGTTTTTGCTTTAAAAAAATTGTTTACAGTTATTAAAATAATATTTAACTGACTAAGAATGAGAATAAACGATAGGAATTTTTATTTTGCCTATCCTCTACCTATGATAGACGACAGGCAGGTCCAATATTTTTATCGTAGTGGATACCGGCTGCGCCGGCATCCACTACTCAAAATATTGGACCTGCCTGTCGTCTATCACACGGTAGAGGATAGGCAAAATAAAATTCTATCGTTTATTCTCTAAATAAACTAAAGGGCACAATTTGACCCTGTGCTGGGGTCCCCCTGTAGAGGATTGATTTAGTTGTTAGTTATTACTCATGACCCATAGATAACACCTATATTATAGGCCAACTTTTTATAACTCAATATGTCACTTGCTACCACAATATGGGATTTGGCTCCCCAAGCAAATGTGGGTATTACCACTAAAATTAGACTCATAGGATATTTACAACTCAAGTTATAGTAAAAAAAACCGTTTAAATGGCAGCCATTTGGATAATCGAGATGGCTGCCAGTCTTATTGTTCCCCAAACAATCTGGCACCATGTTTTGTGGACTTGTTGGTATTGGAAATGTGGGTATTGCCACCAAAATTAGCCTCATAGAATATCCGCAACTCAGGTTATAGTAAAAATAAATATCAAAACGGCGGTCATTTTGAAAATCCGTCCTCTACCATTCCTCAGATTTGTCCAACAAAACTTTTCTTGCTCTTTAGGACCTATATAAGATATCTAAATAGGTGGAATGTTTTAATCATTATTAAACCATTGCTGTGACGTCAGTCTATTCAATAAACTGTAGATTATTTTCTACGAATCAACACTTTTCTGTACGAATCTACAGTTAAGTGTGGATTCGTACAGAGAAGTGTGGATTCGTACAAAACATGTAATCTACTGTTTATTGAATAGAATTACGGCTGTTTCTAAATTAAGTGATAGGAAAAGGAACATTATCATAATAATAATCATGAACAAATAAAATAAACTGAACGACATTAAAAAATTATGAAACCATTTTACACTAAAAATACAATGAATACAATACTTTATTTGTACATGCGCCTATAATAGGCCAACCGAGCTTCTATAATTGCATAGGCCTACAAAATTGTATCTGTAAGTAAAATAATAACGCAAATTGTGCATTTTGAGTGTAATTCGGCCATTACACTTTCATTTGTGTCATAACTATATTATTCCGCCAAGATTTGCATAGACCTATGTTTTTCTTTTTCAACTTATTTTTAATTAAAAATATTTTATCTTTAGTGTTGTTTTTTTTCTTTTCTGTTCTCTTTTCTTTTTCTTTATTTCTTTTATTTTCTTTTATTTCAGTCGCTTACGTAGGCCTATTTTTTATTTAGGAACTTTGCTACATAATACACATTAATGATATTAGCCACCGTAGATCTATTTTCTGTTTAATTTTTATTTGTCTTTCGTGTAAAACTACATTTTGTTTCATCTGGTGGTATTTTGGCATGCTAGAATATTTACCTATATCGATCAGTAGCCAGTAGGCCTATCCGATAATTAAATATTATAATGATTAAATATTATAAATATTTATTATAATTACATATTTTAATAATATGATGAGTATCATTTTATTATGAAATGTAAAGCTTAGGATACTCTGAGACAGGTTCTTCTGTCTGATATTAAGGTGGTACTAGACCCTGGCCAATTTTGTGCCTATTTTTGCATTTTTATACTGCTTTTGACTATACCTAGTTGTGTGGTAATTGTCAATAAAGACCGCATAATTATTATAATGTTAGGGACACTCCATTTGACTTCCACGGGGGCTGGAAGTTGAGGTCGAGGCTTTTTTCCGCGTCGAAGTTTGGTTGTGGTTTCTTTTTTATTTGTTTGTTTGTTTTTTGCCCCTAAAGTTCAGGGACATGTAGGTATTATGGTTCAGACCAACCAAATAAAACGAATTCTTCCTCTGTTTACAAATTTAAAATGGGACACATGCTTACCTTTGTTCGACTAATATAGAATCATGTTTTTGGTCCTTTTCCCTTTTCGAAAGACATCTTCAAAACAAATCCCGTGAATCAACAATATATCCTTTGAATGATTCCATCGAATAATTGCAACTATCCAAATTTATGATTACGGGATGCATTTGAACGAAGATAACAAATAATTTCCATAATTGCATGGTTGTTCCTAAACCGAACACTCGATACACGGAGAAGAGTTTCATTGCTTAGTATCCTTACTTCTGAGTATTTCAGTATATGGCAAATAAAACAAATCATCATGAAGATCTCCAATAAAATTGTGTGTAGTAATATACAGAATGCAACACAGGTCTAGCTACCTTCAGGTGCAACGCTGCAATGATTTGTTATTGACCATTTGATATGAACCCGTGACTATTATGGCAATTGTCCTTGTTATGCAAAATAGATACCTATTAAACGCATCAGAAGTGCATGGCTATTGATTGTCTAATCACTTGAAGGACATTATAATTATGTACGAATCTACAGATATAGAAATTACAGGTGTGTCAAGTCTTGCGTGCGTGAGATACCGTGTAAATGTAAATATATCAATAATACGAATCAACAGATAAAGAAATTACAAATGTGGAACAATGTAATGTTTGCTTTCTCCATTTATTATTACTAGTAACTTACGAATTCACAGCTTTAGAGAATATTATTGTTAGTATAAAGCAACGGTTTAAGTCAGAGAATACACTCGAAACTGTTGATTCTTGAAAATAATCAACTCGCTCCGCTCGTTGATTATTTTTCAAGAATCAACAGTTCCTCGTGTATTCTCCTTAACAAAATGCACGGGACAATATTATCATACCAAACAGACCCCCTGACTAATAGTATGAAGTTGAACACAATTCCAAAGCTCACATACTTATATATACTTGACTAGAAAAATGTGGAGAAAATGCAAATCTTAAAAACGGGATCAGGTAAATAAACTAAAGAATACCACCGATTTGGTCAAAATCTGTCCTCAAATTTGATGCAGGTAATACTTCTAGGTGCATCTAAAAAGGTTAAGGTCCCAGGATTCTTATTTTAGCAATCGTTTTATTCTGCGCAACGGGAGTCCTTTGTTGTCAGTGTTTGCATTTTTTACCATATTCAAGTACCACGTTGTTTTTAAATTCACTTCCTTTTGGAAAGCTTACTCCTCGGGAACTTTCTATCAACGGATTTTGTTTAAATTCTGGAGACGGCGCTACTGATATATTAAAGAAATAATGTTTGGTACGCAAAATGAGAATAAGTGGTTCCTGATTTCTTTTATGACTTTATGAACTTGGTGATCCTCAGAGAGAAAGTCCAGGATGATACATAACAATATCAAGTGTTGATTATTTTTACTCATACGGTGAGGCAATAATCAAAAGTATGGGCTCCATTCAGCAGTAAAAAAATTAAATCAACATTAACTTTTGACCTGTCACACTAACAAAGGATGTTAAAGTATTATTTCAGGTTCACACGATTAACTGCATAATTACCATACCGTGCATTCAACAAGTATTCACAAGTTGTCTGGCATTATATGAAGCATGACCTGCTAGCTAGCAAACATAGCTGATATGCCATACAACAATTCATATTATATTCACAAGAACAAGATCAGGGTTTTGACAACAGTGTTTATTCATTATATATATTTATCTATATTATTCTTTAAGTTTATAAAGATTGTTTTTCAAGATCTATTGAATCTCCACCAGGGAGGTAAATAAGGATAATTTACTGGGTGGGCAATTTAATATAATTTTGCCCTCAAATCAGGGAAATAGTTTACTGGGTGAGCAGTTGTAGTTAATGGCATCCAGGCCTTTAAACTTTCCGAAATTTAATTTTTTTCTGATGTGCTCTCATGTCCAACAAAAAATACTGTGCAAACGTTGCTATCCGATTCCTTAAAGCACTCATCTCATAGTTATACCCAGAACATGTTCTCATACCCCGAACATGGTGTATGAATACACAAACTTTCAAGAAAAACATATTTCACTTTGACCATTTACTAATAACTCACCAATTACTTTAAGGAAGGAAAAAGAAAAGATTCTATTCTTGATGATGACTCAGAACATGTCTCGGAAAATACTAGGAAATGCAAATATAAGTGCATTCAAAACAATTTCACATCACTGAAAGATTAGAGAAATATAAATTTAATTGGCTGAGTGGCATTTTCTAAAATGTTTTGAAATTGTTTGATTATGAAAATCTGTTTTGTGTAGTTAAAAAACACATGAACCAAACCGTATTTCTAAATTATAATAAAAGTGTTACCAAACCAATATATTTGACAAGGTATTTACTAGTAAAGTATTTCCTGTAAAATTCTTTCCATAAAGGAATCGGATAGCGTCGTTTGCACAGTATTTTTGTGGGACCTGAAAGCACATCAGACACACCAAATTGCATTTTGTATACGAAGAATGTCCTTCTGATATCAAATAATTTTGATTTTTGAAATTCGCGATATAATTCAAATTTTACAACAACTTATTAAAAATTGATATTTTTGACATTTAATAGTCTACGAAGTAATCAAAAGATGTGTACTTTTAAAATGTGTATGTAGCTGGGGGGAAAAGCCGACAATTATTTGAAAATGTTGACCTTTCATATTGCCGATATACATTTTGTTCACAAAAGACCTAAACATTTTAAGTGTCTAAAACTGAAGAGATTGATGCTTCTAAGCAAAATTTAATCAATAATCATAAAAAGTAAAAAACGAAATTTATATAAGGATCAAGCTAGGCAAAAAGTGCTATTGAAAGTGGGTGTACTTTTTTTTTCAAACACCCTGTTCATGTATTGCTCAATACAACTATGCAAATCCCCTGTGCTTATGTCTAGGAACCGGGGTCTGGGGGCTTTGCTCCTCAAAAGTTTGGATGAGGGGTCGGGTCCGAATACCTTTCGCCTTAAATAATACTTGAAGAAAGAAAAATAAAAGGAACACATTTGCTTCGACACCGACAATGTGTTCCATCTTCCGCATCTCGTTTTTGTCATAATTTGAAGTATCGTGAATCAAAAAAAAAACTTTTTCTGATATTTTGATTGAATAAATAAATTTCCTGAATGAATTAAGCGTCAGCATAGCTACCGGTTCGAAAGATTTAAAGCCATAATGTACGATCTTATAATATGAAATAATATTGTTTGTTTTTTTAACCTGATTTTTTGAAATATGCCTATTTGTAATGTTTACACATGTCCCAACTTGGACCTAAATGGAATCAGCCAAATTTGTTGTGTTTGTAGGTCACCATAGTGAAGTTCGACATAAAGTCATAATTCAAGACTTTATGTCCTTCTATAGAACTGCATGTCAAACGGCCAAAATAACCAGTAGGGTTTCTTTCACTTTACCGTGTTATTTCAGCTCAAAATGGACAGAAGCCCTTTACAAATTACTTGTATTATTTCAGCATTTTCAGTATAGAATAACAAATTTAAAATTTTAAGGAAATCGTACATTTAGGTGCTTTTTTGGACGTATTTTCTTACCTTTTGTTACTTAATATTTCAGATATCGCTTCATACAATTTTTCCTCTGTAACCATTTTAGAATCCAGCTGTAATCCCATTCCTTTGGACACAACTCGTGCTGCAGTATCCCATGGATCATGTCCTATTAATGGTATTGAAATCATGGGAACCGCATGGTATAGAGCTTCGTAAACACCGTTCAGACCTCCGTGTCATATAAACAGGCGAGTCTTAGAATGACCTAAAGAGAACGCCAAATGTGGGAAGAAGAGGAGGAATTTTGGCGATTAGCGTAGCAAATGAGTTTCACTTTTGAAAATATTCAATCACTCTAAAGATATAACGTGTATTGAAATGGTAAAAAGTCAGTTAATGATTCTTCTTTTCTGAAAGAAAGAAAAATCGGGAATGTATGAAGTTTTATATCAACATCACATTTCACAGCTTACCTAATAAGTCATTCTGTGGAATCCATTTCATAATTTTGGTATTGTTTCCCAGGTTGATTGGCTGATCACCATTATGTCGCCAAATGACTCGCTGTGGTAATCTGCTGAATGTTGTGGCGAAGTTTTCCGTCATTTGTGAATTGCCAAGAGTACCAATTTTACTCCCAAGTGAAAAAACAATGACTCCGTGGTCATTCGAACCTTGCACGAATTCTTCCAGCTCCTGTTGAATTTAGTGATGATAATGATGATAATCGAATAATAATGATAATAATTAAATTAATAATAATAATATCATTATTAATAATAGCACTAACACTAATGATAACACTAATAATAATAATAATAATAATAATAATAATAATAATAATAATAATAATAATAATAATAATAATAATATTAATAATTATAATAATAATTATCATAACAATAATAATAATAATAATAATGGTAATGATGATGAGATAATAATAATAATAATAATAATAATAATAATAATAATAATAATAATAATAATAATAATAATAATACGCCGTTTAAGGGTGGTTTTGAAGGACATCTGAGGTCAAAAGTCAGGAAAGGTTCAAATGTTAAATTTTGTCCGTTTGGGCTCAATCGGGGTCATTCGAGGTGAAAGTTCATCTTATGAGGGGAGCATAAACGCAATTAAATCGAGGTCATATGAGGTCAAAGGTCATCTAGGGCTTAAAATTGGAGGAAGTTTTCTCCATATCAGGGGAGCAAAAAAAATCAAACCGAGGTCACTCGAGGTAAAAAGTCATATGTGTCAATCGTTAAAGTATGCTCAATTGGGCTAAAAACGTGGTAAAAAGAATCCTCAATATGACGGGAACAAAACATCAAAAGCATCAGCAGGGGTCAAACAGTATCGCTATCATGCTTCTGGTGTTCTCACAGCTACAGGAGGCCTAGTATTAATAATAACTAGAGCTTCCGCGGCCCAAGAGACGCGTCAGCAGCGCGTTCGCGCGTTTGGGATTATTGGAATTAATAGCCTAAAGCAGGATGAAACAGTAATTTTGTAATATTGGAAGGAGTGGAATTGTAGGAGGTGTAGGAATGAAGTGGGTTTGTGGGGATGAGTGGAGTAAGGAGTGGTGGTAGAAATATTTAGAGGGGTAGGATTTATGTGTGAGGGGTGAATAATGTTGTGTGGAATTAGATTACTGGACTTGTAGATGAACTTTGACTCTTAACAGTATATAATCTGTAACAGTGCAGAATGTTGGTTGAGATGAGGTCCTTTTCAAAGGCAATTCTTGTTCAGCTATTCTTGTTTAGCAATTCTATGGGTCACAGAAATATGTCACTGTGAACTTTTTCAATTCAAACATCCAGGTCAATACATTGATATACATTTCCTGTCAAATAAATAATTTTTTGGTGTTTTTGGTGTAAAAAATAGCATAAAAATGGGCATATTTTGTAAAAAAAAAAGAAGAAACCATGCAAAAGGCATGTTTTAACCCAAATTTTGCCTCAAAATGGTGTGATGGAATATTTGTGTTCACAGATTAAAAATATATGCCCTCTATTATTCTGAGCAAAAATTAAGGTTGCAGTCAATTGTCTTTTGAAGTTATATCTACTATACATTTTTCAACCAAAATATCTCAGTCCCCGTCACTTTTCAGAATTGCTAGCCGGGTTAAAAAGATAGAGGAGACTCTAGTCGTGTTCACACAGTCGGACTTTAAAAGTCATTTAATACCGGTAATAAGTCACTATTACCGGTTATAAGTCGCTTATTACCGGTAATAACTCACTTATGTCCGACCGTGTGAACACGACTTTTAAGTCGTGTTCAAATTCTAACCCGGCCGGCTGGCACCTTTGTCCAAAATTGATGCACGGGACTGTGACCCGTTACAAGGAAATGCACCTTATATTGGCTGCTACATGTGTTTCTTTTCCGTATTGTACATCACCAGCAATGCCCTAAAGGATGTTCGGGAGAAAGACGAAAGACGCCACGAACGACAAAATGGTCTTACTTACTGTATCAAGTGATTTAGCATCTCTTAAGGTCAACCCACCGACAGGAACATAATTCGGCATAGTTGGTTGTGGATAATCTAAAGACAAGTCCGAAAGGCCTAACCACAGCACTGCTTTTCCCATCATACACGGTAAATAAGTATCGGGGTTTATATCAAAGTCTTTCTGTATCTGAATGAAATCTGCCAAGAGAATTGGCGGTAGGACGTGAGAAAACAGGAAATGTTGGAATACATTGTGAACTCGTTGCATAAAAGTCATTTTGTCAGTTGCTCCAAAGAAGGTTTCGGGAACGTAGGACAACTCTGCTGGATAACCGTAGAAACTCTTTCTAAAGAAGGGGCTGTCGCGTGATGCTGTAAAGCAGATAAACGGTATGTTAAGATAATGAGCTAAAAGCACATTGCATGGGAAAATTATCTCAGTTATCATCAAATTATATGCTTCATTTTTTAATCGTGCAAGAATGGCTGTGTCTGTGAGCAACGATCTACAATCTTCACTGGCCAGTTTCATAAACTGCTGCAAAATCGAGCCAAACCCGCCGATTCCAGACTTGTCTGCTCGAGACAATACGTTGCTTTCTTCTTTGAACATATCTTTTTCTGTAAACGGCGATTTATAATAGATAACATCCGATGCATTGAAACTAGAAATCAATTTCTCATCTCGGGGCAGAGTATTCGCAAGTAAATGCAAAACATGTCCTTTTTCAGCCAATCCTGATCCTATGGTCGAGAACTGTTGATCATGGCTAACCATGGGAAACGTAAACATCGGCATAAGGATTTTTCCGGACAGTTCCCCCAGTTGAGGTAACTCCTTAATTGCACCATTACTAGTTTGATCTGCAGATTCGGCGACAGGCGCCATTACCGGAAAAACTAAGAGTAAAACGACAATCACCATGTTGAATATATATCCACGTATTATGGAAAAAGGGCCCTTCGCTATCTGTGGTTGAATCAAGTATTGTCGTTAGACATGTTAGAGGCCTATTCAACTGTAGAAAATATCCGTTACGGAACACTGGTTGCATGAAGGTAGTCTCGCGCCAGACCAGAGATAATAAAGGATGGCCAGACTGCAAACATAGAAACGACGAGCGTAGGACCGACACAAACTGGCTATGTAGGAGACTAGCATGAAACTAACTTTTCTGTTGAAAAGTAAACATGACCTATCATGTGTGAGATATATGAGTACATGTGAGTACACAATGTTATTTGTTTACGAACTTATATCTGGTAAGGTTTTTTTTTTTTTTGGGGGAGTCATGAAAGAGAATCAGAAACAATAGCTGTTGGACATTTGTTATACATATACATATTAGTTTTAGTTGGAAAGAGGTCCTAGCGAGCACTCTCGGAAATATACTTCTAATCAACGTTTCTAGATCAGACAACATGCGTAGAAAAGGATAAGTTATGTTTAAAATATTCAAAAAGTGTCCATACGGGTCAACAGGGGTCAAATTTTATACAACAAGTTGATATTTCAACGATTTCATAATGATACAGAAAAGGTATAGTTTAACCTATCTGCGACTTACCGTTCTTGAGTTTAAACAGAAAGGTCAAAATTGGAGGATGGTCTGTTTTTTTTAAATATTTACCCCTTAATGACCCTCATTATTTAGGCTCCGCCCTCTATCGGGGCTATTTCCCCTTGAATTTCCCTCAATAAACTAAATATTTACCCTTTAATATCCCTCATTCTTCAGGTCCTGCGTTCTTCTAATTTATAGTCTAAGCGTGATGGATATTCAAAACCACAATAATGTGGGTTTTTTCTCATTCTATTGTGTACTGTGATCTATCTCTTTTGGCCCACTTTGCATACGGTCATAGTTGGTGTATACCATTACTTTTCCACAGGGGCTAATGAAATTTAATGAAATGAAATGAAATGAAATGAAAATGAAATTAATTTCATTTCATTCATTTCATATCGTTTAAGGACAATGAAGCCAATGTGACAATAGATGTCAAAGGTTACACGGCTACCAACAACGTTAACATTTTTGATGTGTTTCGAACGATGTCTAGGGCCTACTGTATAAATTTTATATTATAAGTTTTATTTTACTATGCAAGCTTATGCAGATACAGTATACATGATATAGATAAATAGTCATGGTGATTAATAATAATAATAATAATAATAATTGTCGTTTTATTTTACTCTTAGTTTTTCAACTTTATTGCTTGAATGCCTATATCAGTGAATCATATGCAGATAGCGATGGTGCAATTAGGAAAGTAAACTGAATGTAATCTGTTCAAATTGGGGTCCAAGTTGCTTTATAACTACTCATTTGTGTTTTGATGGGAAAAATATAAATAATCAAAATATAATAAAATAATCAATTTGAAAATACTTTTTGTTTCAAAGCATAGTTGTGAAATATTGCTTCTTTATTTTTATTGAATTATACTTAAATTTATATGCACATTATTGGACATTCTTAAACACAATAAATAAATAAAAAATAAATAAAAAATAAATAAATAAATAAAAAAATAAATAAATAAATAAATAAAAAAATAAATAAATAAATAAATACATATAAATAAATAAATAATTAATTAAATAATGCCACAATCATAAAATGATCAAGTTATAGGCCTACTCCAAACTCTTCCATGCATGCTTACGGTTTTCTGTCATGCAACTACCGCCAGGCCATGTAATACAGCGCGCCATTGCCAACGCGTGAAGCACACTTAGCACGCGACGCAAGGTAGCGAGTAATTGCCGTCTCTACCGCATACGCGATCAGCACAGTGTACAATACAACGCGAGTATGCAGGCCCGTTAATTAACGGTACTGATTAAGAGCTGAATAATACGGCTATATAATGTACGGTAATTTATGAACGCTGAACAATACGAAATTATATTATTTGGCTATTAAACAATGAAATGTCGTTATTCACGTCTACTGAATGATAAGACACGATATCACACGGGTCAGCGCGTGTGCATCGACGCGATACGCGTACTCGCTTTTTGAACCAATGGGAGGCGCACTGCAACAACGGGACTGATCGATTTTAAGCCCGAGATAATTCCTTGTAAAATGTAGATTAAAATTTGTAATACTTATGATATTTTTATTATTTTGAATTGAAGTCTTTAAGAATGAGATCCGCCTCGTTGTTTTACTTAAAATAATGATGTCGCCCGTGTTATATGAGACGATAGATGCACTCCAGCGGCTAAAAACAATACCTTTATTCTCTAATTTTGAAAAAACAAAATACCACGCTGTTCGCTATACTCGCTATGCCATACTATTATAACGGTATCTTTGCTTGGTGGTCTGAAGGAATCAGCGGACTGCAGCATCTATTCATCAATTGTGTCCGATCTGAGCGCTGACATATTGGAAAATGTTGCCAATCAATATTCATGAGAGTGTACATTCCAGTTTTTGAAATTGGGTGACTTGTGTTTGGCAGGTGTGAAATACATTTAACTGGACGTTTTAATTACTTAACGCATTGAGGCTTTGACATCATCGAATACCTGCCTAGTGTTGTAACGTGCTAGTGTAGTATTACTGCCGGTTGTACTAGTGCTAGCGTTGGTGATTATGACATAGTACTATAATCCCTAATTGAGGGAGATATTTGATAAATAACTCAATTTGTTATTTATATTGTTCACTATTTATAATATGTTCATGTTTATAGATTTAGTTTTAATTATAAATACATAATATAAAAGGATTCAAAGAGACAGTTAAAATGTTCACCCTTAAGCAGAGTTTAAATTCTGGTGTGAGAAAGTGAAACTTCTCACATATTAAAAAGAGGAGATAAATTCCTAGATGACCATAGTTTGCCACAACAGATGGTATGTTCTAAAGAAATGGTCAATTGAATCCCATTTTCCAACTATCTGACTAAATAATCATAAATGTGGTGTCAAAATATTATTAATTAGTTTTCTTATATTGGCCAAACCATCCCCTTTCCAAGATTCGGATAAGCTACACCCCTCGATAAATTTGTGTCTATTTTTGCTTTTTTTATATCTAATAACACAGTGGTAACAAAAGTTATGTATATTATAGGGGCAAGGAATCCAATTACTACACTGGAAGTTCAGTGACCCAAGACAAGCGGTTCGTTATTTATGATAAGAAATAAGGTACCGCTAGGATGTACCTCATTTCCTATCATATATACAGGGTGGGCCATTAAAAAGTTCACACTTTTTTGATGGCTTATTTCTCAAAAGTGCAAACACATATTGAAATAAATTGAACATATTTGTAAACCTCTAAGTCTGGACTGTCATTGCTGAAAAGGGCATTAACATCCATGGTCTAATTACAAAATGGCGGCCATTTGAAGCAAGGGGGTCAAAAACCACTTTGCACAAACATGTAAGTGAAACTTTTGTTTAATATTATAGATGTGTCGGCGACTAGGAAGTCAGGTATTCAGAAACTGGTTCGGCCATGCATTCAGCGCACCTTTCTGGTTCTTGAAATTTCCTCCTCGATGAAAATTCATCCTCCTTTGTAAACTGCCGCATTTTGAACAGCAAGAATCACCTCAAAGTACTTACACAGGTATCTCTAACATGAATGACAAGAACGCACGCAAGGCATTTTAAATTTGAAGTTCCCTCCAAAACTACTGTATTTGTTATGTAAATGAGCATGTCCAATCAGCCTTTTGTGTCAATTTCACAGGTGAATGATTTTCAAACAGTAAACAACTCATACACGCATGAGTCCGATGACCCCGGCAATGACACTCAAGTAAATGCATATAGAGTCATCAAACTTTTTAAAACTTGCTTAAGCCTAAAAACTTAATATGCATGATCATTGTCTATAGTCTTACGTGTGTGCAAAGTGGTTTTGACTTCTCTGCTTTAAATGGTCGCCATTTTGTAATTAGACCATGGATGTTAATGCCCTTTTCAGCAATGACAGTCCAGACATAGAGGTTTACAAATATGTTCAACTTATTTCAATATGTGTTTTCATTTCTGAGAAATAAGCCATCGAAAAAGTGTGAACTTTTTAATGGCCCACCCTGTACTGAACCGCTTGTCTTAAGTCACTGAAATTTCAGTGTAGTAATTGGATTCCTTGCCCCTATAATATACATAACTTTTGTTACCACTGTGTTATTAGTTTTATTTTATTGTAGCCTAAGATGTAGTGTAAGTTGTACTTTTAAGATCAATGTAAAGCGCTTTGTTCATACTTATGCTAAGGCGTTATATAAATTCCGTTTATTGTATTATTGTATTATTGTATTGTATTTTGTATTGCCAATTTTGTTTCTTGCCCCTGGCGCTACCAACCCTAGATACGCCACTGGTCCAGTAGCTATAATGGGTGAGGTATCCATATTTGTTGAAGCACTTTAGGCCTCGCATTAGAATTTAATTTAGAAATATAGTTTTCAAGTCAAGCATTATGTCAGATGCTAATTTAAATTTTGGTTATATTGATGATTCCCATGCACCTTCCTATAAAGAGGATTTATGTAATGATGACCTATCTTAACCAACAGGTAATAAAATATAATTTGAAGGAAATGTCAAAGTGTGCCTGATAAACTAAACTGAAATAATTTAATCCACCTGGAAGATTTTTTTAAAGTCAGTTTACTTCAAATTTTCAAATACCTTTAAGGGATGGGGTATGAACGTTTGGACAGTATTTATTGTGGGACATTAGAGAACATCAGACATATCGAATTGCATTCTGAATACAAAGAATGTCTTCTGATATCAACTAATTTTGATTTGTTGAAATTCGCAATGTAATACACATTTTATGGCAAATGATTAAAAATTGATATTTTTGATATTTAACAGTACTCGAAGTAAACTTTATAAATCTGATGATTTATACTTAAAGTGTATGTAGGTGGAATGAAAAGCCGACGATCAATTGAAAAACCCAGACTACTATCTTATTTCATCCCATGCCAAAAAAGCCGTGTCTTTAAATTTCCACTGCTGACTTTTACACTTGTGGGCCCATTTTTGCCATTTACAGCTTATTGTATAGGTTGACCTCAAAATGACCTTAGACATCAATAATTATGCAACCTTGAACATCATCATTACATTCAGCTTCTCACGGTCAAGGTATGACCCAAATTTAGTTGCAATTGCAATATATTCTGTTGATATTAGATACTAGCCATACTAGCCAAACGTAAAATTTGCAGGTTTTGCAGGCTAGATGCTGCATTGTGTTTATTGATGAGTTAACCAATATGGCAACATTACTTGATATCTATTAAAGGAAGTCAAAGTACCTAAGTATTTTATAGTTAACTGGTAGAGTGTTAAATTTGTTTGTTGGGGTGTTTGTCTGTTTGTATGTCTGCTTGTTTAAATGGTCGCTCCTTGTAGAGACACACTTGAGTCCTGCTTGGACCAGGCTCAAGCAATATGCTCAAGCCCGGTTGAAAAGCCTATTGCTCATGTTGCCTGGAAAGAAACATTAAATAAAAATAAAATAAATGTAGATATTTATATAGCGCTTTATGCCGTAAACAGCCTCAAAGCGCTTTACATTTATTCCGCCGTTATTAGAATATGTCGGAACCACGTTTGCTGCCTACAAATGGCGCAGGGTTCATCAGTACAACGACTGTGACTACCCCTAACAGCTTCCCATTGCACCTGGGTGGGGTGAAGCAAGCGAGACAAAGCGCCTTGCCCAAGGGCGCAACACGGTGGCGTGACGGGGACTCGAACCCACGCACGTAAAGCAAGCTCTCAGATTATGAGTCCAAGGTCGTCTAAATTATGAATATCTTACACAAGGGATGCACCAAACTTTTCAATCTGTATCTTTTTAGACACATTAGACATGTCGGACTAATGATACAAATTACTGAATTATGTATCAACATGTCCCCAACACAATGCCTCTTTCTTGCGATTTCAGTTTGAACATTTGATGCAAAGATTTTGAGTATTATCTTCCAAAAAGGGGTTGTTATGTTACGTACCGTGTAAAGTTGTGCATCAATCTGTGCACGTGATATGGCAAGGAATGCAATATTATGGTTCATTTCACGACTCAATTATGAAAGTTTAAGTAATGACCACTTTACATACAATTTTTACAATATATAATTTGTCTAACTTTAAATCTTGAGTCGACGTATGTAAAATTGTATATACTACTTTTGGTACAAACACCATACATTTTAATGATATAGAATGTAATGCTTTCTGCATAAATTAAATGCAAATGATCCCTTCAATCCAGATGTCGTCCATATATTATCTGCATCAGGCTTCATATCTATACTAACCTATCAAGCGTATCTAAACAAAGAACATTTGTAATTTTTTTTATATTAAATCTTATTTTTGAAACAATGTCATTATTGTTATATAGTTATAATAGATATTGCACAACGTTGGCTCAGTATGACGCATGCGATTTGAAACTAACACAATGTAGTAAGCAATATGGTGTAGAGAGTTTTTCATTCTTCCTTAAATTTTTGAGTTCTTTTTTGTTGATAATTGAGAAATCTGTATTGGGGGATTTAACCTTAAAGTGAAATAACATTTACAAATTTATACAGAGTATTTACAATATAACATGATATTTACAAATTTATACAAAAACATCAATAATAAGTGGGAAAGAAAATGTATACACATCAAGTACATAAATCTAAAAATACATACGTACAATAATAATAATAAATCATTATAATTCAGAAGCAATGATGCTTGTCTTGTCAAATCTCCTCAATGATACCTATCTGGGGTTATTGAAGGCCTAAAATATAACCCTATAACTACGAAGGAGGTGGGTCGTATCAACCTTCCTAAAGCGTCTTTACGCTCAAACGACTGAATCTAATCGTAGATCATCCTTTTCGCTCCTTTACGGACAACATCCCGGGGGGGGGGTCTTCGAAAAAAATTACGGGGATGTGCCACGCAGACTTTCGGACGCTGACTTTCTCTATACCTACTTTTTGTTTTTTTTGTTTTTGCCACCCATCAGTATACCAATATATCACAAAAACACCCAAAAAGCACCCAAATTTGCCATAATTAGGCGCTTTTAGGGGTACTTTCGCCCACATTCGCCCAATTGGGCGCATTGGTCTCCACTGAAAACCAACCCATCGATATACCTAAATTGCTGAAAGGGTACCCCAAAACCGTGGCACATCACCGTATACCTTCAACCAGGGAGAACCCCCTCCGGGGACAACAGTGTACCCCAGCACCTTACCCGTGGGTATTACCGACCATCAAAGATGACCATAGAGAGGGGGTTGGGGAGGCCCACCATAGGTTTATGCAGTAAAATCGATGATTTTCATTTCCTTATCAAATTATTTAAAGAGATATTGGCTTCTTGCTGGTTTTTTATTTTGAGTTTGAAATAGTCATTTCTTTTTATATTGATGAGAAAATTAGGTAGAAATTTTAGCCAAAAATTAAATGTTTGTACTTATTTTCGTATCACTGGATAGAGGAGACCCATAGCTATACATTAGTACCAAATATATATAACGGTTGATGTTTATAATTGAAAAATAGCCCTCCCCTCCCCCCTTCGTAGTCGATGTTACAAAATATTGCTCATTAAATCTAGGGTTTAATTTCATGACATGAGTTAAAAAAATACATATTTGGTGCATGGCAGTTATATACCGACAAAGGTGGTCTTAAAACCAAATGCACAGGGCCTACGGCTTACATTAGATATCACGGACGTTCCCAGCCGGCCATGTCAACATAATACTTGATATCACATTATCAAATATGCAGAGCATGTTACGCGAACTTTGTTTGATTTTGCAAAAATCGACACTATAAATTTATAAAAAAAAACATAAAAGTAAAGTTGGGTCGGCAAAAAACAAATGTGATACGTTAGTAAAAAAAAACATTTACAAAACTGAATTTGGCAGAAACCGCATTAAAATTAGCGAGTTCCGACTGATTTTGCTTGATCGCATCACAAATGTGAAGAAGTTTAATAACACATAACATTAAAAATTGATAGAATTGCGTGCCTGTTCGCCATGTGTTTTAACAAAACATTAATATTGCTTTGATTAACACACTTAATTGCAAGTGTACACAATTGTGTCTTTGTACCGTTTTCTCTGTCATTATTTGCTACTTTTATTATCATAGGAAAACGAAACAATTGGATGCTAAAAGCTTAATTGTATTCCATATCTGCATGTAGTACCAACCATTGTGAAATTTATAGACATAATTTACATAATACGATGTGGCTTAAGGCTATGTTGCACCTGACTACTGCATTCAGTTCAATCGTTCAATTCAATGGCGTTGTTTTACGACAGAAATCACAGATATTTGAAAAGTTCCCACTTGCCAGTTATACCCACATATCTAATGAGCAATGTATGTCTGTTTTACCTATTCCTGTTGGTCGGCAAAGAGAATGAAGAAAGATTGGAGACCGTTAATACGTTCTGCCGATGTATTGTGGATGTTTGTACTTCGAGTACCATTTGAGAACTTAAAAGTATTGTAAATTGACACATTCAGATATTTGAAAGAGAATGTTTGGAATAGTTAAGGAGTGCCGTGTTATGTTGATATAAAGGGCGTGTTTGACACAGTTCATCATTATTTCTAATTTTAGAACGTTGACGTAGCATTAGTTCAGTGCTCAAAATACACGGACATAAGAAGTGTACTCTATAGTGTTAGATCCATTTAAGCAAATCCTCAAAACCGTATAAATAATCACTGTTATTTGTGTTTTCATTTGGTTATCGTTATAACCACGTTATCATAAAAACATTCGAAACATTAAAGTTTAGCAAAACGAGACACATGATGCAGTAAACATATCCAGAATTTATTATGTGCTTCAGGTTAAATACCACTAATAGGCCTGGGCGATACATTGAAATACGACGAGTAACTATTTGTTTTCATGGCATCTGAAAAGACTGCATTAAAATCGCTGACATTATTCAAGTTATATAGCCAAAAAAGTACTTTTTAGGGTTTGATGCTTCAAAATGATACATTTTCTCTCATTATATGACATTTTTTGTTGTAATAGTACCAAAATTCATACGCACGGCTTCAGTTTTTAGTAAATATTCGCCCTACCATAATTATTGTAACTTTCAGCTTCGAGGGCGCACTGTCATTTTAAGGTGTTTACGGTTAAGTGCTTTGAAACAAGAAAAGTCTCAGGTCAACCTATGTTGAATTTTTGATCATTTGGCATCTAAATCATACAGTTTCACCTGATATTAGTGGGATTTAACTGTGAGAGTTCTGAATATGAGAAAATTCCACCCGAAATTAGCCATTTCCCCATTAAAACCCGTGTAATACATAATTAGTGGTATTTAACCTGCAGGGACTACGAGAGCTACGATATATCATTGCTTGAATGTGGCAATACTTGAATCAATCTTTCTAGTTCAATGGTTTTTTTCAAATAAATAATTGTACGGTATACTTTCACATACGAATACATATAAAATGGCAAGGGGCGGAGTAGTTGTAATAAGGGCATAAGTCCACTAGATCAAAGTCCACTAGATGATAGTCGCATAATACATTGTGACGTCATCTGTATCATGCATCAACTGCGCCTCTTTAATAAATGAAACATGTAAAATGTATTGAATTCCGAAGGATCTGCTTTAAACACCAAACGGAAAGTAAGATAACAGTAATGTTGGCTTTGAATACTATGTACATATATGATGAGAAATAAACCTTAGGGTTTTGAGCACTAAATCGTCATGTTATGTTTATCATAATTACGTTGTACACTTGTATCTCATGTTGTAATTCCATCATCTCTCATCAAATTAGAACACTGGTTCTACGGTGTCCATGATTTTTAGGAATTATTAACGATTTTTTTTTCTTTTGTTTTTAGCAATACAAAATTGGTATTGCTATCGGACATAACTAGCAGTTGTATTTTTTTCGACGCATTCTTGGACAGTGTGCTTCGAATATATCAATAAATACGTAAATACTTATACATACCAAGGCCAGCAAGCGTGACCAAATCCTCATGCATTGACCACTGTACAGAAAGGGATAGTAACTCTGTAGATAAATATCATCAAATTTGTAATATTTTATCAAAAACAATATTTTAAAACTGGTCAACAACACTCACCTTTTGAACCAAATATCACAAAAAAAGAAACGCTGGAGAATCATCAGTCAGTCTACCAACAGCATTACACCGCTGATGACGGAGAATGGTTTCTCTGAAATATTCGGTTCAAAAAGTGAGTGTTGTTGACCAGTTTTAAAATATACCCTTGATGTCTAAAATATTTAAAAGGTTTACAATAATCACAAAGTTGAACAAAAGAGCCAATTTTGCTGCACAGTAGTCTCATGTTGTTCCGCCTTTGCTTCAAATGTATAGGAAGATCACTTCCAGACTTACTGTCTATACAAGCTGTTATGGCAACGCGGAGGTGGTCACGTGCGTTGAGGTATACTGTTGGAATACAACGTCGGACCTATTATTTGGTGGTCCTTGAGAAAGAAAACTACAAAGCGTCTTTCGTCTGACTTACGTTACTAATACATATATAGCCCGACATTTAAACCTTTTCTATAAAACGTTGTGCGTACTGGGAGAGGTGTCATCGAAGCTCGAACAGATATTAACATTTCACTTTGAACAGACTTAAGTAGAGGGTATTCGTCTGATACCGTTTGTTGAAATCGATTACTTGCCATTAAGTTTAGAGGACAGAAACTAGATTTTGTCCCACCGTATATTAACATCTATAGCTGCCAAAACCCCGATAGTCTATTAAAATCAGGTTTTCAAAATAAAAGTTTTGCACGATAGGCCATCCCGTTTTGAATCCCTGTACCAATGAGTTGTGATCGGTAACGTCATCATCATGACACTGCACCATCACTGCACCTTCGCTGCTTCTGATCACCGTATCCTGACACAATTTTCTTACATAATGTGCCCGCAACATTAAATTATATATTCCAATATATTCGACATCTTTCGTGCTACGTTCAACTTATTTATTTTTGGGCGGTTTTGAGTAGCGACAAACACTATGATAAATAATACCCCCAGCATAAACCCCCTGTAAATCCATGAACTCTTTGCCACTCCTCCACTCCACTAACGACTAGTATAAATCAGCTCTGGTTTGATAAACTAGTTGGCAAATTTTAGTGTAATGCACAATTGGCACCGAGGTGTGCCGTTATTTTGTATAATTTTTGTCTTTGTCTTAGCAAATGGGGGAATGACCAGTATAAAAAAATTAAGATGGCTTCAGTATAGAATTACTCATAACATTTTGCCAACTAATGAATGGCTGTACAAAGTAGGGTTGGTTGACAATGATAAATGTGTTTTTTGTAAAATAGAGAAGGAAACCATGGTACATCTATTTGCTAGTTGTAATATTGTGAATTCGTTCTGGCAAAGTATTCAGACTCATTTTGACTTCATACCTGAGTTTGATGAATTTAGTAAAGTATTTGGTTTACTGGATACAAATGTTAATTACTTAGCAGGTATTAATCAAATTATGCTCATTGCTAGAAGATATATTTACAAGTGTAGATGCGAGCAGGTTAAGCTCTCTTTTAATGGTTTCAAAAATATGGTTGTTGATACCTTGAAGCTTGAACATTTTTGTGCACAAATAAATTTGAAGTTGGATATACATTTTAAAAAGTGGGATCCCTTTCTCAGTTTGTTGTGATGCATTATATCTTGGATATCTTAGCAGCCTTTATTGCATTTTATGTATACTGTTAAGGTGGTGCTGCACCCCTGGCCAATTGTGTGCCTATTTCTGCATTTTTCTCCAAATTTGTTGAGAGGAATGCGGGGATGGTCACGGTTTTGTCGGGGGTGTGGTGCCGCCTCAAATCCATAATAGCGTACTGGAATTATTAATCTCATGACACTATTTATATATTTATATGCTTGTCTAGGCCTCGGTGGTGAATTTTGAATATTGTATTGTATTATATTACCACTGGAATTGGTCTGTATTGTATATTCGTATTGCATTTTTTTTTTCTTTGTACTTGTATCATTATTGTACTGTTTTTATTTGCAACGCATAAAATGTTAAAATAAAAGCCCGATTTCGGGCATGAAATACAAAAAAAAAGTATAAAAAAATAATTCCCTTGAGCCTACCCTAAACAAAATATCCTGAAATTCGGACCCTAAACGCGGGTCCGCACAGACCGTTCACTTTTTTAAAGCAGTAATAATAACAAAAATAGTAATAAAATGGGTAGTCCGACGAGTAGGAACTTTTTTCTTAATTACCATACTATACTCAGCTCAGATTATAATCACTATCTCACATGGCGCAAGAAAGACAAATCATGAATGTCCAGTGAGTATAGTTGGTTAAAAAGAAGACAGGTCCAAACAGATCCAATTTGTCGGACAAAAATTGGTGCATCAACTGCTGGTTTCAATTGGGCCTTCATTGGTCCAAGAGATAGCAGGAATTTCTTTAACAAAAATGACCAGGTGTCTTGTTATGATAGATGGATAGAACATCCCATGGGACATCTGAAAAGTGAAGTCTTGAGTGTCGTGTGCGGTGGAGCGTGACATCAGAGGTCAATGACCTCAAATTTGACACGTTTTCCTGTATAATTCGTTTTATGCAAGCAATTTATTAACAACAGCCTCGATTTTCACATTTTGGTGTCTAATGAAAGATATTAACATTATCTATCAAACAATATCAATATCAATGAGATTTAACAATGTTTCGACCCTAATTTTGAGCCAAAAATGTCAAAATTTAGCATTTTTACCCAAATTTTGCAAATTGACATGACATAAAACTTATAATTTCCTAAAAAGTGTGGGACTATTACTTAAACATTCTTACTCAAAAACTGACCCATTATGTTCACAAAAAGATGACCAAAAACAATGTGTGTGGGTAAAGTCGTTTTTGGGCAAGGACATTTAAAGTGCAATGACCTCTTAAATTTCCCATGTAAGAGGTTTTCTGCACAATCATATAGGATGATTTTTGGAATCAGGTATTTTTGGGACCCTAATGCATTAAGGATTTGAAATCCGCTTGCCTGCACATTGACCAGTGGTGAGTGAGGCGGTGAGGGCTCTTTTTTTTAAAATGGCCGGCAAAATCACAAAATATAAAAACAGGGAAAATCTGTTCCAACTAACCAGCAGGGGAACCAAAGGATGGATCCAAAAGGATACAACAGTGTCACACTAGCAATGGATAAAATTAAAAACAGGGAAAATATGACACAACATCCAATGGGGAGTAACACAAAATAAAGTTAAAAACCCGACATTTCGAAAAGACAAAACTTTTCTTTCTCAAGGGATAAAATAAGAGACCTGCTCTCAGTATAGTGGAGACCAGCTGCGCCATTGTGCTTGGTTTATAAATACTATCCTAGTAACTGTAGAAATGTGGTAAATAAATGATCGTTGCAGCTTGAAAACACGACACTTCCTGTCTTCTCCACTATACTGAGAGCAGGTCTCTTATTTTTTCCCTTGAGAAAGAAAAGTTTTGTCTTTTCGAAACGTCGGGTTTTTAACTTTATTTTGTGTTACTCCCCCATTGGATGTTGTGTCATATTTTCCCTGTTTTTAATTAAAATCACAAAAATCAACATAACTAGGCCAGTGAAGCTCCTAGCTCCTAGATGTCTACACCCATGTTTTCAGGGTCAAGGAATCCAATAGTATCACCTACAACAACATGGGACCTAAATTTCCAAGGTGGCTACCAAAATTTCAAAATGGCCGACATTGAAAATGAAAATTATCTATATCTCAGTCCTTGTAACTCCTGCAAGCATAATTTCGATGTCTATACCCATGTTTACAGGGTTAAGGAGTCCAATAAAATCACCAAGAACAGCTTAGGACACAAAGTTCCAAGATGACTGCCACTGAATTTTAAAACGGTTGCCATTTAAATCAATTTGGCCTATATCTCAGTCGTTGAAGCTCTAAGGAGCATGTCTCTGATGTATATGCCGTGTTGTCGGGATCAATGATTCCAGCAAATACATTGAGGTTTTGAAATCAGTTTGCCTTCACATTGGCCAATGGTGGGTTAGGCGGTGAGGGCGCTTTTTCAAAATGGCATCAATAATGACACCATAAATAATCAACGACATGTCTATTGCCTAAACACAGGAAGTATGAAAGCCTAAGTAGTACTACTACTCCTGATAAACATGTCGACTGCTAAGTGCAAGAAGTGGGTAAGTGCAATAGCTGTCCTGTGAACATTTGGCAATATATTGTATATTGTACTCGCATACGCAATGGCAGCTACACATGGCAGCTATTGCCCGTACCCACTTGGGCACTGAACATTCGATGTCCCAACTCCAAGATCAACAAGTAATCTAATCATATTCAGTAACTATATTTGTAAAAGGATTATTTCTAGGAGTTTCTTCAGACGAAAAAAATAAACGCTAGCTAAGAGTAGATTGATGACGTAGCTCCCAGTTGCTGATTGGTGCTGGGTTTACTGTACTGGTGATACTGGTGTTGATAAAGTAGCACCCAATTGCTGGTTGTTGTTAAGGTATTCATATATTGGTGTTGATAAAATAGCTACCAACTGCTGATTGGTACTGGTATTGCTGATGATAAAGTAGCTACCAATTGCTGATTGTTGCTGGGTTTAGCTATATACTGTTGATATTGGCGTTGATGAAGTAACTTCCAATTGCTGATTGGTGTTGATGAAGCAGCTTTCAATTTGAATAAGTGTTCATTGGCGCTAAGGTAGCCATCTACTGCTAATATTAGTGTTGAATAGGTAGCTACCAATTGCTACTTGTTGCTGTGTTAGCCATCTACTGCTGATATTGGTGTTGATGAAGTAGCTTCCTTTGCTGATTGGGTTGATGAAGTAACTTTCAATTGTTCATTGGCGCTAAAGGCCCGGTCACACTGTGACGAATAGGGGTGAACGGCAAGCGACGTTAAGCTGCGAATTGCAATTTTGAATTTACCGCCACTCATCGTGGGTTGCCGTTAGTTGTCGCTGACAAATCCGTCAGCGACCGCAGACGGCCGAAATTATTCGTCGGGAAATTTTCAACATGTTGAAAATTTTGTGACGACAAAAAAGTAGTTGTGATTCCGTTCAAATTTCGTTGGAGACCGCAACCCTCATTTCTTTGACGTTTCCATACCGTGCGAAGCCGTCTCTAGTCGTTTTGAGGTCGTCACAATTTCGTTGGTAGTCGTTGTCAACGACCATTGACGAATAAACAACGGCAAGCGACGTCACATCTCGAACCCTGACGACACGTTGCGGCAAGCAACGAAATTGTAACGATCTTGGTGCGACAGTGACTTTTTGTCCGGAGAGTGACGGATATTGTTTGCGAGTATCGTTTGCGAGTACCTGCGGCATTGAAACGGTGGTCTGCGATGGGTTACGATTTTTAAACGATGGTCAACGATTTTAAACTTTTGTGCGATTCATGAAATAGATATATGCATTTGTAGGATTGTAGAAATTAATCAAGTCTTTTTTATGGTCGTTGACAACGACTACCAACGAAATTGTGACGACCTCAAAACGACTAGAGACGGCTTCGCACGGTATGGAAACGTCAAAGAAATGAGGGTTGCGGTCTCCAACGAAATTTGAACGGAATCACAACTACTTTTTGTCGTCACAAAATTTTCAACATGTTGAAAATTTCCCGACGAATAATTTCGGCCGTCTGCGGTCGCTAACGGATTCTCAGCGACAACTAACGGCAACTCACGATGAGTGACTGTAAATTCTAATCAAGTCTTTTTGTGCGATGTTTGACGTTTTATTGACGTCAGTTCGATTTTAATAGACTACCCGGCACGATGCAATTTTAAAGTTCATATAAAAAGAAAATAATATCAATAATATTGATATTGATATTGATGTTAATATTTGTTATTATTATTGATACTGATATTAACATTTTTATTATTATTGATATTGATGATAATATTTTGATAATTATTGATATATTGATATTGATATAATAGTTTGGATTATTGTTAATATTGATTTTAATATTTTGATTCCTATTGATATTTATATTAATTTTTTGATTATTTTTGATATGTGTAGTATTTGTTATTATTATTGATATTGATATTAATATCTTTGATTATAATAATTGATATTTATGTTAATATTTTATTATTGATATATTATTGATTTAGATATTAATAGTTTGGATTATTATTGATATTAATTTTTACTATTTTTGATTATTATTGATATGTGTAATATTTTTGATTATTATTGATATTGATGTTAATAATCCTGATTATTATTGATATAGATGTTAATAGTTTGGATTATTATTGATATCGATTTGTCCATTTTTGATTATTGTTGATATTGATGTTAATATTTTTGATTATTATTGATATTGATATTTTTGAGTGGATGATCAGAACGTTGTGAAGAGTGGGAACGCCAAAGGGGACTATACGACCCGCACACACACAGGCTTTGATGTCGGCTGCTGAGTCACGTCATCATCACCGCAATCCACCGTCAGCTGCCGTTCCTTGCCGCAAGCAAATCCGCTGCCAGCCGTCTGACCTCGTTGCTTGTTGTCGGGCTCCGTCAAGACTTCGTCACTCACCGCCCAGACAACGTTCGGTTTTGGTCGCTAGTCTCCGTTTCCTGCCGCAGCCTTTCGTCCCTTGCCGTCGTGTTGTCGCTAAAGGTCGTTCCCACTCGTCAGCGAATCTTGTTTTTCCTCTTTTTGTCGTCGCTTTGCCGTCAACATTTTGTGATTTTCACGTTCGTCACCTTTCGTTGCTTATCGTCCGTCATAGTGTGACCGGGCCTTAAGGTAGCTACCTACTGCTGATATTGGTGTTGATGAATAAGCTTTCAATTGTTCATTGGCTCTAATGTAGCCAGCTACTGCTGATATTGGTCTTGAAGAAGTAGCTTCATACTGCTGATTGCTGCTGGGTTAGCTATCTACTGCTGATATTGGTATATGAAGTAGCTACCAATTGCTGATTGTTGTTGATGAAGTAGCTTTCAATTGTTCATTGGCGCTAAGGTAGCTATCTACATCAATCAGCAGTATGAAGCTACTTCTTCAAGACCAATATCAGCAGTAGATGGCTACATTAGAGCCAATGAACAATTGAAAACTTATTCATCAACACCAATATCAGCAGTAGGTAGCTACCTTATAATATAGCGCCAATGAACAATATTGAAAGCTACTTCTTCAACACAATCAGCAAAAGGAAGCTACTTCATCAACACCAAGTGTGTTAATCAATGCAATATTAATGTTTTGTTAAAACACATGTCGAACAGACACGCAATTCTATCATTTTTATTGCAACGTGTTATTAAACTTCTTCCATTTATCTTTTGCCAACACAACTTCAAATTTTAACTTCTTTAAATCTTATAGTGTCGATAACTTTCTTTGCTCTTGTTTGAGTGCCCCATGAGAATTTTAAAAAGTAAGGAAAATGAAGGCCCGATTGAAAGCATTTGGTGCACCACTTTTGCACTATTATTGTTATTATTGTTTTACACAAAACTTTTACGTTTTTTAAATGAAGTCCCAAATGAATCCAGCATTCCTTGCAATATCACGTGCACAGATTGATGCCCAATGTGAAGGCAAACGGATTTCATGTAGAGCTGGATTGGTTTGATTGGGGGTAATTTTGAATGGACAGACTAGATGGAAGCACTGTTGACTACACTAACTGGATCAATGGCGAGCCCTACGGGGCGGAAGGTTGCCAAGAATGTTGCACGGTATTTTACGGTCACACAGCTGACTACTGGACCGATAAGACTTACTGCCATACGATCAGAGCTTTTGTTTGCAAGATAAACTAAAGAAGGTGAAACTTACATTTAAATTTGATTATATCTGATTGTTAAAAGGACGTGGTCCTATATATTTTTATTTTGCTTTTATCTTGCATTGAGGCCTACTATTCAAACCATATGTTTCAATCACCCGGGGGGAGTTGGAACATTGACTGTTCAGTGCCCATGTGTGTAGGTGCAATAGCTGCCATGTGTAGTTGTCATGTGTATGTGAGAACAATATATATATATATACAATATATTGCCAAATGTTCACAGGACAGCTATTGCACTAACCCACTTCTTGCACTTAGCAGTCGACATGTTTATCAGGAGTAGTAGTACTACTTAGGCTTTGATACTTCTTGTGTTTAGGCAATAGACATGTCGTTGATTATTTATGGTGTCATTGTTGATGCCATTTTGAAACTTGAGCGCCCTCACCGCCTCACCCACTGTTGGCCTATGTGAAGGCAAACAGATTTCAAAACCTCAATGTATTTGCTCGAATCCTGGATCCCAACAACACGGCATATACATCAGAGACATGCTCCTTAGAGCTTCAACCACTGAAATATAGGCCAAATTGATTTAAATGGCAACCATTCTGAAATTCAGTGGCAGCCATCTTGGAACTTTGTATCCTGAGCTGTTCTTAGTGATTTTATTGGATTCCTTGACCCTGTAAACATGCGTATAGACATCGAGATTATGTTTCAATGTCGGCCATTTTGAAATTTCGTCAGCCATCTTGGAAATTTAGGTCCCATGTTGTTGTAGATTATATTATTGGATTCCTTGACCCTGAAAACATGGGCGTAGACGTTATAATCATGCTGTTAGGAGCTTCACTGGCCTAGTTATGTTGATTTTGTGATTTTGCCGGCCATTTTGAAAAAAAAAAACGCCCTCACCGCCTCACTCACCGCTGGCCAATGTGCAGGCAAGCGGATTTCAAAACCTCAATTCATTAGGGTCCCAAAAATACCTGATTCCAAAAATCATCCTAGGGGCGGGTGGTTAGCATAGCCCACAGTCTATAAGTTCAGAAAACCTCTTACATGGGAAATTTAAAAGGTCATTGCACTTTAAATGTCCTTGCCCAAAAACGACTGTACCCACACACATTGTTTTTGGTCATCTTTTTGTGAACATAATGGGTCAGTTTTTGAGTAAGAATGTTTAAGTAATAGTCCCACACTTTTCAGGAAATTATAAGTTTTATGTCATGTCAATTTGCAAAATTTGGGTAAAAATGCTAAATTGTGACATTTTGGCTCAAAATTAGGGTCGAAACTTAAATCTCATTGATATTGGTTTTGTTTGATAGATAATTTTAATATCTTTCATTAGACACCAAAAATTTGAAAATCAAGGCTGTTGTTAATAAATGGCATGCATAAAACGAATTATACAGGAAAACGTGTCAAATTTGAGGTCATTGACATCTGATGTCACGCTCCACCGCTCACGACACTCAAGACTTCACTTTTCAGATGTCGTCCCATGGGATGTTCTATCCAACTATCATAACAAGACACCTGGTCATTTTTGTCAAAGAAATTCCTGCTATCTCTTGGACCACGTTTAAAAACATAAAACGTTTTGTGTAAAACAATAATAACAATACGAGTGTAAAAGTGGTGCACCAAATGCTTTCAATCGGGCGTTCATTTTCCCAAATTTACAGGGGCACATTTCCACTCAAAAAGACTCTATAAGATTTAAAAACGTTAAAAGTTGAAGTTGTGTTGGCAAAAGACAAATGGAAGAAGTTTAATAACACGTTGCAATAAAAATGATAGAATTGCGTGTCTGCCCGACATGTGTTTTAACAAAACATTAATATTGCATTGATTAACACACTTAATTGTAATTGTACACAATGGTGTCTTTGTCTCGTTCTCACTGTCATTATTTGAAACTTTTATTATCACAGTATAATGGAACAATTGACTGTTAAAAGATTAATCGTATACCATTTACTGCATGTAGTACCAACCATTGTAAAATCTGTTAACAGAATTTGCAAATACGATGTAGCCTAAAGGATATGCTGCACCCGACTGCTGCATTCAGTTCAATTCAGTGGCGCTGTTTTACGACAGAAATCGCAGATATTTGAATATCATAATAACTCATGAATATCTTACACCAAGGATGTACCCAACATTTCCATCTACATCTTTTTAGACACATTTGACATGTCGGTCTATTGATACAAATTAGGTATCAAAATGTGCCGAACACAATGCCTCCATTTTGCGATTTCAGTTTGAACATTTTGCGATTTCAGTTTGAACATTTTGAGTATGGGTAGTTATGCTCCGTGAAAAGTTGGGCATCAATCTGTGCACGTGATATTGCAAGGAATACAATCTTATGGTTCATTTGCCCGACCCAATTATGAAGTAGAAAGTTTAAGTAATAGTACGGTGTACCATCTCCGCCAATTTCCCTTTTAATTCCCCTTTTTTTTTTTAATTTCCTTTTTTTAATTCTTTTTTTTTAATTTCCCTTTTTTAATTTCCTCTTTTTTTTTTAATTTCCCCTTTTTTAATTTCCTTTTTTTAATTTCCTTTTTTAATTTCCTTTTTTTTAATTTCCACTTTTTTTTTTAATTTCCACTTTTTTTTTTAATTTCCCCTTTTTTTTTTTTTTTCCACTTTTTTTTTATTTTTCCTCTTTTTTTTTTTTTTTTCCTCTTTTTTTTTTTTTCCCCCTTTTATTTTCTCACAAAGCAGAATCTTGGCCAGACACATACTCAATAGTTGTCCAAGAATTTGCTCGCACTGTAGTCTTTACGTGTGACAGACCATGGATATAGTATATGGACAGACCCACTGTGTAGAAGTCAGTGGTCAGACCATGTGTGTGTATTATTTACACCACTGATATAGCCTGTGCCGGAGCCTGTGTGCTAGGGCCGCAGACTTATTTCAAGTCACGGGAAAACCATAAGAATACTAGTATATAAATCGCAGTGGTTTTATCCCGGCCCGTTATGGGGGGGGGGTGTAATTTTCCCAAGGCGTGCCAAAAAATTGCTTGCTTCCCTTCTCGGCCTGCCAAAAAAATCTTCGCCCCCCTCCTTTGCACATGCCAAATGTTTTAAAATTGCCATTAAAATTGCCATGTAAAGGGACGGCATATTCGTACTATTTAATAGAGCTATTTTATGACTATTAGGCCTATGTGACTATTTTTGCATTTTTCTCACAAACTAATAAGACACTGGTAAGGAACTGCATTGGCTTCCTGTGTTCCAATGAATTGTTGTTTAACTTATGTTGATTGTATATAAATGTAATAATGATAGGCCTATTGCTCCGTCATATTTATCTGAACTTCTTTCAAATTATGTTCCCACTCGTAGGCCTACTCTTCGATCTGGAAACATGCAACTTCTTCAAGAAACAAAATAAGAGCACATGAGTCATTTGAAATTGCAGCTCCACGTCATGGAATGAATTGCCTATATATTTTAGAACTGCTAAAAATGTAACTATGTTTAAAAAGATGTTAAAAACTCATCTTATGTCGGGGTTTGCTAAGGGAAATTTGAAAATGCCACCAAATAGTGAAAAACTGTATAAAATGTCTAACTTTTGTGTTGATTTGTAAAATAAAAAAAAAAGAAAAGTGATTATTTAGCAGTAATCAACCATTAAACAATCAATTCTAGCATTAATTTTAGGCCTACGATCCAAGATTCTGGCCATAGGCCTAGTGCTTTACAGTGGACACGGAAAATCACGGAATCGTCCAATTTGCAAGACGGATTTTAGATTTTGTAACACCATGAACACGGAGAAATCGTGGCTTTAGCTATAGGCCGAATAAAGACTTATACAGTGGAAGGGTCTAAATATTTAATATATTATTAACAATTATTATTCTAATCTAATTCAAATTAGGCCTTCTTTAATATAAGCCTCGTGATCACTCTATTGGATTCGGATTGTTTTACTAGGTTTGGATTTAATTTTTGTCTTCACTATAGGCCAAGATATAAAAAAATAGAAAGCTATGCTAGCGCTATCCATGTTGGACAGCTGTGTTCAAATATAAAGTACGGACGAAGCCTTGACTAAGGCTAATGCTCCCCGCGGTATACTAACATGAATCCACTAGCTGCAACATTATACGCACATCAAAAAAAATATCGGGGAAATTTAAAAAAAAGGGGGAAATTAAAAAAAAAAGGGGAAATTAAAAAGGGAAAAAAAAAAATGCAGGGCCTATTCATCAAAAAATTAAACTTTGTCCGATCGGGCCCAAATTTGGTGGGTGGCGTCCTTGATACAAGGGGAATATAATGCGCGAAATAAAATCGAGGTCAACCAAGGTCAAAGGTCATTACGGAGGGGTCAAATTTCAAACTTTGTCCGATCGGGCTCAAATTTGGTGGGTGGAATCCTTGATACGAGGGGAATATATTCCCGAAATAAAATTGAGGTCAAGCGAGGTCAAAGGTCATTATGGAGGGGTCAAATTTCAAACTTTGTCCGATCGGGCTCAAACTTGGTGGGTGGAATCCTTGATATGAGGGGAACACGTAAAACTTAAAATCGAGGTCATCCGAGGTCAAAGGTCATCCAGGAGCTACATTTTAAACTTAATCCCTAAGCTTCCTGGGTGGGCGCTTTATATTGGGGCATGGGCGCTTATTGGAATGAATACGGTTGTTATCAATTAATTTATTAAATGAAAACGATTAAATAAAGAAATAAATATAAATAAAATAAATCATTAATTGATCAATAAATTAATAAATAAAAGAATTCATTGATTGATAAATAAACACATAAATAAGCAAATAATTAATTACCGGTAATTGTTAAATAAATACATAAACAAACAAATAAATCAAGGCAGAGAATTTTATTTCAATTTTATAATTATATACGCCAAAATATTTTCTGAATTTAGTCAAAATTAACACTCTATTGATGGTAAAAATTTTATGTAAATTTTACGTAGGTCCTAGACTATGCCAATTAACATGTTATTAATCATGATGAAAGCATTCAGTTGAACTCGAAATTATACTGATATTTATTACATCAAAATACTAGTATAAAATGGTTATGAAAAAGTTTATATAATTATAATAGTGACAGTAAAGGTAAAGTAAAGTATACGTAGGCTTATATTATTGAATGCAACATCATGTCATTATATAAGCACTTCAATAACTGGAAGAAACTTTGGGGGACCTACATGTAATTATCCTATAAATTGCGAAAATCCAGACCGTGTATGCACGAAAAATGCCCGGGGAAAAATGGCAGGTTCTATAATGTGAACCACATGTATATACCCGGTATCCCGGGCCCGGTATATAGGAGTATTATAGCACGTGCAGCCGGTGCGGCCATACGGCCTAGCGAGTTCAAATCGATAATGCATGTATAATAATTGCCCATTTATCATGTTTATTATTGTCGGATTTCTCAACAATTGAGCGCTATTAATACACATTAATGTTTTTAACAAATAAAATTCCAAAATATGGTACATTTTCTCCCGCATTTTCTGCCTTTGCTTGTCACGTGGTAGGCCTATGTTGAAGTTGCGACCATATGTTCAAATAATTTTCAAAGGCATAACAATATGACAAGTGGCCGACTGGTCTAAGGCGCTAGGCCCACAGAGTATCCAAAGCCCTGCGCCGTGAGTTCGAACCCCGCCTCTGCCAAACTTTATTTTACTTGGGGAAATTAAAAAAAAAAAGGGGAAATTCAAAAAAAAAAAGGGGAAATTAAAAAAAAAAAAAGGAAAGTCCAAAAAAAAAGGAAATTCAAAAAAAAAGGAGGAAATTCAAAAAAAAAGGGGGAAATTAAAAAAAAGGGGAAATTCAAAAAAAGGAAATTCAAAAAAAAGGAAATTCAAAAAAAAAAAAGAAATTCAAAAAAAAAAGGAAATTCAAAAAAAAAAAAATTCAAAAAAAAAAAAAAGGAAATTCAAAAAAAAGGAGGAAATTCAAAAAAAAGGGGAATTAAAAAAAAGGAGGAAATTAAAAAAAAGGAAATTCAAAAAAAAGGAAATTCAAAAAAAAAGGAAATTCAAAAAAGGAGGAAATTCAAAAAAAGGAAATTCAAAAAAAGGAAATTCAAAAAAAGAAAAAAGGAAATTCAAAAAAGGAAATTAAAAAAAAGGAAATTCAAAAAAAATTCAAAAAAAAATTAAAAAAAGGAAATTCAAAAAAAAGGAAATTAAAAAAAAGGAAATTCAAAAAAAATTCAAAAAAAAGGAAATTAAAAAAAGGAAATTAAAAAAAAGGAAATTAAAAAAAAAGGTAATTCAAAAAAAAGGAAATTAAAAAAAGGAAATTCAAAAAAGGAAATTCAAAAAAGGGGAAATTCAAAAAAAAGGAAATTAAAAAAGGAAATTAAAAAAAAGTGAAATTAAAAAAAAGGAAATTAAAAAAGGAAATTAAAAAAAGGGGAAATTAAAAATGGGAAATTGGCGGAGATGGTACACCGTATAATAGCCACGTTACATACAATTTTTACAATGTATAATTTATTCAACTTTAAATGTTGAGTCGACGTATGTAAAATTGCATTGCTACTTTTGGTACAAGCATCATTTGTATGATATAAAATGTCATGCTTTCTGCAAATTAAAAGATCCTTCAATCCAGATGTCGTCCATCTATTATATGCATCAAACTACATCTATATTGACCTTTTGTGCAAGCGTATCTAAACAAAGAACATTTGTAGCTTTTTTTTTATATTAATCCTTATTTTTGAAACAATATCATTATTATTATATAGTTATAATTGACATTGATAGTCCGACGAGTAGGAATTTTTTTCTTAATTACTATTCTCAGCTCAGACTATGATCACTATCGCCCATGGCGCAAGAAAGACGAATCGCGAAAGTACAATCAGTATAGTTGGTATTAAAAGAAAAACAGGTCATACTCGTCGGACTAAAAATTGGTGCCCCAACTGCTGGATTCATTTGGGACTTCATTTAAAAAACGCAAAAGTTTTGTGTAAAACAATAATAACAATAATAGTGCAAAAGTGGTGCACCAAATGCTTTCAATCGGGCCTTCATTTTCCTAACTTTTTAAAATTCTCATGGGGCACTCAAACAAAGAGTAAAGAAAGTTATCGACACTATAAGATTTAAAAAAGTTAAAATTTGAAGTTGTGTTGGCAAAAGATAAATGGAAGAAGTTTAATAACACGTTGCAATAAAAATGATAAAATTGCGTGTCTGTTCGACATGTGTTTTAACAAAACATTAATATTGCATTGATTAACACACTTAATTGTAATTGTACACAATTGTGTCTTTGTCTCGTTCTCACTGTCATTATTTGAAACTTTTATTATCACAGTATAATGAAACAATTGGATGTTAAAAGATCAATTGAATTCCATATCTGCATGTAGTACCAACCATTGTGAAATTTGTAGACATAATTTGCATATTCGATGTAGCCTAAAGGCTATGCTGCACCTGACTGCTGCATTCAGTTGAATTCAGTGGCGCTGTTTTACGACCGATAGCACAGATATTTAAAAAAAGTTTTATTTGCCACTCGTACCCACATATTTAAATAGCAATTGAGAGTGTTTGTCTGTTTGTATGTTTGTTTGTTGAAATGGCTCCTCTTTGTAGAGACACACTTTAGTCGTGCTTGTTCCAGGCTTAAGCAAAATGCTCAAGCCTAGTTAAAAAGCCTATTGCTGCTGACCTGGAAAGAAATATTTGAGATCGTCTAACTCATGAATATCGTACACCAAGGATGCACCCAACTTTTCATTCCGCATCTTTTTAGTCACATTCACATGTCGTTATGGCAATATTTAACGGACTCTTGATACAAATCACGTATCAACATGTGCCGAACATAATACCTCCATTTTGCGATTAAAATGATCTTATAAGTATTATCTTTCAAAAAAAGGGGTAGTAGTAGTAGTAGTAATGTTATGCTCCGTGGAAAGTTGTGCATCAATCTGTGCACGTGATATCGCACGGAATCATAGATACTAAAATTTTTAGTATCTATGAAGGAATGCACTCTTATGGTTCATTTTTCCCGATTCAATAAGGTAATAAGTTTAAGTTACACCAACTTTACAATATTTACAATATATAATTTGTCCAACATTAAATGTTGAGTCGACGTGTGTATAATTATATTATTTCTTTTGAAAAGCAGCATACATAATGTTGAGTCGACGTGTGTATGATTATATTACTTCTTTTGAAAAGCAGCATATATATTTTTCTCAATGACATAGCGTGTTATGGTTTCTGCATAAATTAAAATTAAAAGCAAATTGATGATACCCTTAATCCAGATGTCGTCCATGTATTATCTGCTTCAGAATACATCACAAATATAAAGCCATTCTGTGATCAGGGTCCTATTGTACAAGCGTGTTTAAACAAAGTACTTTTGTAGTTGTTTTTATTAAATCTTATTTTTGAAACAATGTCATTATTATTATATAGCTATAATAGAAAATGCACACGTTGCCTCATTTTGACACCTGTTCTAGAAAATACTGAAGCGATTTGAAACTAATACATGTATTAAGCAATGGTGTAGAAACCCATGTGTATTTCTGTGGCATCAATTGAAACAGACATCTGGAATATCAATATATTTCTGAGCCTATATTTAGTTATTATTTGATATTTTTTCGTGATCATTTTTCAGAATCATTTCCGCATGTTTCCATTAAATGCTCAGTCAAGAACTTAGGGATGGAACACATTTAAGACAAATTATTTGCACAATGTTTGACAGCTTTATGGTGAACTAAAGGGTCTTAGGGTGACATGGTTAAAAATATGGTGCGCATGAAAGCGATATTTATATCCATCCAGTACACAGTGCTTACGGGTATAAGATAATACGGACGTTCGCCTGCGGTACTGTCAACATTGTGATTTTAATACTTGGTATCACATTCTTAAATGTGGAGAATACGTTACACCTATATATAACATTCAAGTAATAATAGCAGAAAAGAAAAAGAACTATAAATATTTATAAAAAAACTTAAACAACTGTGATATAAAATTGGATTGATTGAGCCCACATTTATTGATCCGAGACGTAGTTGAGTCCAATATTTAAAAATTCATAGCGAGACCAATTGGGCGAAAAGCATCCGATTTTATCATTATGTGTTGGATCCAATATTTTCACACACTTGGATTCATCAAAACATATAATGAGTAAAGCTGGGTTGGCAAAGGACATGTTTAATAACTCCTTATATTAAAACATAATAGAATTGCGTCCCTGTTCGACATGTGTTTAAACAAACAAAACATTTAAATAAAATATAATAAAATATTTCATCGATTATCGCACTTCATCTGTAATTGTAGCTCACTGTCATTATTGGCTAATTTTAGTTTCGTGGTATAACGAAACGATTGGTATGTTCAATTTTCTGCATATAGTACCCAGTGGCGGCGCCAGGAATGTTTTTCGGGGGAGGGGCATTGAGGGGGCAAAGTGAATTTCAGCGGGGGGGGTGCAAAATCAACCAATTTAGCGCAAAATTGCTGCAAAATGTGGACATTTTCGTAATTTTGAGTATTTACTGGAGGCAAGGGGGACAAGAGTTCGGTCTGGGGGGGGCATTTGCCCCTCATGCCCCCCCCGTGGCGCAGCCACTGGTAGTACCAACCATTGTGACATTTTGTTAACAGATTTTGCACATACGATGTTGCCTAAAGGCTATGCTACGCCTGACTTCTGCATTCAGTTCAATTCAGTGGCGCTGTTTTACGCTAGTAATCACAGATATTTGAAAAATTACCATTTGCCAGTTATGCCCACATAATAATCAGCAATTGAGTTAATTTGTACATGTTTGTTTGTATGTTTGTTTGTATGTCTGTTTATTTAAACGACCGCTCTTTGTCTCACTTAATTCCTGCTTGGACCAAGTTCAAGCAAAATGCTCAAGGCCTTTTACCTATTCCTTCTGGCCTGGAAAGAAAACGAAGATAGATGGGAGGCCGTAAATATCTTTTGACATAAACCGATTCATAGCACCAGGTTGGGACAAATTAAAGACAAACTTATTGGCTGACAGGTGAATAATTAAGGGGTCTTTGGATGACCTATTGTAAAAAAAAAAATATGGGGTGACAGTGATATGCTATGCTGACAAACGTAGTTTGTGTTCAAATATTAATCCAATACCTGCAAAGTTTTCATTTTAAAAGTTAGCCAACTAACTGCAACTGAGATTGTAATTTTGTAAGTGTGACCGGTCCTGGCTGATTCTGACTAAAATCTAACTTCATAATGTGAGAAAGTGCCATGCCATAGATTGTTAAAACACCACTTTTTGATATTGTCAAAACACTGCAACTACATTTGAATCTAATCCGAGTTTGCGCAATTAGTACTGGCATGCTGTATTGAGGCATCTGTGTAAAACCACACAACAAATTTATGGGCGTTGATTTTTCTTTGTTATAATGTATAATTAAATTATTGTAGTCTGTTATCGTAAAAATTACTGCAAATGCCTGAAATGTCTACGATATATAGATGTTTATTCCTGCCACTTAGATCAATCGCTAAAGATATCCATTGTAAGCTTACTGTTCACCATCTCTAGCAAAGGATAACAAACATGTTTGTCGGTCAAGTGTTGGTACTTACTTTAATCATTGTAGCCACTAGTGCGGATGAGCCATGTTGTTTGTCCTGGACTTGCACAAAGACTTGCACTTGCGCTTCCCTACCTCCATCTCCAACTCCGACTCCGACTCCAACTCCTTCAGGCTGCCCAGATGGATGGTCAGATTTTAACGGCGGATGCTACAAGTATTTCTCTGAGCGAAAGACATGGGCCGATGCATCCACTCACTGTAAACAATTAAATGCAGACCTTGTTAGCATTCATTCCACTGAGGAGAATGATTACGTCGGCTCGCTAGTAACGGACGGGGTGAGTAGTAGGCCTACATCTTATCTTTCATTCGAACATCCACAATGTACGATCTTTTTAAATTGTTACGAGTCAGAAAGACTCAAGGCCAAAATCACCCGCTACTGAGTTCACAACACCAAACACGCAAACACACTGTTTAATATTTCGAACAACTTATGATTATTTATTAATTAGTGCAGTATTGCTGTCAATCAAGTCAAATTACAAAATCATACAAGAATTTAACTAAAAAAGACTACAAAGGTTTCCTTTTGCTATGGTTACTATCTAAGCCTCGATATCTTGATTGGCTGACGCTCTGTTGATGGTCTTAGTTCTTGATTTAAGATCCGGCAATGTCCAAGATCCTGTCTACCCAAGTGAAACCTCTGATGTCCACTTGACAGTCAGATAATACACAATGATATTCCAGCAAGATACCACAGTTCGTTGATGGAGATATTTTAGTCTGTCACTTCTTTGTTGAGTCGACAAGACAATCAAGCACAAAGCCATTATTGGCTTTCACTTATACCGCCTTCGGCGTATTTTCTTCTCTCCAACACATAAGAATCGCGAACCGAAGTTTGAAGACTTTACACAATTATGGTCACTTTTGTATCACTACTGGCTAACGTAATTTCACATAATATTAAGAGTTCCTTGATTTAACTCTAATATGCAGTGAGAACTAATGTCTGATGACATAACTTTTAACCAATATTATTTTATATATATTTTGGGGCTTATAATAAAATTACAATTAATTGAAACGGTCAAGTTTGTTGATTTTGTACATGTTGTAGGAATATCTTAATAAGACAATAAATTTCCCATAGGGCTCCAAAGTTAAGCGGTTTAAAAAGAGAGTGAGTTTTCTTTACCTCATTGCTAATTGCGCCTATAAATGACCAGATAACATTGGGTGGGGAGGTAACAGTATATTAGAATTATGTTTTTGTTCTCATATTTTCTTGTAGAGCTGGATCGCAATTGGTTTCAACGACTTGTCATCCGAGGGTAATTTTGAATGGACAGATGGTAGCTCTGCTGACTTCGCTGCCTGGGGTCCTAACGAGCCCAACCAGTCTGGTGAGGAGGACTGCACAGAACTGTATCCTGAACGGGATCCTACTGCCAACTGGAACGATTGTAACTGTTTGTCTGACAAGGCTTTTGTTTGCAAGATATAGACAGGGAAACTAAGTCAATAGTCACTATCGTGAATTTATATAAATAATTTTATTAAATTAAATCCTTGTTAATCAAAGGACTTTGAACTTCACTTTAACGTTTAGGTGATAATCACATTGTCAAAAGGTTCAAAACAATTCCTCAAATCACATTTACTTCATGTTTCATAATAATTATTTTTAGTTTTTGTAGCGTATATATATTGTAGCGTAAGTCTATTGTAATGCGCTTTGGTATAATAAGGCGTAGGTGGGTGTGTATGTATGTAGCAAATGCAATGCACGAGATGAATATTATTCAAGTGATGAAAACGTTAAAACAATAAGACCAATGTATTATATAACCTTACGTTTAACGTGCCTTTTCTGGTCTCAGCCGCAATGTTGTTTCCATGCTGCGATTTTGGTGCTGCGCTGCGATTATCCACAGAGAAGATTAGCTCTTTTGGCCGCTGTGGGGAAAAAACAGAACGTTAAACTGTGACCTTCCAGATTTGCCTTTTTTTTTAAACGGCTATAAAATAGGTCACAACTCTCAAATTGCACCGTATAATTTCCGACACTCTCAGAGGCGTATATTGTGGCACTGGATCATTACAAAAACAATTTTTCATTTCACGATGTGATCATTTTTTATTTTATTTTATCAATATAGTCAGAACGGTAATAATCAGATTATCTAAGGTGATTTTAACTAGGGTTGCACGACGTCAAGAGCTATTTTAGCAGTCGACTTTTTGGCACAAAATAGTCGCGACTACTACTGCTGGTACCAAATAATCCCGATTAGGACGACTATCGGTACCAACTAGTCGCGACCAGGACGACTATCGGCAGCAAATAGTCGCAATTAAGTACTACGACTAATTGATGGCTCAAATCTGAATAATGCTCAAGGTATTTGATGGTGCAAAAAATTACATTACCACAAATGACACTAAACATATTCTGCTCAGAAATAAAACTTATTGAATAATGTATCATGAATTAAAAACAAATTTTCTATTTACACACATATAAACAATTATTTGTACTGCACTCATTTCAAGCTTTTAAGCTATAATCGTATGCTGTTTGATGACATTAATAATAGTTGACTATCACCAGGTCATAGTCAAAGGTTGCAACTACCGCCAATTGCCGCGACTACAGCTATAAATGGTTAACTTAGTCGTGCAGCTCTTAGTTTAACGTATGGCATTTTAAGCTTCTTCACTTATATAATCAGTGCTTTATGGTTTATATTTCTAATTTGAACAACGAAGAGTGTCGTACGTGTACCTAGCAGATCCGGCATCGTTTTTTTTTCTTGTTGTAACGTTTATGTAGTATTATATGATATGTTAGAAGTTCAATAGTTTAAATCCATATGAAATCAGATCCGCCAAACTGTGACTCAAATACAGCTATAATGTTATCCTTATAACCACGCCATCATAATGGTGGGCAATTAAGTTAGAGCAAAACAAAGCACAAGATGCAGTAAATGTATCCAGAATTGATTCTGTGCTGCAGGTGATACGAGAGCTATGGTTTGTTGTTTGTTAAAGCAATAATGTGCGATTTGCATCAACGTGTAATTTGATTTCCCCAAATATTGTTGGTTTTCAGGCATAGTCTTTCACAGTGTATTTAGGTACATAACTGGGTATTACAATCATCCAAAAAGTAATAATTCAAGAAAAACTAAGGGCATTGCTGTGAGCAAATCGCACATTATGGCTAAAGTTGATTATACTTGAATCAATCTTTCTAGTTCAATGGATGTTTTCAAATAATAATAATTGTACGGTAATTTCACTTACAACATATAAATGGCAGAGGCGGAGTACAGGATGTCCCTGAAAGAACTGTATCGTCGGAAACGTAATTGTTTTGGCATTTAAACGCCACAACTAAACATCACTAAATACTTGGTATGGTTGAGGAATGAATCAGCTATCACTTACTTTTTGAATTTTGACAATTGACCATACCGTTCTCGAAGAATTTTACGAAACTCCCTCATTTTCAAGCCTTTTCACGGATTCAAATATCAATCGATGGTCTATATATATAGCATAGTTAAAGTGCTAAGGCTATCTTGATTTAATAGTTTGTCTCAAAGCCCCACGCGCATTAATAAAATCGTCTGTTTTTCGCGTTATTCCTGCTGGATTGAGTATATTTCAGGTTTTTTTCCGCTGTTTAATTTTTTTCCCAATCCACCACACAAAAAACTCACGTCTGACATCGTCAGACTTTAACGTAGACCCAGGCGTAAATCTCAATAAAAAAAATCTTCATTTTGACAACAGTGCAACCTCCCTGAGAAATGAAAAGGTGGTCTATGCTTGCCACAGATACACAAAATTAAAGTAAAAAATAAATAAATTAATTAATTAATTAAACCACAATCCGTATTAGGTTTTTAACTTGGGAAGGGCTTTGAGACGAACTATTAAAATGAAAAATTAAGGTGGCCTAATCACTGCACATCATCAGCGCATGAGGCGTCTGTTATTATTTAAGAAATAAAGGGTAATGCATTATCCTTTACACCAAAATAATGTGTCCGAGGCAGTAAAACGTAAATAATGGGTGAGGCGCAGCCGAACCCATTATTTAAACGTTTTACTGCCCCTTTAACTGAAACTTGTAAATACATTGAATTCCGAAGCATCTGCATTAAACACCAAACAGAAACTTGTAAGATAACAGCAATGCAATCAATTGTTGGCTTTGAATATCATGTACATGTATGATGAAAAATAAACCTTTGATTTTGAGCACTATAAATCGTCATGTTATGTTTATCATAATTACGTTGTACACTTAGTCTCATCTTATAATATCCGTCATGCCCAAAGAGCTTTTAATTATCTTTTGTTCGTTTGATGCCGATTAGAAGTTGCGACAGGCTATTCATAAAAGTGGTACCATTGTTTCGAATAAAGGGGTTCCGCCATTAAATTGGTCACTGATCCGGCATCATATTAACGCTCCACACCACTCCACGCCATACATAAATTCTCCCATTCACATTTCCCCAATATGAAATTTAAAAAAAGTTAAATTTTAATTTTACTTCTTTTAAAGTTTGGCAGAGGCGGGGTTCGAACTCACGGCGCAGCACGCCGCTTTGGATATGCTCTATGAGCCTAGCGCCTTAGACCACTCGGCAACTTGTATTTATGGAATCCATTTGAAACTTATTTGAAGATATAATCGCAACTTCAAAATAGGCCTACCACGTGACAAGCAAAAGCAGAAAACGTACCATATTTTGGAATTTTATTTGCCTAAAAACATTAATCTGTATTAATAGCGCTTAATTGTTGTTAATCCGACAATAAACATGATAAATGCGCGTCTATATGGACAATACATTATATCGATTTTGACATGTGCTCGCACGGTGCCAGTACATTTCCATGGTCAGTAAAATACTATAGAGGAACCTACCATTTTTCTTGTACACACGTTCGATGTTTTTATCAATTACATAAAAAATCCATTTTAGACCCCAAATGTTTTTTCAGGAAATAAAAGATTAGATTACCATAAAAACGAAAACAGTAATCTTTTGCCGGGTCTAATGTTATTTATACATAGAATTTTCAACTTTTTTTCTATCCTTATTCTTGCTCAATTAAAAAAATATTTTGGCGTATATAAAATTGAAATAAAATTCTCTGTCTCATAAACGACATCAAACGTGTCACAATTGGGTATCACGAATCGTTATATATGATGTGCAGTTACTATTCATATTTTCTTTTATACAGAGGATCCCATAGCAAAAAGAAAAGTTTCCCGGTGACCACCCGATGACCATTCGGTGGTCATCAGAAACCTTTCGGGTACCTTTTCCAGAGTTATCCGAAAGTGCCCGTTAGCGGATACCTTTCGGATACCTAATTGTTATCCAAAAGTTTTCGGTAGACATCCGGAAGTCTCCCAAAAACTCCCAATATTTCCAATGAGTTACCCAGAATGTTCCCAGAAACATAGATTCTTTGCAGGAGTTACCCGGTGGTTATCCGCTTTTAATTTGACCTTGAAAATAGCATAAAGCATCTTAAGAATGCATTGTGGGTGGGTATATGGTCAAAGGTCACTGAACGAATTCAAAATGGAGCAGCTAGCTGTTGGCAGTTGGAATATATTTGTGCAGAATATTCAAGATATTTGTGGTACAAAATGTATGGATTTACATGTAGGACATTACAAGATGTTTACTAATTAATCTGGAACATGCTGTAGGAATTATATAAAGCATTGAATGATTGATTTCATATGATAATGCAGGTAGGAAAATTTGTATGAAATGATTTGTATATTGATGCAGTCTTTATACATGTACCTAATATATAACACATTTGAATGTTTTAGTATATCTTTTCTAGTAAATCATACATGATTTTGACAGTAAATTAAAGTCAATTAAATTACTAATCATCAGCTATTGTGTCAATTAACTGATATAAGCTTTATGTTTTAAAGCTATATTTGTTGTAAATAAATTTTTGTACAATAACTACAATTTACATTGTTATGTACACTTTCAAGTTTCTTATTGCAAGATAGCACTTTATACGCTCAACTGCCATGCCTACAGAGTTGTATTTCTCCAAAACTACAATTCAAATAATAAGCTTACTGTCTAATAAATTTGTGCATACTCATGAATTTGTATTTCTGCATTCCCCAAAGGTCAACAGGAAGTCTCCAAAGAGGTCACCAGGTATATTGTCACCAAAAGTTATCCGCTAGGTCCCCGAAAAATTATCGGGTAGTTATCCGCTAGTTCCCAAAAAAAGTCACCGGGTAGTTACCCGCTAGTTTCCCAAAAAAGTCATCGGGTAGTCATCCGGTACCTATTACCCGAAAGGTATCCACTATGGTTTCCCAAAAAATTTATCGGGTAGTCACCCGCTACCTATCTAATTTGCATGTGAAATTTGCCGGTGTCTACCCGGTGACTATCGGGAAGTTATCCGGAAAGGTCTCATTTTTTGATATGGGATGCTTCAGTTTTGACAGGAAAAATATTTTCTTGAAAACCCTCTCACTCGGTTATTTCAAAACGGTAACCACGCTTCCCTAGAATGTGCAATAATTTAGCATTAAAATTTTTCTTATTCTAACAGCAAGCGTTTCTAGAATGAATTATGGCGAAATGTGGTGTATTAACGCTCTACACAACAGGCGAGTATCAATAAGTGACCACACTACAGTCATGTGTAAGGGCAGTCATGTGTAAAGTGGTACCATTGTACTCACGTATCCCAAATGTGTGCTTGTGTGGGTCTGGAGTATATAAGGAGGCTTTAGCTGACGATGCAATCATCTTTAATGTACCACCCACCCGAAGCTAGGCGTTTCAAGCTGTGTTCACACATGCACTTATTACCGGTAATATTTTATCTAGGCTTATGTCCGATCGAATTAAATATTTCCGCTAATCCCTTAGCGCGTCCACATTTGTCGGCAATAGCGCTATACACTGTCGAAGTTACGTAATAATCGGATTAACTACCATAGCAATAGGTGAATCATGATGATTACTTGCACCTGTAAGATTAGTATCTTTGAAAAGACCAGTATTGTATTCAATCTATATGTTCAAAATTGTTTTCACCTATTGCTATGGTAATTAATCCGATAAATTGCGTAACTTCGCCAACGTATATCCGACGTGTTATGTCCGATAAGCCTATTACCGGTCATAAATCCCTCCTTTCTACATGAGCATCATCAGAAAATTTAATGCCCCACCCCCACTGAGCCCTCTGGAGGGTTTACATTTTCCACCCCCCATCCCCTAGAAACTCGTGTAGGTCATGCGCCTGAACCTTTTACCCGATCATGGAGGGTGCGATCGAGAGTTTTCAGTGCCTTTATCTTAGCAGGTATCTGCTCCCCCAACCGTATGGGGAATCCCCCCTTGTCATGTAATAGCGTGGCTATCTCCTCCCAAAGCTTTTTTTTTATCCCAGAAATACTTTCCGTGCCTCTCCAAATTTTGAGGATAGCCAATGTTCCCTTCATGTCATTCCAATTGACCCCTCTATTGCGTTTATTTATATTAACATTTGCAGCTGCAGCCATGATGACATCACGCTAATCACGATAATCAAAAATATTAACTTCAATATGAACAATAATCAAAAATATTAAAATCAATATAAATAATAATCCAAACTATTAATATCTATATCAATAATAATCAAAAATATTAACATCAATATCAATAATAATCAAAGATATTACGCATATGTGACCGTTCACGGCGAATGAGCCGTAAATTCTTCCCCGGTCAATTTTGTTTTATTTCGTGTTTAAAAATAAACATCATGAACTTAAAAATGGTATATATCATTTGACTTCAAACGATATCCAGAAGCGGGGTTATAGTTTGTTAAACTTTGCTCCTTCAACAACATTTTAGCTTTATACGTTTTTACGTGTGTCTCTTTTTCCACATTGTTGGCAATAAATATCAAACAGTCATAATTGGCGGTCATTTCAAATCATCCCCAAGTCAACGAGGTTTAAGAAAGTTATCTCATTGTTAATTGTTGGTTATGCATACCTGTACAAAATACAATGCCTGGTAACCCACCACTTGAACAGGATTTAGCAAAAGCAAACAAAGACCAGAGCTATTAAAAGTTCTATAGCCATCTAAGGTAGAAGCTTATTATCGACTTCAACAATAGGATTTTTGATTAGTTTTTGACTATCAAAATGAGATAGATGTCGGGCCACCGTAACTCAGAATACAATTTAGGGAATTTACGGCTCATTTGTGCGGCCGGGTCACATATCAATAATAATAAAAAAATAGTAAAATTAATATCAATTACAATTAGTGTAGCTCTGTACCTCAGGACAAAATACCTGAGAATGAGACATGTAGACTGCCCCTTGTCAACAGAGAACAAGGCGATCTCGCCTATATGCTAATATACATGTTTTTATGGCTCTGAAAAGAGCCGTTCACCGAAGACTGAAGACTGCCCCCTTGTCAACAGAGAACAAGGAGATCTCGCCTATATGCTAATATACAGGTTTTGGTGGCTCTGAAAAGAGCCGTTCAATGAAGACTGCCCCTTGTCAAGGGCAGTCTTCAGTGAACGGTTCTTTTCAGAGCCACCAAAACCTGTATATTAGCAGGTAGGCGAGATCTCCTTGTTCTTTGTTGACAAGGGGCAGTCTTCAGTGAACGGCTCTTTTCAGAGTCATCAGTAGGCAAGGGCGGTCTACATGTCTCATTCTTAGGTATTTTGTCCTGAAGAAGTCAGAGCTACTCCTGACGAAAGCTTGACAGTTCTAAACTTGTCCGACGGCAACCCGCTATAAACCCACCAATTGTTATGAATTCCCGTCGTAAAAGCCTATCCCACAATCAATATCAATAATAATCAAAAATGTTACACGTGTCAATAATAATAAAAAAAATAATATCAATATCAATAATAATCAAAAATAGTGAAATCAATGTCAATAATAATCTAAACTATTAATATCTATATCAATTATAATCAAAAATATTAACATCAATATCAATTATTATAATCAAAGATATTAATATCAACATCAATAATAATAAAAAATATTACACATATCAATAATAATCAAAAAAAATATCAATATCAATAATAATCAAAATATTAAAATCAATATCAATAATAATCCAAACTACAATATCAATATCAATAATAATCAAAAATATTAATATCAATATATCAATAATGATCAAAAATATTATCATCAATATCAATAATAATCAAAAATGTTAATATCAGTATCAATAATAATCAAAGATATTAATATCAATATCAATAATAATAAAATATCAATATCAATAATAATCAAAATATTAACATCAATATCAATAATAATCAGAAATATTAATATTTTTGATTATTATCGATATTTCTTTTTATATGAACTTCAAAATTGCATGGTGTCGGACAGTCTATTGAAATCGAACAGACGTAAAAAAATGTCAAAAATCGCACAAAAAGGTTAAAATCGTGGACCATCGTTTAAAAATCGTAACCCATCGCAGACCACCGTTTCAATGCCGCAGGTACTCGCAAACGACCCGCCATCAACAGTCAATATCCGTCACTCTCCGGACAAAATTCGCAAGTCACTGTCGCACAAAGATCGTTACAATTTCGTTACTTGCCGCAACGTGTCGTCAGGGTTCGAGATTTGACGTCACTTGCCGTTGTTTTTTCGTCAATGGTCGTTGACAACGACTACCAACGAAATTATGACGACCTCAAAACGACTAGAGACGGCTTCGCACGGTATGGAAACGGCAAAGAAATGAGGGTTGCGGTCTCCAACGAAAGTTGAACGGAATCACAACTACTTTTTTGTCGTCACAAATGTTTTTAACATGTTGAAAATTTGCCGACGAACGCGACGAATAATTTCGGCCGTCTGCGGTCGCTAACGGATTCGTCAGCGACAACTAACGGCAACCCACGATGAGTGACGGTAAATTCAAAATTGCAATTCGCAGCTTATCGTCGCTTGCCGTTCACCCCTATTCGTCATAGTGTGACCGGGCCTTTAAGTTTGCATAAATTTGTTTAAGGTTTATACGGCCAAATAAGAGTGCATGTTTCGTGAATCGAGTTTACTTTCTTGACGATTCTTGGTAGTGGTCTCATCCACTCCCTGGTATGTTTCGATAAGGAAAATTGTACATAACGTCTAATCTATAGCTCATCATTGAGCACGTGAAATAAATCAAATTCAACTATGCCGTGATGTGACTCGTGTAAAGTACAGTAAATACAAACATATATTGATTTGCTTGTACCGTGCGAACCATCTTAAAATACTTAAAATACCTCAAACGTATTTCTGGTTTCACCTTGTTTGATTTAATTAATTCTCACTCCCGCTCATCATTCCCGCCGTCCTTTGTTGGAACTCTTGTACATCTCTGCTGCCCTTTCCCCTTTAATTACACCGCTCAAGTTGAGCTATGATATATGATGGACATTATAAATGGATCACGCAAATGCATACTGCTCTTATTGCAACTGAGTGTAGAGGAAGGGTAGCTCTAAATATCGTCTGTAAAAATCAGATGGCGGTGGCCACGAGGTTGAAGAACAAAGTAATAACGTTGGAGCAACTCCAGTAGATTAATTAAGAATTGATACAATGGATACAATGGGTTCGATGCGCCACCATACAAACTAAATTGTTAGCATGGAGGTGGCGCTACATTGCACAGCCAGCTACAAAACTTCAATATAGTACAATAATTTATAAATAGAGAGGAAAATATTGGAAATAAATTAATACTTGATTGTAAGTAGTGCTGACAAAAAGGAGACCCCGTATTTAATGAGTCGGTGCATCTAAAGCTTCTCGTCGCTTAGTAATGCTACCTGGTAGAGAATGTTTAGTCTTTATTATAACGACCCTGTTTGATCTAAAATGGCTGATAGGCGTATGTCAAAACCGTATTTTTCCTGATTAAATATATGAATACAGCTCTTGTTTCTGTGTTGTCCATCTACCTAAACGATTGATTTGATTCGGATAAGATGGACCCCAAGGACTTTTTCATTATGACGTCAATAGTTATTTTGTAAACCAGACATAGGGCCTATGTTTCCAGTTTCCCTCCTACTATATATTTTAAAGATAATTAGTTGCTTTTCCAAAAGTACTATAGTATGGTTAGTTTTTACACCTCATAAAGTTGTCTAATTTTTCAATACATGTCTTGGCTGGGATAGCAATAATAATAATTTGCCATAAAATTTGTATTATATCAAAATTGTATTTACAAATCTCGCATCACTGCACACCCATCGATGAAGACGAATACGTCATTGGAAGAGCAGGCTGCATCGATCATTAAGTGATCAGTTTCACGAGTGAATTTATTAGTTAGAAAGGGAAGCAAATGAGTCTAAAGGCTTTATCTTTGACTTTACGGGGAGTTCCGTAATCTCGCTAGTAATATTGTAAGGTAACAAACATATATCCTCCTGTATAATAATGTGTGTTGCTAATCTTCGAGTATCGAGTTTCGAGTTCGAGTATCGAGTTTCGAGTTGCAATTTTCGAGTATCGAGTTGTAATTTTCGAGTATCGAGTTGCAATTTTCGAGTATCATATTATTAGGCCAAAGGTTAATCTAGATTGATCTGAAGTATTTTGCCTTTCATATATAGTAAATATGGATTTCACTCGAATATTGATCATTTTGTAGGTTTTCGAGTTTCTAACTCGAACTACGCTCTTTTTGCAGGTTTTCGAGTTTGTTACTCGAAATGCGCTCAACTGAACGAAGTTCGAGTGAAACTTTTCTGTTGCAAATGATGCATTTGTCGCACATGCGACCCTTAATCAAAGTGGTAAACACATTTTATTAGGCCAAAGGTTGATCTAGATTGATCTGAAGTATTTTGCCTTTCATATATAGTAAATATGGATTTCACTCGAATATTGATCATTTTGCAGGTTTTCGAGTTTGTTACTCGAAGTACGCTCATTTTGCAAGTTTTCGAGTTTGTTACTCGAAATGCGCTCAAATGAACGAAGTTCGAGTTAAACTTTTCTGTTGCAAATGATGCATTTGTCGCACATGCGGCCCTTAATCAAAGTGGTAAACACATTTTATTAGGCCAAAGGTTGATCTAGATTGATCTGAAGTATTTTGCCTTTCATATATAGTAAATATGGATTTCACTCGAATATTGATCATTTTACAGGTTTTCGAGTTTGTTACTCGAAGTACGCTCATTTTGCAAGTTTTCGAGTTTGTTACTCGAAATGCGCTCAAATGAACGAAGTTCGAGTTAAACTTTTCTGTTGCAAATGATGCATTTGTCGCACATGCGGCCCTTAATCAAAGTGGTAAACACATATTATTAGGCCAAAGGTTAATCTAGATTGATCTGAAGTATTTTGCCTTTCATATATAGTAAATATGGATTTCACTCGAATATTGATCATTTTGCAGGTTTTCGAGTTTTTAACTCAAAGTACGCTCATTTTGCAGGTTTTCGAGTTTGTTACTCGAAATGCGCTCAAATGAACGAAGTTCGAGTGAAACTTTTCTGTTGCAAATGATGCATTTGTCGCACATGCGGCCCTTAATCAAAGTGGTAAACACATATTATTTAGGCCAAAGGTTAATCTAAATTGATCTGAAGTATTTTGCCTTTCATATATAGTAAATATACCCCGAGGTTAATACCTATCCACTAGTAGGCCTACCCTTTTTATGAACAACTAGTGTGCTTTTACCGGGGCTTTTACGAATTCCGTGGAGAACGTAATAACAAATTGGATAGAGAAGGGTTAAACATTTGTGCTTTCTCTTCATGTCGGAAGCCTACTTCAAAATCAGATTGAAAATTAAAATTGCAACTCGATACTCGAAAATTGAACTCGATACTCGAAGATTTCAACTCGATACTCGAAAATTGCAACTCGATACTCGAAGATTTCAACTCGATACTCGACAATCGCAACTCGATACTCGACAATTGCAACTCGATACTCGAAAATTGCAACTCGATACTCGAAAATTGCAACTCGATACTCGAAAATTGCAACTCGAAACTCGATACTCGAACTCGAAACTCGATACTCGAAGATTAGCAACACACTATAATAATGGGGTAACTATGCATTGTTTTGGTTTGACGACTCAAGTGCAGGCCATCCTTTAACACTTAGAATACGGATTTTTGTGCAACTAACGATATAATTGTAGTATATTGTTCGTGTCTTACGATTACTTTAATTACCGTCAGACCATAAGTCAGTACATGTACGGCTTTCAATAGAAGTTTTAAAAAGTGAAACAAATAGAGTTATCATACAACATTTAGGTTACAACTATCTCATATGCAACATCACCGCGCCTCTTGCAAACCAAGGTCAGTGTAATTTTCTCTTAGATATCAATTGCGTTTGTCGTATTTATGTGTTTATTTGTTGTCTTATTTGTCAATATAAAGCATGTCCACACAAATGGTCCACCTCACAAAGGCTGCTTTGCTCCATCAAGCTGTTATTTAACAATAAAGTGCCAAAGAGGGTCCCTATGGACTCAACAGCTTTATTTGCGTTTGCACCTAAACATTCATTCTTTATCATCCTGAAGCGTGTTATCTTAAGTTTTCTTTTAGTTTTAATTTTGCAATCTCATTGGTCAAACACCACTTGCGGTTGGATCAAAGTCCGTATCACCCGCGTACGCCTCATTAATATACAGGCATGTAATATTCCGTATAACCTGCGTAGTCCTAGGACGCGCGTATCTGCGTAACATGACTCGCGCGATATCCTAAGACTCGCTCGCATACTTCACGCGAAGCATGGCTGCACTGTAAAAAAGCAAGGAAGAAACTGGCTTACTTTCAGTAAGATTATGAAACAAAATTCCTTCAGGAAAGTTTACGAACAAATCGGAAGAAAACATAATTCATGTTCACTAAATGATAAAATCGTTATACCCCTGTTTGTTCTCACGAGATACGGGAAAATATCTACGGTCTGGTGCCGTTTTCCATTCAGCCTTCAGATCCATGGAATACGGTGCCAAACGTAAAAGCAGCAGTACTGACGAAGTTGAAGCCCCATTCAAATACATGTAGCTAATTTAGATACAGCGCATAAGGCGTCTATATAGTGTCATTGACAGGTATTTGACTCCGTGGAACGGATTGAGAATGAGGTAGTTTCGTAAATTCTTTTATTTAAAAAACGAAGCGTCAATTGTCAAAATAATTATTCAAGTGTGTGAAAAATATCATCAGGTCTGACAGGATAAAGTCGATTTACGCCATCTTCAAACTTTTTGCACTACGGCCACACTCATCTGCCCTATAATTGCTGGCTTTTGATTGACACTCTTCGCAATCATGTGTATTAGCGTCGAGGTAATAAAGTAATGCGGGGATTTTGTTGTCTTTCATACAGGAAGAAGCGAGTTATATGGTAATACAATGAAAAGACCACGTTTCAGGAAACGTCACCCTTTCAATACAGAAATAAATAACACCATTTCTAGATATAAATATATTTAAGGGAAATGAAGATTCGAATGTTTGTGCCTGAGGCATCCGGGGAGGTCACTGACTTCAGGTGGATTATTGCTATCATAGGGTGATTGTTGTAATACTCATTACCATTTTTCTTAACCTGATGAAATCAAAAAGCATTGGTTTTTCGTAAAATTAAGTCACCTGGGCTTTATTTTGCAGTAAGTGAGGGACTACTGTAGTTGATGTACACACATCACTTTAATTGGGTAGTTGTTTTTTCAAACTTAATATATATGTTTCTTTTGATTCACATCACTTTAATTGGGTAGTTGTTTTTTCAAACTTAATATATATGTTTCTTTTGATTCATTTGAGCTTTATTTTACAGTAGGGCTGGAACTACTGGAGTTTGTGAACATAAAATGTTTTATTTTTTACTTTTTTACAACAGTACTTTTTATGTTGAGAGTTAAAATGGTATAAGCTAAACGGTCTTCCATAATGAAATGTCATCATCAGCTAATATCTCAGTTGTAACATTTTCGAATAAACTACGCAAGATATTATAGCACTAATGACAACATTAGATTCTGTAAACTTAACAGAATACGAATGTACGCGGTGACTTTTATTAAATCACCAATGAACACGTGTTTTGGATCTTCACAAATGAAATGACAAAACTAGACTTAGTTCTATTTTTTCCTATGCCCCATATGCTTCCTACGAGGGGTCGAATGTCACGATAGGACAAAAATTCCAATTTTGTTATATCATGTTGTAATATACCTCAAATTGTTCCAATCATCATTGCTAGGGATAAAATTGTCATTGCACTAGGGTGCTAAGTTCCGGATTTAAAGTCAATTGGATCAAATTTCAAATATATCATGCACAGAGACCTAATTTTCAAAATGCACCAATCCAATCGTGTCTTGTCTCAAATTACTCATCTCGAGAAACGAAATAGGAAATGAATTTTGACAATAAATGTATAACCCGGGATCAGATGAAATCATATACATGTTTAAATAAATACTTTGGCTGCATTAACTCTGTAGGGGTCATGACAATACAAATTGGGCTATAATTGAGTACATGTTTGAGAGGTAGGATCTCAAAATAGAATGAGAGGTAGGATCACAAAATAGAATGCAAATCTGTTTAAGCCAAATTCTTTATTTTCAAATGATTTTCATAGGGTCCAATTTGACATGATTATTGATCCGAACTGTGAAAAGTCCAAATAATTAATAATCATCAAGAACGTATTCCTCTGCTATAATTAAAGACAGAGATAAAAAGAATTTATCGTGTCTGATGTCATCTGTCAATCAAATTCGAGCACGGTTTGTTTACAAGTGTCGTGATGATGGCTTGCTGAACGCGGCGGTATAACCGGGCGCGTTATTGTTAATTTTGCACCTTCAAACATGCTTACCATCTCAAAAGTTAGGTCTTTATAGTAGGAAACTTTCTTTCGCGAAGGCACCATGCCAATAATGCCTAGAAAAGCTGCTTTTTGCCTGGTAAAAGTACGTTATTTTTCGCCATTTGCTGCTATTCCTTTTCTCCGATCAGCACCAGATAGATCGGTCTTCCTTTTACGCGCTGATTAACCAATCAAGGATCGTAATTGACAGTGACATCAGACGAGATAAATTCTTTTTATCTCTGTCTTTAATAATAAAACATTGCTAAAGACATAACCAAAAATCATTTCCATAACTTGCTCAATTCTCTTGTTAAAGTATTTTGCAGACTTTGAATACTTCTGCATCTCAGGTCTTTATTTGCTTTAATACAGACTTTCTTTCTGAAATTAATATCCCCTATCGCACCAGCTTGGCATCCGGGAACAATTATTGGTAACAATACAGTTTCAATAGAACTTTTGAAATAGGAATCACACTTCACAGTTTTTATAATACTTTCATATATATTTTATTTATAACTTGGGGTGTACACAGGTTTAAAATCACAGGCGAATTGCTTGTAAATATTTGTCTTTATTATTCTGCTTCGCTGGCACAAGTAACGAACGTACAAAAGATATACCAATGTAATATTTACGCCGTGTAGTAGAAAGCAATAATGATGGAAACAGCAACCGCCCATTACGTTGCTTTACCTATAATTATCATCTATCAAAATAAAAATATTCCTCTTTATTTCTTCACTTTTTACAACTTTTTAAAAAATCTCATTTAGTTCTTATTCTCGTTTGAATATTTTTTCTTCTATAAGTTATATGTAATTTCTGTACTATAATTTAATATTGAAATAGTTCAAACTGTAAATATATTAACAATTGCCTGCTAAAGTATGTGTGGTAGACCTAGTGTGCTCATCATACATTAACACCAACTGTAAAAGTAAATGGAACATTTGTCATCTTCTTCCTACGACATGAATGTAACCCTAATCCTCAGCTAAATTCAATAGACCTTAACTTGATCTCTTCACAAAAACATTAACGTAAAATTTTGTCGACTTTCCATGAACTCAAACCCAATACGGTTTTGATAGAGCAGTGACGTACCTAGGGGTTGTGGCACACATGGCTAAGGGATACATAGAGGTGCCCTTCCACAGTTCTTGAAAGTGCGCGAATACTTGCTCAATTAGGGCCCATTACTCATTACTTTTGGTTTATGAAGTCGCATATCGCTAGAAAGGGCGCAGAATCGATGCTGCTGAATTGGTCAATTCGGCAGCCCCTAAGGGTGGCGCCCAGGAACGTGCCCCCCTTCTGCCCCACCACTGTGAAAGAGTTGTAAATAAACTCTACAAGAACTCAATTTGTAACAAATCTTGTAGATCAGGTGATATCACTTCAATTTTTTTTATCATATCGCGCTGTATGTTTGGAATAAAAGATATAAAATATATGATTAAACATTAATATCTATCATGAAATTATAAAAGAATGATTGTGCTGTGGATGCATTCAATGTAACATTGCAAACATTGATATACATGCGTAAACTGTAAGAATATAGACGTAACGCAAACGTGGGCGTGGTTTTGAAGCGCTGGGATATGGTTGAGACAACTGTGTTGTTTACTTACATAAGACATTACTAATGACGAATGTGTTCAAACCATTTCACGTGGACGAGACTTCACATTAATTACATAAATGATATATTGTGACATTTACATCTGCACATTTGCTTGCATACATAGTATCATATGTGCCTGGACACCTCGAATAAGCCGTAAAGTCCCCCTCTGGTCATTTTTACTTTTTTACATATTTGCAAAGAACATGTTTCAGGTATTAAAATGACACCTCAATGAACTTCATATGACAATCAGAAGCGAAGTTATGGCTTGTTATAGGTTGTCATGAATCGAAACGCGAAACCGAGAAAAACGTGTTCAAAGTTAGGGAAGCAAAATGACCATTCATCAGATGGGCCTCAGAAAATGTAGATTATTTCATATTTCCACTTATTTCCTTAAAATAAAACTTTGTATGTGTTTAGAGGAAAGCTTAAACATTTCAAATCTGCAAAAATCTCAACTTCCCCAAAATACGAGATTTGCATATATTTTCACCTGTAGCTCGAAATGAAGTTTGCCGAGTTTACGGCTCATTCGCCGCGTCCAGCCACATATGTTTTAGTCTAAGAATTGCATCAAATCTAAGCTGCCCGACTAATGGTAAGTCTTCCATTCAATCTTTGTAAAATATGATATTTGTATTATGCCTTATAGACTGGTTTTGGAAAAATCGCATTCCAATCGACAAGTTTGCGTAAAAAGTAGGCAACTAGCTATATCTTGTTAAATTGGGTATGTTATACTTGAATAAGTTGTCTGCCCTGCATCATTTCGAGACTGTCACCCTCAAAAAGACCCCAAATTACTCCATAGGATAGTATAGGTGGCACAAAAATTTTATTCTAATTACACTTTGAAAGAGGTCAAATTACTCGTCTGGCCACATGTGCGCGTTCTACACAAAATGTCTAAGGTCAGTTTAATTGTTGTGCATGGGTTCAATGTCAAATTTGCTCTAAGGTCCGTAAAAATTGAGGCAAATTGTTTGTCGAGCTTAGATTTTTCAGAAAAGAATAGTTTGTTCTATCTGGGATGTCTAGTTAGGGCCGGATTTACTTGGGGGGCTGGGCCAAGCTACAATTTTTGAGGCCCTCAAATAGGGAGCGATCGACAGTAACGGCAGAATCCTTACACTGATCCATGCTGGACGAGCATTAGTTGTTCAGGTTTTAATAGGATAAATTGCGCGCGCAAAAAATAAATTTCAGACAATTTTAGTCCAACACGAAGGTACAATTTTGCTATTGTACCATATTTTGGTCCAAAATATGGTATTTTCGGGTTAAATAGGAACATACACAGGGCAATTAGGGGGAAATTTTGGAATAAAGCCAACGAACTATCCTTATTTTAGCAATAACATTGCATTAGCCTTTCCGTTAAAGTAATTTTAATAGCTGATCGGCTGGACGATTGATCAAATTTGTTCACCTTGGCAATTTGGCCACTGATATTAGACTAGACACTAATGCAGCGCCCGAGCACCAATACATCAAACAATAGTTACACATAAACTCTACGGGCGGCAAGCGGCGTAGGAAGCGCAACACGTGACGTACGAGGCTGGCGAAGATACAGGGCTGACAGCCCCAAATTACAAATGGAAAATTAACATACTTGTAGTGGGGTACTTTGGCGTACCCCGACGGTTTTAGAGTAAGATAATTTTGCTTTGACACCACATGATGCAGTCATGTCTACAGTAGAATTCATCTCGACCTTTGCAGGACTTAAACCCCGTTAAAAGCTATTAAACCAAGCTAACACTCATTGAAGCAGCTCAACTGATTAAATCAGATCTTCTCTGGTTGTGCACAAGTGTCTGTTTTCAATGTGCGACATCGCAATAAAGCTGGTATTATAGCTTCAGTTGGGTAACCGATTATAAAGGAAACGAAAGGAAACAATGGTATGTGTACCTTTGTTCACGAAATGAGACAAAGACCTGCTTTTTGTTAACCAGCATTCTTCAAAATGAGCAACATAATGATTGTTGACTTAACACGGTTTGGAAATAATTTCTTCATATTTTTGGTGTTATCTGTCGTTTACATATCCTTCCTAAAACACCAAAGTGCGACCCTCTCCAAACATCTAAATTAGCTAAAAATTTAGGACATGTTACAAAACTATATTTTCTAGAACCTATTTAGAATAGTTAAAATGTAGCTTTTACCGTTTTTTTGTGGCATCCTTCAGAAGTGAGCGGTCCGATACCAATATTTTCGGTCAAATCTCCATTCAATTAACACGGGGAGTTGGCTAGCTATGCCTTGCCCTCACTCATATTTTACAAAAGTGCGACTATTTCTGAACATCTAACCTAGCTGTAATTTTAGGTCATGTTAGAGAAATATATTTGCTAGAAGTTTGGAGAATAGCTAAAATATTGGCTGGTTATTTTTCACACAGTGATGTTAACTAGGCAAGTGCCCATTCTTCCAACGTACATCATTTATAGAGGTCACGCGTCAATGGTGAGAGCACTGTGTATTGTGTATAGGAAAACGGACAGTAACTGCAGTATGACATAACAAATTTAAAATTATTTGTGAAGATTTCATGATTATGTGTTAATCCAATGGCGACCTCAAAATTGGCGATATCGCTTCCATCACCGCCTGAAGGGCGGCTTACTATCAGGCCGGACAGGATACTTTTCGGAGCAGCCTCTCCTGCAGACTAGATGTTTTTGGCTGACTTTACCAACTGCATAATCTCAATTATTATTTTATATAATCGACTAGCAAAAAGTAAACGCCCCCTTTATTACGATACTTAAAATCTATTCATCAAATTTAAAATCTGAAATAGCAAAAACAATTCCAGGTTAATTCTGCAAATTTTAATACCTCTTTTGTCTGTATTGCTCAAAGTTTGTAACCATTTTGTATGACATTTTGAGTATACCGTACACGATAATCCTTGTATATGTACCGATACTCTTATTTATAGTGGGACACAGCACACCGACACCGCCTGGCTAATAATTATTTGGTGCAGAAGGGACACTAAAATGAATACACGGGATCGATACACGTGAATTGCTATGCACGATTTTGATATCAGACGAAAATCTTCTGATACCGGGTTAGAAAATGATGAATATCTCCCGTCATGATTTTTTTCTCAAGAACCCAGATTTGGTCTCATAAACTTGGAAATACGTGTTGAACAGATATGATAGTCGCTAGAATGCGCTTTGAAAATTGGCCGTGCGCTTTGAACTCAAAATTTGACCATTTTATATTGCGTTGGTCCTGTTATGGACTACAGCGTGCAGCGTGTAGTACAGGTGCACTCACTGTAGGCAGTATAAAAGTCGATGACCATTGACCTCAATGGGGTATACAAGCTTAATCACGCACAGCCAAGATCGATTACCCGGCTATTGTGAGTAGCCTTAGTTATGTCCCTCGACTAATTATTAGTTTAAAAGAGCTTTAAAGGTTTGAACCAAATGGCTAATCGTGGCTGTGGATTTAACCTACCATGGCGATTCCTGCCATGAAGATATAGGGTCGAAGACACTGTGCACAGTTACCGCACAAAATATATACCAACTAAAATTATCGTACATTTGTAATGACCCCGAGGTCACACGGGGAATGTGTAAATATTGTGGTGCGAGCTATAAACAGCCAATTCAACAATATGATCAGGGCGGTGAACATGTAGCTTCTGTTTTGATAACTCTTGGGGTGAGAATCGTTCCGAATGTCCTGCGCGCATCCTATGCATCATGAAGAAGCTCCTACGTCCGGTAATACACACAATTTATACTGGTGTGCTTATAGTGGGAATATCTCGCCGCAATATCCTTCGGTTGAGAAGGATATCAATGTACCGTACATACATACTGCTAGTGTTTATAGTGGGCAAGTATCCGGAAAATCTCTAACTGGGTAGAAATTGTACCGCAATGTACCGCACATCTGCTCCCACCATAAACACGCTCAGTGACGACCAGGTACTCTAGCAACTAAAGCAACATTTTCAATTGGTATGGATGCAACTTTTGAATGGGGTCTTTTTCATTCAAAGGGTCGCCGTCGCAACACATTTTGAGCTATTAAGATTTGCAAAACAAAACCCAGTGGGCACAAATGGTTGCTACTATGTTGTGTCAACGTCAATATCTAACGTCGGATGACGGTTGCCTGAAGGATGGATATGAAAGTTTTTAGTAAATAGACAATTTTGGACCAACTTGTCCATTCCAATAACTTGGACAACAGTAGGCCTGCTGCTTACCAACGTTGGTCTGATAAAGTTTGTGTGACGACGTTGCCACAACCTCGGCGTAACAACCGATGTCGTCAATGAAGTGTTGCTTCAACGTTAGTATTGAGGTCATACGACAACCATCGTACGGCAGACGTTGTTGCGATGTCTTCAATCATCGGTGTGCCGATGTCGTCAATAAAGTGTTGCCTCAACGGCAGTCAATAGGTGACGTTAATTAACGTCTTTATCGTCGGTTGTACCGATGTCGTCAACGTAGTGTTGCCACAACGTTGTATTCTGGTCATATAATAACTGTCGTAGGGTAGTCAACAGGTGACGTTAATGCAACATATTTATTGTCAGTTGTAGCCTACTGATATCGGCAATGAAGTGTTGTCTCAACGTTGTATTGAAGTTGTACGACGACCGTCTTGCGGCCGAAAATACCTCAACGTTTGTGCTCATCACTAATAGGTCACTGACGTCCTAAATTAGTACTTGCGTTAACGTTGGAATTTGGTTGCCTGACGTCCGACCTTATTACAACGTCCGTACAACGTTGTTTTTCCCAATTGTGCCCACTGGGAACTGAGTTTTCTTTTGCTATTTCAATTTAAGTTTCGATGCATAGATTTGGATTTATTATCTCATAATAGTCATTAATGTTTTTCAAAACTGAAACTGAATTTATGCTAGTAGGATATAGACAAAGACTCAATGCAATTAAGAACAGTGTTAATGAATTATCTATCAGCATAAATGATATAACTATAAAGAATGTTAATAAATGTAAACATCTGGGTGTAATTATTGATGACACATTAACTTTGAATGAGCAAATCAATAATGTAGTTAAAAAAGCCCAAAAGGTATATATGTTCATGCTAAAACAATGCAGGGCAAATTGTCTTCCTATGGATATTTTATGTACTGCGTATAATACTATTGTTCTGCCACACTTAGATTATTGTAATGTTGTTTGGGGAAATTGTGGTGTTACTGTTTTAAAGAAAATTCAAATTATTCAAAACAGAGCTGCAAGAACTATCTGTGGTGCAAAATGGGACACACCTAGCAGAGATGTCCGTGCGGAACTTAATTGGAGAACATTAATTGATAGACAAAAATATTTTTTTTTTTAATTTTAACCTACAAAATCTTAAATCATCTTGCACCTCCATATTTAAGTCATATTTTCAGTCATGTAAACAATAGCTATAATTTTCGTCAAAGCCAAAGTAATGTAACTATTCCGCTGCCAAGAACAGAGTACAAAAAGCGCAGTCTGTCATAGAGGTGCTGTAAGCTGGAATGAACTAGAAAATAATATCCAAAACTCTCTAACATTGTATACTTTCAAAAATAATCTTAAAAAAAACCCCACATAATGCCATACCTCTAAGCATAGTAAGTATGTAACCATAAAAGTATCATATTGGCTTTTGACAATTATTAATTTTGATTTTGTAATATGTGTAAGTCTAGATAATAAGCGTTTGTAATTGTTTGTTATTTTGAATATGTATGTTTGTTCATGCACGGCCTCAAGGAAGAACAACTTTTGTTGAATTGGGCTTTCCGTGTTGAAATAAAGTCTAATATATATATAATATACAGCCTGTCTCAAAAAAAAAAAATACAGATGAAAAGCGCCCTCTATGTCAATTAGAAAATACCGTTGTGACATGATGCTTACATCAACGTCAAAGGCATAGTGTTAGCTCTCAAATACCGTTTGTTTTGTTCAATTTGCTTGTTTTAATCTCGAGATATGTTTAGTTAACAACGAAAGAGTAAAATCACAATTGTGCCACTTGTGCTTCATACATCAACACGCTGCCTCTAAAAACAAGTGGGAATAATAAACATGGGGAAATCAAAATGAGTGAGGAGAGTGCATGGGTGCCCTGGGTTGGCGATATTATTTAACAACCCGCGATGCATGGGTGACCATCAAAGAGCGGAGAAGAGGGAGAAGAGGGATGTCAGCTTTTGGGCTAACGGGGAGGGGGGGTGAAAAGAACGGGATAATATGGGACAACACGGGGGAGGGTGGTAACAAAACAGAAGTTGATTAAAATGAATTAAATGAAACGACTGATCAATCGGTAATAAATTAGGGAGTTGTAGTGTGACAGAGCCATAAAGATAGATTGAATGATTATTAGGGCCTAACATGTGTATAAAATCCACCGATAAGCTGTAGTTTTCCCCAAGACAAGATCTTACAACAAGAACTGTTGTTATTGGCACTCTTTACAGACCGCCTGATGAAAAAGTGACATTTCTTGATGTTCTCCATGATCACCTAATCCATGTAACTGACTCGATTGAAAAAAGTGATCTTATGATCACTGATTACTTTAATTGTGTCATGCTTAAACCAAAACTGCTAAGCCAATTAATCATATTTGTAGAAAATTTCAACTTTTGAGTATTATTGATTCTGCTACAAGAATAACTGAAAAAAGTGCAACTTGCATTGACCTCATCTTGGTTTCAAATGCCAAGAAAGTGTATGCAACTGGTAATATACCAGTTGGATTTAGCGATCACAACTTAGTGTAAATGGCATATAAAACATGTCCTGTGAAAGTTAAGCCTAGGATTGTAAAAACTAGAACTTACCGTAAATTGTCCGATGATGCATTTCAAAATGACCTTAACAGTGTGAACTGGAATGTTAGTTTTCAGACAGAGAATCCTGAAACAGTCTGGTCTATTTTCAAAGATACATTTATTGCTATCTCTAACAAGCATGCACCTTTGCTCCAAGTCCGTATTAAAGGTAACCAGCCTCCTTGGTTTACTGAAGAGATACTGTCCTTGTGTAAAGATCGTGACTACTATAAAGGTAAAGCACACACATCTGGGAGTTCCATGGATTGGAAGACACATCGTCATATAAAAAATCAGACAAATAATATGGTAAAACAGGTATTAAAGAGGTGTTACTATACCAGTACTATAACGGAAAATAGACATAATGGTAAGCAGCTATGGAAAACCACAAAAACCCTTCTGCCTTCAAAAGCTCATAACAGTACTAAAGAGGTTATTGTAGATGGTAAGTTGATCTCAGACCCCAAAGAGGTTGCTAATGAGTTTAACAATTTCTTTGTTGGAATTGGGCAAAAATTAGCTCAAGGTTTCAATCAAAGCTGTAACCCAGGGAAAGATATTGCAGAGTTTTCTGGTGTACCATTACAATTAGTTAAAATCGATGAAGAGTTTGTTTTTAAACAACTTTCAACCCTTTGTATTGGAAAAGCTACAGGTATTGATGGGTTAAACTCCAGACTACTGAGGGTGGGGTCTGCTCAAATAACCAAGCCATTGACTCACATTATGAATATCACTATTTCCTCTGGCATTATACCAGCAGAATGGAAAACTGCCATTGTCACACCTATTTACAAAGATGGCCCCCGTACAGATTGTGGCAACTATAGACCCATATCAGTTTTGCCAGTTGTATCCAAAATCCTTGAAAGAGCCATTCATCAACAGGTGTATAATCATTTACTTATAAATAATTTCCTCACAAATACCCAATCTGGCTTTCGCCCCAGCACTCTACCCTTACAGCTGCTCTAGATGTCACTGACTACATTCTTGACAATATGGACCATGGTGAGCTGACTGGAGCCATATTTTTAGATTTGAAAATACCGATTCGATACCGTCAACTATAATGTTCAAATTAGAGCATTTGGGCATAAATGGTGGAGCGCTGGACATGGTTTTCAAACTACTTGAGTAATAGGCAGCAAAGTACATTGCTCAATAATGTTCAGTCTGACTTCAAACAAGTCACTGTTGGAGTCCCCCAGGGTTCAATCCTTGGTCCCCTTTTATTTATCTCATTCATCAATGAATTTAGCTCTTGATCAGAGCCCTCGCAGTACTTAGAAGATCCAGTGATCCCCAAGTAAAATAAACCCAAGCAAGTGACTAGTATTAGTAAAGAAAATGTATATAGGCCAATCCCTGCCTGGTTTAGTTTATGTAAAAAATTAATACCACTCCCAGCAGTACATGTACATGTACAGAGCTTGCCCAAGGCAAGCTTCACTATTGGCAAGCTACATAAGTCACCAACAAGGAAGTATAGGACCACTATGCAGTAGGACCACTTTGCAGTAAAGATCACTGTCAACCTTGATATTGGTCTACAAAACCTACCAACCGCGAAAGTCCACTCACCGAGCCGCCAGGCGAGTGTCTTTACTATTAGTGTCAGAGGGCATATGGCATGGTTTTTCATTTTTTCTTTCAATTGGATGGAAAATAGGTTGTCTTTAAGGCAAAGCTACAATGAATAGCCCAATGTTGTGTCTAAAGCCAAGACTGTTTTATATGCAGATGACACAGCAATCATGTTTAATGCAAAGACAGTTTCCAATATTGAGGAGGTACTTAATAAGGAGCTTTCAAGTGTAGCAAATTGGATGGAAAATAATTAGCATATAAAACACAATAGCGTATGGACACTGCCTGATTTAAGATTAAAAGTAGTCAAGTAAATCTCGCGCCACATTGAGGTATTGCTTCATTATTCCAAATATCTCGAGAACAAAAGTATGGAATCTGGCGCGGTTTTGCAACTTTGTATACCGATAACATAGGGTTGATGCTATACTCTTTTTAGATCTATACCGGTTTTTTTTATTAAAGATAAGGAATCATGTTGAATATCTCCAATTTTGAGCAGGCTTTAACCCATTCTTCTTTACATAACAAGAGATAGCAAGATAAATCACGACAAAATTTAACAAATGGTACCTGGTTCAATTGGGTAACTACTGATTATTAAAAAGGGAGCTCCTAGTGGTGATATCCCAAACCTTTCTTTCTTAAGCAATCAAAGTAGCACACTACAGAGAGGCTCTGCATTGAATAAGAAGTTTGAATTTCGAAAGTTTTGTTTAATTTTACTATGATAAATAGTATAGCAATTTACTCATACTGCTACGGTTCCGCAAACTTTGTATAAGTCACACTTTTAGCGCTTTTTTGATGAAATTTTCTCTTTTTCATACATTGTTGGTACATTTAATCATGAATACCATCAACGCATGCGCATTTGTCTATTTTTATTGCAACAATTTCTTTTGTCCAGACTATGATCTCTCATACCATAATCATATGTGTTTTTGTTTCATTTTGGAGATGTTTTTGATTCTTGTTTCTACCTTGTGTGCTCTTCTCTGACGATTTCACAGCATTTTTGTTTGTCGTTAAAGGCTTATTTTTGATGAAGTTCAAAGACGGTCCCTTTTGTCATCTGTTGATGGATACATTTCTTCTTTCACAATTATCAATTGAATATACTCAAATTACTTCTTATCAAAAATAAAACTTGTAAACTGCTTTGGTACTTACTTCTGCTTCTTTTTATCACACGTTCCTGAACTACAATTCAAACTTCCCGCCAATGTTGGCAATTGTCAATGACTCTATGCAAATGAGATTACGTAATTAAAGATCTCTAACACTAATTGTTGTGTGTTTTGAAATACTAAGGCACAAACTTGTATTTATTGTAAGTAATAGTCATCAAAGTCATGTATGTATGAGCGCTGATAAATAATAGTTGCGGGATAGTATTGACCGTCCCTCGTACCTCCGTGTTTTTTTCCGGTCTCAAAACGATACTTTTATTGTGAGTTGAAAAGTGCATTATGTGTGGTAATTGGGGTTTGCGACTAACATTTCCTATAATATTGTTATTCTCGGACACCCCTGTTTCTATGGGAATTTACATAAACACAAGACGTCATTATTATTTTTTAAATGCCGATATTTCAGGTTACCATACAATCTAAAATCTATTATTTGAGGTGAACTGTGCTGACGTGACCTTGAAAAGTCACCAAAACCTGCAGCACTGGTACGGCTTAGTGATTTAGTTGCAAAGTTCGGAAGACACGGCTAAAATTAAAGCAACGATCGTCAGCGGTATAAAACTGACCGAGAATAGGCGTCTGACCGAGAATAGGCGTATTGACCCTAGGTTGATATTTATATGTTTCAGTTCGTAAGACAATTCGTAATTAACTATTTATGAATATATGGCGTGATCAATTTTAATAGTCATTATTATATCGTGTATTTCTGTCCTATAAAGTTAAATATTTTGATTTAAAATAACAAGAATACTAATTTGCTGTAGAAAACATGTTGGGAACTGAACCCATGCAGACAGGTTTCTCCGTTTTGTAAATTCTTTGAAAATGGTCTTAATTGGTTTGGATTCCTCGTTTTAAAAAGTACACAACTATTTCTTTGGTTAATTTTATAGATCAATGTATAAAATTAACCAAAGAAATTTTAACCCCAAATTATGTTTGGGAATTCAAATATGTATGACCCTAGTGGTTAAAGTTAAGGGGTCATTTCCGGTCCCAGCACGCACGGCTAGGTCGTGTCCTATGAACACTGTCTATAATAATAATATGTAACAAGCTTGAAGCTATCTAACTTTCACTCCGTCAGCACTGCTTGCAAAATATTTCTACTGTTGATAACTTGATTAGCCTTGGCATACAAAATAACCATATTAAATCAATTAATCTTTTGAACAACAGAACAACATGAGACCATTTTAAAATAAAAATCGGAGCATTTTTAAATTTGAAACTTGGCTTGTTATAAATACATCGGAAATAAGTCGAACTATACTTCTCCTGAATCATTATGATGTTAAAAACTGCATTGCTAGGATTTTAAACCATATTTGATCACCACTACCACTACGTATGAATATCCACTCGTACATAATTGATCAACTTTCATTTTGACCTGCTTTAGTTAAAAATATGTGTACAACGCGTCTGTGTTAAAATGTATCTACTTATTCTGATATTTTCCTTTTCTGACTTTTCCCGGTTGTCATTTATGAAAATGTCGTGAGCTGTGATATTTGAGTTGAATATGTAATTTTGGAGACTTTTTTAATGTTTAAATAGTTAGGGGAAAAAAGTTCACTTTGGTGACCACTCTCTGGCTAGTAAGGTTTGACGATTGATTCGACTTCTATGGACCATTTAGAAAAAAAATAGCCACCATGTCCCTCGCGAAAATCCCGGCATTTTTCGCTAGAGGCCAAAATCCAAAATGGCCGCCACCACCATTTTGAAAATTTAAGTTTTGAACCAGAGCACCTATAATCATGCACAAAGACACTTTTTCGGGTATGTCGAGTACAAGGATTCCGATTCTGATATTAGTTTGACATTACGGCATCATTTTCACCCAGAAATCCAAGATGGTGGCCGGCACCATCATGAAAAATTTAGTTTTGAACAAGAGGACCTAAAATCGTGTACAAAGACACTTTTTTGGATAAGTCGACCACAAGGATTTCAAATTTGACATTACTTTGACATTACGAACTCATATTTACCCAGAAATCCAAGATGGTGGCCGCCGACGCCATCTTGAAAAAAATAAGTTTTGAACCAAATTACCCAAAATCGTGTACAAAGACACTTTTTCCGGTAAGTCGACCCCAAGAAATCCGAATCTGACATTAATTTGACGTTACAAAATAATTTTTGCCCAGAAATCCAAGATGGCCCCCATTTGGTAGCGCGTAAATGTGATTTTTGAATGAGAGCAGAAGCATAAGTGTGTCATTTCCGCCTTATCTGGGGTTCAAGTCCCTTATATGGGGTTTAAACTGCCTTATCTTGGGTTTACATCCCTTATCTAGGGATAAGGCGCCTTACCTGTGGTTTAGACGGCCTTATCCTGGGTTTACGTTCCTTACCTGTGGCTAAGATGCCTTGACCTTAGCATATCGCAGTCTAAACCCAGATAAGGCATATAAACCCCAGATAATGCGCCGTAACCCCAGATAAGGGACGTAGACCGCCGATAAAGCAGTCCAAACCCCAAATAAGGCGCTTTAACCCTAAATGAGGAACATAAACCTAAGATAAGGCATCTAAACCCCACATAAGGTGCCGAAACTCTAGATACGGGTCGTTAACCCCAGATAAGGGTCGTAAACCTCAGATAAGACATCTAAACCCAAGATAAGGCGCCTTAACCCCAGATAAGAGACGTAAACTCAGATATGACAGTTTAAATCCCCGACAAGGCGCCGTAACCCCAGATAAGGGACGTACACCTCAGATAAACCAGTCCCAACCCCAAATAAGGCACCTTAACCATAAATAAGGAACATAAACCTAATATAAGAGAAGTAAACCCCAGACGGCGCCTTATCTGGGGTTTAGACTGCCATATCTGAGTTTACGTCTCTTATCTGGGGTTAAGGCGCCTTATCTTGGGTTTAGATGCCTTATCTGATGTTTACGAGCCTTATCTGGGGTTAACAACCCTTATCTATAGTTAAGGCACCTTATGTGGGGTTTAGATGCCTTTTCTGGGGTTTATGTTCCTTATTTAGGATTAAGGCGCCTTATTAGGGGTTAAGACTGCTTTATCTGGGGTCTACGTCGCTTATCTGGGGTTACGGCGCATTATCTGGGGTTTATATGCCTTATCTGGGTTTAGACTGTGATATGCTAAGGTTAAGGCATCTTAGCCACAGGTAAGGAACGTAAACCCAGGATAAGGCCGTCTAAACCACAGGTAAGGCGCCTTATCCCTAGATAAGGGATGTAAACCCAAGATAAGGCAGTTTAAACCCCATAAGGGACATGAACCCCAGATAAGGCGGAAATGACACACTTATGCTTCTGCTCTCATTCAAAAATCACATTTACGCTCTACCAAATGGGGCCATCTTGGATTTCTGGGCAAAAATTATTTTGTAACGTCAAATTAATGTCAGATTCGGATTTCTTGGGGTCGACTTACCGGAAAAAGTGTCTTTGTACACGATTTTGGGTAATTTGGTTCAAAACTTATTTTTTTCAAGATGGCGTCGGCGGCCACCATCTTGGATTTCTGGGTAAATATGAGTTCGTAATGTCAAAGTAATGTCAAATTTGAAATCCTTGTGGTCGACTTATCCAAAAAAAGTGTCTTTGTACACGATTTAAGGTCCTCTTGTTCAAAACTAAATTTTTCATGATGGTGCCGGCCACCATCTTGGATTTCTGGGTGAAAATGATGCCGTAATGTCAAACTAATGTCAGAATCGGAATCCTTGTACTCGACATACCCGAAAAAGTGTCTTTGTGCATGATTATATGTGCTCTGGTTCAAAACTTTAATTTTCAAAATGGTGGTGGCGGCCATTTTGGATTTTGGCCTCTAGTGAAAAATGCCGGGATTTTCGCGAGGGACATGGTGGCTATTTTTTTTCTAAATGGTCCATAGAAGTCGAATCAATCGTCAAACCTTACTAGCCAGAGAGTGGTCACCAAAGTGAACTTTTTCCCCTAACTAAAATAACAATTTTAATACAACATAGGCCTAACTATAACTTTGAACGTGCTTGCTGATATGTCACATGTAGGCCTTTATACTAAACTTAAACATTATGTCCTAAACACATTTGTGCCCAAAATGAAAAACTTATTAATCTTGTCACGAATAATTCCGAATTTACTATTGTAACGCAAGGTTACTCACCACACGATTTTCCCATTATTCCACCTTCATGAGCGTACAGGCAAAAAAAAAATGAAATAAATTTTAAACGAATATGTATCAGAAAATGTTCATTATTTTCAAATATGTGGACGTTTTTCCTGCAATTGTTATTACTTTTAATTAAAAAATGTTTCATAGCATCACAGGATATCTACTATACAGCCTGTCTAAAAAAAATGTGCAAGTGAAAAGCGCCCTCTTTGGCAGTTAGAAAATACTGTTGTGACATGATGCTTACATCAACGTCAAGGGCGTAGTCTTAGCTCTCAAATGCCGTTTGTTCTGTTCAATTTTCTTGTTTTAATCTCGAGATATGATTAGTTAACAACGAAAGGGTAAAATCACAATTGTGCCACTTTTACTAGGGAAGAGGGCTGTACATGCATGATAGTGTCAAGTTTATCAAGAGTTTCTTCGTGAAATCAACTAATGCATCGATTACACAACACTATAAAATTGTTTTTACTGTTTTATCATGATACAGGTATAATGAGTCTCCTTTTCCACTTAAGGCAGATTAAAAGATAAATAAATATTTTGCTGTAAAATTAAATACATGAAACACGTCAATGATTTTATCATGGTAATAGGACTGTTCTCTTTATCACTCAAGCCATGTTAAAAGACAAACAAATATTGCACACTCTGTTGTAAAATTAAAATCATGTCAACGAAATATTGCATTAAATATTTAAAATCCATTGATGATTTTCATTAAATCATAAGAACAAATTATAATATTTCCGAGACTCTTATTTCCAAGTGTGCAGCAGCTGAAGCCGACATTGCTTGAAATCAAAAGTTTAGTCCATTTTACAGTTTGGCCTCAAACATTAGGCCTATTGTTCTTGTATATGGGTCAGTCAGAGCCCCCTTCCTTCTATGTGACCGCCGCCTGTAGCAATGCATCTTGCTGCCCTTGTCTTCAATACAATTACACACTGAGCAATTGTTACTTACATATTCATTCCTAACCTTCAAATGAATGTCCTTTTATTAACTGTACTTTATAGGTATTTGGATATAACATTCTATTCAATTTTCTAAAAAGTGACACAAAAGGTTTTCATACATTTGTGTTCAGTGAAGCAGATCTATGGATTGCTGAAACCAAAAAGAATCATACAAACAGTATTTGAAAGCTAGGACTGCTCCCTTGACGTTGATGTAAGCATCATGTCACAACAGTATTTTCTAATTGCCAATGATAGCGCTTTTCACGTGCACAATTTGTTTTGAGACAGGCTGTATATAAGTTATTTGATGTATTCATAGTAGTATTCATCCAATAAGACGTGACTATCATTTATTATTATATGAATGGGTCCTCATTCTATTAATATCACGTGCGATCGAAAGTGACTTGTCTTTACTGCACACTATAAAAAGATGAGGTTGTTCAAGTCTTCAAGCTACAGAACAGCATTGGTCTTTGGTGTTGGCATCATACTTACTTATATTTAGCCTGTACTACAAGCGAAAGTGTTCGAATATAGGTAAGCAACTTTTAACTTTTTGTTTTTAATTAAGGTATTTTAATACGATTCTTTTTCTCATCATCTCGGTAATCAGGGTTTTTGAAAATGTCTTCTGCTTGTAACTAAACACCGTAAAATACAATTTCATATCTCGTGTATTGTGAACAAGGTAAGTGTCTTTTATCCATGGTATAAAGTTCAGTCTGATTCGGTTGTGCGTATTTGAAATCATTGCCTGCACTTTATCATTCCATTTCTCCTTTTTCAATCTCTCGATTTCTCCCTTCTCTCCTCTTTATGTCTTTTTTGTTCTTTTGGAGGCCCCAAACTCACCGTGAGGAAGACATGTGCCCTTAATGGGTCAATGCTTGGTTTAGGTATAAAATCGACTGGACGGTTGCGGCAGGAGTATTACAATTTAGGGGGAGATGAACATACATTTTAGCCGGACATTTTGCAATATAACTGGCCAGTGCGCGCAAAGCGAGCAAAATTGTGCAATTGTACCCTATTTTGGCCCAAAACATGGTGTATTGGGGATAAAAAGAGAAGTTGCAAGGGCAATTTTGTGGCCCAAAAATTTTGGGGCCCTGTGCCCGGACCCATCTGGCCCAATGATATTTTAAATAGCTTTTTATTAGCTTTCATAATGGAAATTCGTAAAATTAAATTAAAACAAAACAAAACAAAACAAAACAAAACATTATTTGACTTTACTGAATAGGCCTATACCAAATATAGGCCTACTGCGAACTATTTAATTAATAGAGAGCGACATTCACTTGTTGGATTAGTTCAAGATTGGTATTAGTGACTCTATATATAATACCCACTATGGCTCTAATGAGTCTTGTATTTTTAAGACGCAGTGTGCCGATGAATGAATATAGAAAGATACTATATAAGATCAGAAGTAGTGATCAGAAGTATCCGGTATAAGCCCAGCAAACACAAAAACGTTTTTAAAACGTTTTAAATAGGTTATATATTGGGTTTTGATTTAGGTAAAAACGTTTTAATAACATTAAAATGTCGGGTTATGTAAAGGTCATGAACTCGTTTTAAAACGTTTTGTATGAAAACACACTGCAACAATATTTTTAAAATGTTTTCAAAATGTCATTGTAAACTATTTTTGCAAACATTTTTGGCCAAATATTTTGTCAACACTTAAATAACATTATGTTAAAATATGTGCACCCAGAAATGTTCTTAAAATGTTTTTTTACAAAACGTTTTAATAACATTTAAATGTCGGGTTATATTAAGGTCATGAAAACATTTTAAAAACGTTATTGTAAATATTTTGGGCAAAAATGTTTTGCAAATTATTTTTTCAACCCCAAAATAACATTCTGTTTAGAATGTTTTGTACCAAGTTTTCAAAAATGTTTTTGGAATGTTGTTAAAACGTTTGTATACCCTTTATATATCCCGACATTTAAATGTTTTCTGTAAAACATTTGTGTTTGCTGTGCAATAAATTACCAACAAATGTTTTTAATGTTATGAAAAAGTTTTATACCATTAATGTACCCTTTATATAACCCGACATTTAAACGTTTTCTGACAACCTTTTATAACCTTTTGCGAATGATGTCGAAAACGTTTTGTGTTTGCTGGGATGGTTTTTCAGTCGATTTAATCCGGCAAATAATTTAGAGAAGGTGAGGTTTTGCTACAGAAAATACCTTGGAGACTTTAGTATTGGAACCACAGGGTTTATTTGGCCTGGGTAGGGTGTTCAGGAAATGGTGACGGGAGAAGTAGTGATCGGAAGAAACCGGCAGGGAAAGAAGGCAGCAGAAGTGTTTCAAAGATTGCGAGACTGAAAAGACTGAAAATCTTCGACTACAATGATAGTTCATATGAGTACCGCGCAACTAATTTTTATTCATCATGAGCATGGTCGTAGTGCCCTTTACGTGAATAAAGTCGTTAAAATTGTTTTGCGATAGTCACGTGACATCATACGGTGTATTTAACGATTTTGCCTGGCAATCATTGTCGTCTTTTCATGTCAGTTTCTTATGACCATTGTTTCTGCGAAACCTTCACCATTTCCTGGACATATTATCCAAGCCAGATATACCTTTCAGTTCCTATGCTGAAGCCTTACGAATATTCTATGCACCAAAAGCTGCACCCTCTCTGCGTTAGATGAATTCAAAATCTTGGACTTCCGTTATTTAACATCTCTTATACATAACGCAGAATTGATGGAAGCTGATTGAGTTTTAACTCAAAACCTCTAATTTGAATATGTTGCAATACTTATGTTTAATGGTGTATATTAATTTGCATAAAAAGATATATAACTAGATGAATTAGCATTTATTTAATTTATATTGTTTTGTCTTTAAGGACAAGAAGGACCACGTTGATGTTAAAATGCTCAAGTTTCTATATACAAGTTTTCATAATGATACTGCCATGTTTTTGCATTCCAGAATCACAACACTGCTAAAGATGTTCACGTGCACACCGAACAATACTGACTACTTTCCTGAGTATTTTGCAGAATATTACATTCGCAATGAAGCTGAGAATATTATTATGGGCAGAGTTCAACCTTCGATAGCTGTAATCGGAATTGCTTTAAATGTTATGTTTTTGACTGTGGTGTACTACGACCCTGAGATGCGTACGACGACAAATACTTATCTAGCAAATCTCGCCATTTCCGATATAGGATTTCTTCTTAATGACGGTGTTGTTACAGTAATGAAATATTTGAATTCCCCTTTTTCTGAAAATGTCAGCTTTTTTGGACAGTATGGCTGTATTATTTATAACTTTATTTACTTCTGGCTTTACCATGCATCAATATTTTTGATCACGTTAGTTTCATTTGAAAGATTTCTTGCTATTTATACCCCACTTAAGCACATGTCAATATCAAGTAAATCTAGAACATACAAGTTGATTATGTGGTGTTGGTTGGCAGCCGCGGTATTTTCGGTTGGGAGAACATATTTTGACGCACATCCTACACATTTCTGCTTGGCGTTTGCAGGGAAATATGCAAAGTATCCTAGAAGTTTCATCTCATGTCAACCATTGAACAACCATGTCTACAAAAGAATGAAAAACATCACCACGCCTGCGTTTGATATAGTACCATTTGTGATTTGTCTTGCTGGTGAGTTAAGTTAACATAATATAGTAGAGATATTCTTTTTGCGTACTTTTTAATTATTTGTATCTTAAAACATAACATCACATTCATGGGTTAGTGCCTTCAATTTGACATGTTTATCACAATTGTTCCCTCTTTGTCGACATTTTATTTATCAAAGCCTACTTTCTGTCATCTCAAAATTTACATACAAGGTTCAAGAAAGAAGTGTACATTACATACGATGTGCTACATGCAATTTAAGCTGGTTTAATGTTTTTTGTACACATTTTGGCGGGAAAGTATCCCGCCAACGTTTTTTTTTTTTTCAAAGGGAAAGATTGGAAAAATCACCCTACGCCACTATGTGTTGCGACCGACGATTTGTGAAGTTAACTTTGCTGCAACAATTGCGTCGGCGATGCTTTATAGATGTGAAGCATGAGTTATCACCCATAAACTTGCGAAGGATATGGGTGGCAGTTATACCCGCAGAACCGGAAGGAATGTTCTGAATGTGCATAGGAATGAACATATGACAAAATACAGATCTATATGGAGATGTTCCAAAAATAAGCCATATGAAGTCACAGGAAAGAAGAATCCGGTTTGATGGCCAGTATTCCAGAAGTGAGGAAACTGCATCAAAAATGGTTTATTGGATAGCCTAGCACGCGGGAGGAACGTGAAATACCCGCTCTGATCTACATAGACATTCTGAAAGATGACACTGGACTAAACTGCAGGCAGCAAACTTCAGGACAGCAATAGAGAAGAGGAAGTTGTTGAAAGCCATTACAGTCTGCGGACAGCACTCTTATTAAGCAAGTGAGCAAGTAAGCATTTGTCAGCAACTAAATATCACAATCAGGAAAATAATCATGCCTTTGGTAGATTTACGAGTCTCATATACTTAGTTGCAATATTTCCAGATAAATTCTTTAATTTAAACCCAAACACATGACCATTTTGTAAGCCATGCCACAATATAAACCTTATATTTTAATGTATTTTATCCTCGTGTGTAAAACATCCGTGGCAATAATTTCACTTAGTTTGCAAAGCTAAATTTTGATTTTGATTTTTTCCTGTAAAAAGTCATCATGCTTTTTTAATGTAAAATCAAGCCAACCAAGTTTTTGTCCTAGATCCCACTCTTTCTTGGGAGGGTCACCTTACCATTAATTTGTTGATGCATTCATTTTATTCCCACCAGTCACACAAAGATAACCAAATATTATATACACAGGTTAAATATACACAAAGACCACATATGGAAATTGTCTTGTGTCTTGGAGTTTCGGCCCTCTAATAATCAAGACTCCCTCGAGGTGGGGGACCGGCAGTGAAAGAAAAACCACACCACCTCCCGCTGGTGAGCTACTAATAAAACTAATACTATGCTTCTAGCATCTGCTGCTAAATAAATAATCTGCTTCTCAGAAAATGTAACATGCACAGGCCAGTCATCCAAAGAAGAGATCAAGCACCAGTTAGCAACCATACTATGTCAGCTTAAGGGCTGGGGTATGAGCGACCTTCAAGTACCGGTATCTGGAGAGGGAAGCAATGAGTTACTTCAAATCACAGCGGCAGGTAGTGACTGGGCCGCCGAGTGCTAATATATATTTATTTTGGAAGGTTCTTGTTTGTTTTAAATTTTGGGGCGTTTTTCCAAAATTTGATATTTTTGGTGATATTACAAAAAAGCGTCATGCCAAAGACAATTCTTTGTGCACATAGTTTGTTATTGTTATTGCAGTTCTTTTCCACATACCTATGTTAACATTCGATTGGGTGATTTACTAATATTATATATTTTATGACTGCAATTTGGCGTTTTCAATGGGTTTTACACGTATCTTGAAATTAACGCAAATATCTAGTCACGCTGCTTTTAGAATTTTTACCTGATCGTCGGCTTTTGCAGGCAACAGAATGCAGATTGGCTCACGATAGATGTCGTATTCCTCTATGTGGTTCACTTATTAGTAAAATGAGTTTGTATTCCTTGTAACAACACACACATTGCCGTCTGGTAACCGGGTCTGGTACTGATTTTGGGACAGCCATAGACTTCAGCGCCGTATCAAATCTCATAAAAACCACACGACTGACGACTGTGTGTTTATGTTTCCCGCACGAAAGCTTGTGTCTACATCTATTACTATACTTCTTTGGAAACGTTGACCTTTGACCATTCTTTGTATAACGCCCTGATATGACCTTGATATGTTCGCTTGATTGGGTACGTTTTAGCATCCATTTCATTGAGTTCTTAGGACTTGGTCAGTAGATAATACTATACAGGGATACAATAGTTTAACATGGTGTGTGAGCATGGTGAAAGACTCATTATTGATTAGGCGCGGAATATTAAAGGTACAGGTCCTTTGCGTGTATAGCAGAAAATTATAATAGAATGTGTGAATAGAATGTTTGGAATTTTGCAACTAAAATACTAACTGCATTCTGCATTATGTATTTATTTATTTATTTAGGCCTATGCCTATTTATTTATTTACTGACTTATTTATTGATTTTATTCATTTGGTATATTAGTTAGTAGGCCTAGTTAATAATATTCCATGATAGGCCTACGTCGGTTTATTATTGATTGTTGATAACTTGACAACTTGATTGATTGATCGATTGATTGTCATTTCACATTATATTCCTAGTTTATAGGCCAATTTGAATACCATCGTATATTAGATAAATAGACCTATCAGTATTGATTAATATCAAACTTCTCATAGCGAATTGTCAGTTGGTTCAGTGGTAACGCAGTAGGTTTTACAACACACAGGTCCCGGGTTCGATTCCCACCTCTGCCTATTTTTTGCAAGGCTGAGAAAAAAAAAGAAATTTCTGGACTGCAAACTTATTTGGCGCGAGATCTGAGCTGGTCCTTTTCTGGTGGCTGTGTCTGTTACAGGCACACTCCCTCTGCATCCAAACCAGGTTCACGCTCATTTCACCTCCCTTAAGGGTACTTGCCCATGAATTTCATTCAGGGACGTGTTTGAAAAACGGCACAGCGTATTAGTAAAAAGAATAAAAAATACTAAAATTTACACCAGGGTTCGAACCACTGCCGATACACTATGGATGCTGAACAGTGAACGATGCCACTGTGCCACGGCGGTACCTGTGGTTAATGTCTGACGATTTTCAAAGATATACATATCAACACGTTTCTCGTGTATTGAAAAGCAGATTTTGGTAGGAATACAGTCATAGTAAGACATTGGACTCTACTTGTCTGTTTGTTTTTCATTTAATACAAATTAATTTTAATGAATTGAACTGGTATGACTCTTAGGACTCGTAATAAACGACGATTACTTTTCTAATAAATATAAAAATAAACGCTGGGTCATGCAAGACGTCCTTGTAATTTATGTCAAAACTAGGGGAGCGACAACACACCCCTACGTGTATAAGCCTACTTGCGCGATTGATACTCAATGATCCAGACAATAGCATTTGAATATACCGCCCTTATAGGCCAGTAAAAATTAGCTCAAAAAACTCAAAAGGTCAAACAAATTGCAACATGGATTCTGTTTTCAGAAAACGTTGCTCTTAAGTCTCCTTTTTATCATAATCAAAGTCTACCAAAATCAACCTCTGCGAAAGATGGACAAAATGGACTTTTTCAAAATGGCAGCCTAAATGTCGTAAAATGATAGACAGTTTTAATTTCAAGATATATTGAGTGTCCATGTGGGAATTGGGTGACATGTTTGACCTACAACTGCTCTTAGGCCCTAACCATTTCATAAATAATTATTTGTGTGGATATTTTTTGTTCAAAATTCAAAATGGCTGACAAATACGCCTATTATGGGTTGTGAATACAGGCAGTGCAATCAACTTTTCACCATAGGAGTTGAATCAGTATTAAAATAGTACAAATAAGTTATGATAGACATATTATATGTATCGGCTCCTTTTAGAGTAAATGTTAACTGAATGAGCACGGTTTCTGCAGCTCTTATTCAGAAGTCTTAAATTTTGAGCAAGGTGCTGCTGTTACCCCCGGGTGCTGTTACTCCACGTACTGCAACACTTATCACTGAAGACCAGTTTATGCAGTACTCGGCCGGCAACGTGGACCACAACATTCGTACATTAGATGGACATGGAACATTTCATGGTAGGAGTATGATTGCTACAGTCACACCTGGCCATACAGTTTGTAGTGTAGTCCCATGGACGACAGTGACATCAGCTGAAATCATGAGATCAGGACGAGTAGCGTTACATAATTATAATTATCCCAAAGAACAGAATAGCATATACTTTAGGGACATTGCATTGCTAAAGGGGTAATAGCATACAAAACCGCGCACACAAACCATTTACCACATCATATCATTTCTGAAATGGCCACGCCAAGGTTGGTCTGGCCTATACAGATGGTACACAAGAGAAACCACCCTGGCCAGGCAAATGTTTTTTTCTTGCCTATGATTGACTTAGATCCAATCATAGGCAATATGACATGTGATATGACATGCATCTACTCCACACTAATATTTCAAACAGGAAGCACTGGTATATACCAGTAACACAGCAAATATGCTCCGTGGCAAGGCACTGTCAAGGGCTCAAAGATGTCATTTCAGATGCGTTTCAGGTTCCTTTGCCAGCCATGTCTAAACCTACGACAAATATCACCGTTGACGAAGGTAATGAAAAGTACTTCTGATATATATATCACAGCCAGTCAGACACATAAACAGGCGACAGAAGGGTCATTGAAGGTAATCTCTGGACGAGAAATTAGTTCCACAGATAACTGTATTACAAATGTGGATGATGGAAATAATGTGATGGCCAACGCAAAGAAGGCATTTGATAAGCTAGGGTCAGATGGCAGTTTAGATGAAGAGACATGTGGAGCAGTACTTCAAATCAACGCAAAATTGGATGAAGAGAAGGCAAGTAATCAGGATAGTCGTACCAGCAGTCTATGGCTACACTACAGTATATGAAAATGGTGGACACCCTAAAACGTTTCATAAGAGCAGAAAGAACAGGAGACTGGAATCTCCATCTCACTTCACTGGAAGAAATGCTTCCTTTCTTTGCCGCTGCAAGCCATAACTTGTATGCTAAAACGGCATATCTATATCTGCAGGAAATGGATAAACTCCCAGCAGTATACTCCCTAATGCTGACCCCCAACTTCATTCAAAGTTTCTAGCGGGTCTACATGTGGTTCGCCGTAGTGACAGGTTTTGGGCAGGTTTGTCAACAGATCTGGTAATTGAACAAGTGCTGATGCGTAGTATCAAGATAACCGGCGGTCTGACTAGAGGAAAGGATATGACAGAGTTGCAAAGAACTGTTTGAGTCAATTCTATGCCTGCCTGTTCACACATTAAACAACATATGCAGGAATTTACTGGAGTTTCATACAGCAGCAATGAGCAGCACAAGGAAACATCAAAATATTGTCAGGAAAGAGACTACGTCGACACCGAGAAACTGGTAAGCTTTCTGCAAAGTAGGAACCCATTTATGAAGGTCACTATGTAATATTATTTCAGGTGTTGTAGGTGAAGCACATGTCAATGCTGATGAAGCTGAAGCGGTTGGCATAGATATCATTCAATCAATGGTTGGCCAACCTGTCGCAAAATACTCCTTTAAGAGGAAACAGCAGGCTGTTACACTTGGATCCAAAACAGCCCTAGTGATAAACAAATAAGCTGTTCAAATTGACCCACAGATACCATGGTGGAAGTCCTTCTGTTGGTGGCTAGCCTGAGTAAGCCTCTGATAATCTGTCTTTCCAGCATGACTGTTAATGGTTTGTGTGGCGATGGTCTTCATTTGGTGCTACATTGTATGAGGTCATCACAGTGTATTTCGTCCTTATTTATGATAATTTGCCTCACATCGTATTTTGTCACCTTGTAATATTGAGAACATTTGGTATCAGAGATAAATCAACGATTGAGTTTAGAATAATAATTGAAACTTGTCAATGTTGACCAAGATTACACTGTTAACAATAGTAAATTATGGTGTTTTGTTGTTATAATAGTAGATGTTACATCCAAACCGTCAAGTTATGCCACACTTTCTGTAAATATGAACACATAAATAACTTTAAGATGAGTTTACAAGTGGCAATGCCCTATTTAATTCCATATTTACCTTTCCTACCCTATAATAAACGTTCTAGCTATTTTGGCGGCCATTTTGAAAACCTTGCAAATGGGAAAAAGCGGTGAATCATATTTCACACCCTCTAAGCATGGTTTGGGACATATGAATCGTGTTGTTTTTTACTAATAAGTGACAAAGTGAGTCTGTTTTCCATTATTTTGTCCATCATTTTAATCATTTTGGAGGCCATTTTGAAAAAGTCGATTTATCCATCTTTCGCAGAGGTTGATTTTGGTAGACTTTTAGTATGTTACTAAAGGCACCTAATAGAAATATTTTCCGCAAAAAAAATCCATGTTGCAATTTTTTTGACCTTTTCAGCTGATTTTACTGGCCTATTATGTATGCATCTGCTTGACACGCCTGGTACCATAATAGCTTCCAATAGCCTACCCCACCGTAAATAGCTCGATTCAGTTCCTCACTGTGCCAATTTATACGTGTCATGTACGTGATTTCGAGGCATATTTTGTTCAAAAATGATATGAAGGGACTGTTTTCAGCCAAAGTATTGGCTGTCACCAGATGCACAGTGGTACCGGGAAGTGTTGCAGAAAGGTAAGCGTACACATTATTTATTCAAAATATCATATTTTAATGAATTCGGATGCGAATTCCGAAAACGGATTGACAGGTCAAAATTCTCATACTAGAAATATTGTGAAATAAAATCAAATCAAATTTAGGCTCCGCAAACAACGTCCAATTATTTCCATTGGTGTTTGCTACACGTGTATATAATAAATTATGATTTGGGGCTAATTTGAGAAGAGTTATGGCCTCGAATTTCAAAATACACCGAGTGACGTTTTTTGATTATAAACCTCGTCAATTCAAGACTCTGTAAAAACAAATCAAGAAGTTTTTGGGATAATTGCAACTAAAGTATATAAAAGTTATGATCTAAGCTACTAGATCATCATTAATTTCCTGACTATGATATTTAGTTGTGGGAAAAGATTACTTTAATACGTGTGTGGGGTTATTTCACGCCAAAAATTTCAACCAAAAAGAGCATGTAGCCTTAATAAAGCAAGACGCTTTGCCCATATGGGGGATACGCCATCACTGTCAGTGTGCATGTACCCCCAGTCTGTAGTAACCGGACGGGATCATACCCTACCATGCAGCTGGAATCACTTAACCCTAGCTAACTGGAGTTGATATGAAGGAATGAGAAAAATATAAAGATAAATCATGGAGGAGATGGTGAAAAGCCAGTTATAATGCCATGGGAAGCCACCAGCTTTAAAAAAAAAAAAGTTACCAAACAGTAAACACCAAATTCAGCAGCAAAAAAAAAAAAAAAAAAACACACACACAAAAAAACCAAAAAAAACCCCAAAGAAACAACCAAACAAAAACTAAAATGCTCTACAATTAAACATATTTTGAATATTTTGAATCTAAGTGTGTTTTAACGTTTCGGAAATGTTTCTTAGATTTAGAGGCTCTTTAAGATTGTTTCCATGTGGTCCATAAAATTGGACTAGCTGTATGGACTGTGTGATCGGCGAATTTTCTGCCATTTCTAGTTTCTATTGTGCAGCTTCACAATTCAATATGGCACTTCCACGATAAGTTTTCGTCTATAAGTACTCTCAGAAATCTGTCATTATCTACCACTTTTTCTGTTTCCTTTCTCTGCTCTTCAAAATCTTTCTCTTAAATTCTTATTCTTAATTTCTTCCTCTTTCTCTCTTCCTCTAGGCACACTCAATTTCCACTGGCCTCTCTTCCTTCACTCACAACCATATCTCTCTCTTGCTAACTTGCTAACTCTCTTGCTAACACATTAATTCGTTTAGCAAAGATATCGTGAAATTTGAATTTCGTTCTGGTATACCAGAACGAAATTACAACACATTGTCTATGGAGCAGTGTAATACACATAATCATGCATAACTCGCAAACGCAAAATAGGAAGTTATGGAATAAGCTTTTTTCGTGGATATATACTGACAAAATTCATAAAAAGAGGATGCTAGGATCACGAAATACTCCTTTAAGTGTGTATCATCATAAACAAAAACTCATTCATTATCGGGTGGGGTGGGGGTATGTGCTCTTATGTTGTTTATTATACCCGCATGCAGAGCATGCAGGGTATCTTCCCATCCTGTGGTTTCCTTTCCTTCTCCTCCTCCTCCTTCTCCTTCCATCAAACACATCATTCTGTCAAGGCTAGCGCTAAAACTACAAGGGCCCACGGACCCATATGTGGTACACTTATGGGCCCTACCCCGTAGAAGTGCCTTTTGCCCATCTTGGCCCCAGAGGTCAAAGGTCACGGGCCCCAGGGGCCCAAATGTGAAAATACAAAGCACGCCATTTCTAATCAAATGAAGCAGCCTCAGGGCCCTGAGTTGGTACACTGATAGCCCTAGGGGTACTCTATATTTACAAATATACAAGAGCCCCATATGGTATATATTATGGGCCCCAGGGGCCCAAATGTTAAAATATGGTGCAAAAGATTGACTAGCCTGGCTCTGAAAGTACATGATCACTAGGGCTCATATGTGGCATATGTATGGGCCCTAAGTTGTAGATGTGCCTTTTGCCCATTTTGGCCCCAGATGTACAAGGCTGGGGCCCCAGGGCCCTAATGTTAAAACAAAGGGCCGGCCGTTTCTCAGCAAATAAAGTAGCTACAGGGTTCAGATTTGGTACACAGATAGGTCTTTAGTATTATATTGTCACATGTATATATAACCCCCATATGTCACATAATATGGGCCCCAGGGCCCCAAAAGCTTAAACATAGGGCCGGCCGTTACTCAGTAAATAAAGCAGCTACAATGCCCAGCTTGAGTTTTCTGATAGTACTTGAGAATTTTACTTCAACATATATACATGGGCCCCATAAGTCAAATATTATGGGCCCCAGGGCCCCAAATGTTAAAACAAAGGGCCGGCCGTTTCTCATCAACTAAAGCAGCTTCAGGGCTTAGAGTTTGTACACAGATTGCACCTGAGAATTATATAGTTATATGTACATATGAGCCCCATATGTCACATAATATGGGCCCAGGGTCCCAAACGCTAGGGCTGGCCGTTACTCAGTAAATAAAGTAGCTACAGTGGCCAGCTTGAGTCTACTGATAGGCCTAGAGAATTATACTTCATCATAATTATGTACATGGGCCTCATAAGTCAAATATTATGGGCCCCAGGGCCCCAAATGTTAAAACAAAGGGCGGACCGTTTCTCGTCAAAGAAAGCAGCTTCCGGGCTCAGAATAGCACCTGAGAATTATATTGTTACTAACACCCACACACCCATCCACCCCACACACGTAGGACTAAACAGACAGGTCGTATTATATCATAATTGGAAATACCAGCGTGAAGCCTTAAGGCTGTTCCAGTTAAATTACATACCCATTGGCTGTTCCATTTAATTTACATACTCCCTCTGAAATGGCCCCCCAAAAGGCTGTCCCGTATAATTTACATACTCCCTCTAAAATGGCTGTTCCATTTAATTTACATACTCCCTCTGGAATAGTTTCCCCTGAATCATATTGCATAGCCTCACTGTGAGTAAGAGAGACTGACAACAGCAACCTGGGAGGAGACTTTTTACAATTTCTTTATTTTAAGTGTTACGACAGTGCAACCTACATTGAATTAAAGCTTGTGACTTGGACTTTCACTTTTTACACATACAATTGCTTCATTTTAAGTCCTCAGCAAATAAGGACTGTAAGTTTGGGTACACCGATAACATGCGGGTATAGCCGTATTTGTGTACAAATATATAGCCTTCTAGTGTTACTCTTATCATTCTTGACAAAATAGATGATGATGTTATTTTTTGCCACTTAAGTATTTCTTTATTTTCGTTTTAGGTGTATATCATCATACGCATTTAACATTTTTATGATATTTCATTATTTTATTATAAATTCTTAATTGGGGGCATCCACTCTTATATTTTATTGATGCTTTTATACGAGAGCGTACTAACCACCGCCGGGGTTCGAACCTGCAACTTCTCGCACCATAGTCGATCGCCTTATCGTTGAGCTAACGTGACTGCGAAAAAAACTTTCATAGGCCTTAACTATACTATATACACGCTGGAAAAGAAGGTAAATTATGAATATAATACTGGACTGTCTGACTGAAAATTAACACAATTTAAAAGGTTAGTCCAATATTTTATTCATATTTTACCTTCTGATTCTACGACTGGATGATTCATAATATACACGGTAATTTATAGTCCAATACGCATAGCGATTATCATTATACAATACTATAGACATTATGAACCTGGTCGGGCTATATAAAGGGTATACATTATAAAGGGTATAACAATTTTCATAACATTTAAAAACTTATTTCAAATATTCTAACATAATGCTATTTAAGTATTAACAAAATATTTGGCAAACAATGTTTGCAAAAAATATTTTACCAGAATATCTTGAAAACATTAAAAAAATAATTGTTGTAGTGCGTTTTCATACAAAACGTTTTAAAGCGAAACTCATTACGTATAGGATAATGGCCGCGGATTAGAACGTGAGTGGATAAGAATGGCCGCGGGCCGAAAGCCCAAGGCCATTTTTATCTACTCGCGTTCTAATCCGCGGCCATTAACCGACTTAATACACACTTATGACGTCGCGCTTTTGTTTAATCGCTCCATTATTTTCCACAAACGGAGTGTTATAGAAATAGGTTGCTCATATACAAATTGATCAATTGCTGATTGATACCGTAATAATAACAGTGCCTCATTTCAAATATTTAGTTTTAGTTTTGGTTTTGGTTTTGGTCACGTGGTTTCCTATTGTCCTGCCTAACCACTTGAATCATAAGATATCGAACTCATTGTGTCTACCTTTTGTTTAAAACCGAACATTTGTGTCAGTCAGTTTCGGTTTTGGTTTCAGTTGTGGTGTGAATCGTACAAATATTTGATTTGAAGTTACCTACTCTAAGTATACAAAAGAAATGTTTAAAGTTCGCAGTGCAATATTAACGAGGAGAGAAATCGAGCATGGTAATCTACATTGAAAGACGTGGTTTACAAAACCGAATAAGCCTAGGCTAATTCACCTGTGAAAAAATATAGACCATCGAAATATTAGCATTCGACATTATGACCTCTAATAACCTAATGACTTTTACCGAAGCAATTTTTACTGCAAAAAGTAGAAAATAGAGGGGAAAAGAGATTGTGTGGTGTGTGTGTGTGTGTGGTGGTGGGGGGGGGGGGGGGTTGGAGGGCAAGGGGATATGGGCCGGGATAGAGAGAAACAGATGAGAGAGAGCATTGGAAGTGAAAGAGAAGGGGAAGAGAGCTCGAGATGAAGATATCGAATGTAGGGGAGGAGGAGGGGAAAGGGGTAATTTAGGGAAGAGGTGGTTATATAGGGAGGGGAGCCCCCTCTTAAAGAGGTATGGGTTGTGCTTCCTGGGGATAATAAACTAATTCATAATCAAATCATCTCCATGCATCGATTATGTTTCATACAAACAAACAAATCCCCCACCCCGCCCCATCCTTCAATATACGCGCATGTATATGATTTCTAGGCCTAGAATTCGTGAGTGTAATATGCCACCTACCTTCGACAGAGAGCATCAACTGTCGTCCGCTGGATAGATTTCCGATATCAATCATGATAATAATTATGTTAGCACAATAGGCTATTGTATACTTCTGGTTATATACCCTATACTGTGTCCTCCCAGCATAATAGTGTTATGATTGTAGACCAGATCAGCTCTACTCTTTAATCCCTTGATTTTTGGTTTTTGAACAAAAGAGAAACCAAAACTAAATATTTGAAATGAGGGAATGATTGTGCAGGTGCGATTGAAAAATACATTAAACCAGCTTAATGTAAAATTTCAATATAATTACCCATCACGATCCTGGTGTTTAGTTCAAATCATCCGTAACCACCTTCTTGAATTATAAAGATTTAAAATGTTTGTTACATTAATTGAATAAACGTAGATTCGTAAAATCATTCAAGTGATTAGACCAACAATAGTTCATTATGCCAACTTCTAATGTATTAACTATTGAAGTAGTTGCGTTTAGGTCTAGTATTTTGCATAATAAGGAAAATTGGCAAAGTGGTCATAGGTTCATCATTACAGTGACGTACCTCAAGTATTACCTCTGGTATTTTCAGGAACCTCTATATCCTACTCCTAACCTAACACTTTCATTCCTTTTCAAATAATCGCACTCTAAAGATAACACGCCGCCTTCGGCGCGAAATAAAAGCTCCCGACCTCAACTTCCAGCTCCATGGAGTATCGTAACATTGGTAGTTCACAGCATCTTACGAATGGTAGAGAGCTTTGGCAAAAACTGCATTGCTCAATTCATAGCGAGCGTGTAGAAGAATTCAAATATCACAGATATACTTTGATAGGTGCTGCGGTTCTTGAGTTACGTTGTAAAGAGGGCTGAAACAACAACAATAAATTAAGCAAGTTTGCAAAGTATACGATTTGTAGAATGAACTTTTGCAAAACAGAAAGGTGTTAATTTTCAATAATATATTGATCTAGATAATGAAAATCTATTTTTGGTTGCTTCGACCAACAATACCTCGTCTACCCTTAAACATGCCCAAAGCAAACAATTAAAAAATAGACAGATGCATAGGCCTAAATGATTGATACAGAATGTGTATTATGTAGTACTGTTGCCCAAATAACAAAATATACGTAGGGTCTAAGCCACTGAAAACGTATGAAAATATAAAGAAGAAAAATGTTATCAAAAAAAAAAACAGTAACATGTTTAACTTCCCTTTTTAACTTAAATTGAGCGTGGAAAGAAAGGTCCAAATAAATAAAAGTATACGGGCATACCAAATGAAGCCTAAAATAAGCATTTTCCAAAGTGAGGGTAAAAACACATCTTGCATAACAAGAACAACTTGCCAACAATTTAACCTGCCCGTTTTGATCTTGCATTGCTTTTCACAGATTGCATTGTAAATTTATGTTTAAGGGCTCGGATAGCGACATTTTCACGTATTTTTGTGGGATCTGAGATCCCCGGCTGAGATCACATCAGACACATCGATTGCATTTTGAATACGAGGAATTTCCTTCTGATATCAAATAATTATGATTTTAAAAAAATCGCGATATAATACACATTTTATGGCAAATTATTAAAAAATTATATTTTTGAAATTTATTAGTCCTCAAAGTACATTGTAAAAGCTAACGATATGCACTTAAAAAGAGTATGAAGTTTGGGTAAACAGCATATGAGCAGCATACGTCCATCGACAATTTTGACCTTCATTATTGAAGATAATAGCTCAAAACACTAAAAAAATGTAGGTCTTTTTGGAAAAAAAAATGTTTATGTTCAATATAAGACTAATATGAAAGGTCAAAATTTTTAATTGATGGTCGGCTTTTCATCCCAGCTACATTTACATGAAATTTTAATAATTTGCCATAAAATTTGTAGTAGGCCTATCGCGAATTTCACAAAATCAAAATTATTTGATATCAGAAGGACGTTCCTCGTATTCAGCATGCAATTCGATGTCTGATGTGCTCTCAGGTCCCATAACAATACTGGGCAAATGTTGCTACCCGCTTCTTTAATATTGTATTAATGAAAATCATTGTCTTGTTGTTTTTCGTATCATTGTTTTGCATGAATGAAGTGATGATAACAATACTGCATTTTTCGCAAATACATGCTTTTCGAAAGTGCAATTGTTATTAATACTACATTCGTAAATGCCAGTACGTTTCGCCTGAAAAGTATTTGCTTCTCAGAGAAAAGAGAAATGCATTTACGAATGGCGTGTTATAGTGATCATCGCTCCATTCGTTGAAAATAATGGAACGGTAAAACAATAGCGCGACGTCATAGGTGTGTATTAACTTTATATATTTAATGTTATTAAAATGTTTTTACCAAAACAAAAACCCAAAAAATAATCAGTTTAAAACGTTTTAAAATGTTATGATGAAAACTAAAAAACGAGGTTTTCAATTATCATGGACATACCTCTGAGTAAGTATTCGAAAACAGGATAGAAAATGACACGATCATTCATATGAAGAAATCAAGCGACATAAAATCAAATGTAATTAGTGGCAAATGGTGGTCATAGACCACAAACCTAGCTGAAGCATGTTGGTGTTTTGGAGGTATCTGACCCCTGCAAAATGTTCCAAAAATGTTCCCCTGGTCATGAGGTTTGTTGTCACCGAGTTTGAGTCCCGTACTCCTTACAGATGTCCAGAAAACGAAATTCTAAATTTTTTTCTAAAAACCTTTGACCTGACCCTGCACAATGTTCCAAAGTGTTCCCCTGGTCAGTAAGTTTGTTGTCATGAAGTTTGATCCCCGTACCCAATCTTTTTCGCTTAAAATTTAAGGGCTGGGGTATGAGCGACCTTGAAGTACCGGTATCTGGAGAGGGGAAGCAATGAGTTACCCCAAATCACAGCGGCAGGTAGTGACTGGGCCGCCGAGTGCTAATATATATTTATTTTGGAAGGTTCGTGTTTGTTTTAAATTTTGGGGCGTTTTTCCAAAATTTGATATTTTTGGTGATATTTCAAAAAAAGCGACATGCCAAAGACAACTCTTTGGGCACATAGTTTGTTATTGTTATTGCAGTTCTTTTCCACATACCAACGTTAACATTCGATTGGGTGATTTACTAATATTATATATTTTATGACTGCAATTTGGCGTTTTCAATGCGTTTTACACGTATCATGAAATTAACGCAAATATCTAGTCACGCTGCTTTTAGAATTTTTACCTGATCGTCGGCTTTTGCAGGCAACAGAATGCAGACTGGCTCACGATAGATGTCGTATTCCTCTATGTGGTTCACTCATTGATAAAATGAGTTTGCATTCCTTGTAACAACACACACATTGCCGTCTGGAAACCGGGTCTGGTACTGATTTTGGGACAGCCAATAGACTTCAGCGCCGTATCAAATCTCATAAAAACCACACGACTGACGACTATGTGTTTATGTTTCCCGCACGAAAGCTTGTGTCTACATCTATTACTATACTTCTTTGGAAACGTTGACCTTTGACCATTCTTTGTATAACGCCCTGATATGACCTTGATCGCTTGATTGGGTACGTTATAGCATCCATTTCATTGTTAGGACTTGGTCAGTAGATAATACTTGCAGGGATACAATAGTTTAACATGGTGTGCGAGCATGGTGAAAGACTCATTATTGATTAGGCGCGGACATATTAAAGGCACAGGTCCTTTGCGTGTATAGCAGAAAATTATAATAGAACTTGACAACTTGATTGATTGATCGATTGATAGTCATTTCACATTATATTCCTAGTTTATAGGCCAATTTGAATAGCATCGTACATTAGATAAATAGACCTATCAGTATTGATTTATTCTATTCAGCAATATCAAGGATTACTATCAAACTTCTCATAGCTGATTGTCAGTTGGCTCAGTGGTAACGCAGTAGGTTTTACAACACCGGGTCCCTATTTTTTGCAAGGCTGAGAAAAAAATGAAATTTCTGGACTGCAAACTTATTTGGCGAGCGATCTGAGCTGGTCCTTTTCTGGTGGCTGTGTCTGTTACAGGCACACTCCCTCTGCATCCAAACCAGGTTCACGCTCATTACACCTCCCTTAATACAAGCTCACGTTAGTTAATATCTATCATTACAGAAAAGCATACGACCGGCGTTTACTCACTGTTGTAGATATAACCATTTTGGTGATCGTGACATGCAATTTTTCTCATTTTCCCGGCTACTTTGGACATGTTCAAGCTTCTTTATTTTCAATATAATTCAACTTTTGCTCGTTTTTTGTTGCTTTGCACAAATGTTTGGTACCTTATCCGTGGTCATGGTACGCACTTTAAGCAAAAAACGACCCGTGTCTCCCATTTCTGGAGCTATTTCGCTAAAACATGTTTGCCGGCCAAATTTTCAACATTTAGTTACGTAACCCGTGTTCACCAACCCGTAAAATATTTCTATCAAATAAAAGAGGACACGAAGTTGCTGTCGTACTGAATCTCCGTGACTAGTTCTTTGTTGACGGGACACTTAACTTGTGCCTTGTCCATACAATCATGCTTGACGATTTCGATTGCCCGTGTTTTTTTCGATTTGCAGAGTTCAGTAAGGGTCGGTTCATAGTGAATATTCGAAGGCGAATATTCGTTGTCGAATAATTATTGTGACGACAAAATATATACGGCAACGAATAAAATATGATGACACGCCGAGTTGAATCGGATTAAATATCGCGCAACTGATAGCGAGATACTATTGATTTATATGAAAGGCTCGAGGTCACCTGAATATCGTTCGACGAACGATGATTTCAAAAATCCCCAATGAAAATTAACCTGCACAGTTGTGCAAAATACGCCTGGATAGTTATTAGTGCGGTACAAGCGTACCCATTTTATATGACATAAAAGTAAGGGACTATATAAAGACGTCCAGAAAAAGGAAAATGCCTGGCAGGCAATAGCATTCCAATGCTGTAGTGATGGTAAGTTATGTTTTATGCAAATAATATGATATTTAGGCTTACAAACATAACCTACAAATGTACAAGTGAATTGTTCATTGTTTGCTAAATCCAAGCGAGATCACCCGAAAATCTATGCAAGAGAAATTCCTACTGCTGCTGATGAAAAATCCTAGAGTGCGTTTGGAGTTTTATTCTGCACTTTACCAGTAGGCCTAATAAATTCATAAAAATAAAAATAAAACAAACATTTAGAGCGAATGTTTTTACTCACTGCTCATCTGATCCACTTTCCCAGGAAATATCGATACTCTATTAATTTTTTTCCCTGACTTTCCAGACATAGTTATGAGTAAACATCAAAATTAATGTTTACAAAAAAATCATATAATTATATACATTCGTTTGCATTTTGTACATTAATATTAATATTAATAATATATAAATTTTAAAAAAGGGGGCCTAAGAGTATGTCTATTTTTAATCATATACTAATTCCGCCATGCCCAAACATATTTTATATATGAAATCGTGTAAAATCTATGGAACCCCAAATTCCAATCAAAAATAAAAACAACTTTGTTATCAACTTTACATTGTATTACAGAAATTTAATAGATGGTGCATTTTAATAAATAAATAGATTAACACGGGCAATGGACGAGAAATATTTGGCAATACCGGATTTACCACATAGGCAGTGAATAAAGAAATTAATAAAAATAAAAATAAATTAAATGAGAAAATGAAAGCAAGGACATTTTGTGAAGTATTGTTTTAGAGTGCTAAGGAGTCCTACATGTTAACCTGGCCCAGGACACTGATTAATGTAAATTCGACCCATAGTTATCTTATCTACTTTTGCCAGCATTTAACCTGTTCAAGGTGATTTATGCCTATTTTAAATAAAATTCCGAAATCTGAAGTATCAACGTTGTATCGTGCACAAATTATGATCCGAGACTATTTCATTTGACACGGTTGTATGGATTTCAAAAGATCGGTACTATAATAGATATCGATTAGAGAATTACAGCAAGATACTTTGAGGATGCCGTAATCCTCTTGACCATCAACCAATCAGATAGACATATTTCAGAAATATATACGTAGAGTTGAAACTTTTTCAACTCTTGAAATATATATTTCAAGTAATCTCTTTTCACATTTAGCAGCAATAAAGCCACGAAGGGGCGGTAATGCTAATATACGATTTCTGTCAAATATTGGTGCAAATAATTATACGATTTTGGTCAACTATTTGGCTATTCTTTGCCCAAAATTTTGAAATGTATATCAGTAACAACTCTTAGGAGGGTTTTCGAGTAATTTTAACGAAATAATGAGGTAAAAAAAAAGAAAACACACTTACAATTTTGGACTTGACGCTTAACTGTGGTGTTCTAGGGGAATTAAAATATCACAATTAACATGTTTAATTCAAAATCGTTGTCCTACAAGCACATGTTAAATGGCTCGATTCACATTAGGTATACGTTGGGACATTGTCAGATTGTGTGAACATTACAAATACAAACAATAAGGTTGAAAAAGAAAAAGCCATTTAAAAATGAATTTAAAAGATCGTCTATTTGTAGCTTTATGACACTGAATAGACCAAATATCTGCCTCTGACGAAAAAAAATGTTTTCATGCTGATTTCTTTTTGTAACGAGTATGTCATTTCAAAAAGAAAGAAAAATAAAGGCGGATATTACTTTTTAAAAACTCAACGCATTACTATTAATAGGCCTATAATTATAATTATAATGTTATACTTGGCAAACAACAGATGCACTGCAAACAACAACAAGCCAGAGAGGGGGCCTGGATCTCGTGTGAGATACAAGTAAAATATATAAAAGTTCCAACAAAATTAACAGGCCACAGGTTTAGAGTTATCCACAAAGCTTTCGATAAAATATCATCTTCAACTACAACTGATCTACTCTCTACAACAGCAATCACAGTAATGACTGCAATATTTAATCTTACACTACTAGTACAGCTACTACACAATGATGAAAGAAAAAAGAAAAACAATAATGTTATACTTGATTAGATAACAATAACTATGTGTTTGATAATTACCGAAAATAAAATATGCAAAATTGCTTCTCAAAGCAAATTAGATTACTTGGCATATGATTGTATGGTGTTAAAGTATGCAGTTTAAAGTGAATTGTAAACAAAAATGTGAAAAAAGAAATGGACCTCTTGCATTATGACCACTGGGGTTACTTATATTCAATTTGCTCCTCCTGATCATACTCCACCCCGCAAATTATGCTAATTATATACCAATTATTCAAATCTAAATAATTTTTTACAACATTTATTATGCTTACTGTATTGGTCTCATCACAAGGTTTATTTTGACACCAAATTTAACTACATAGGCTGTAGGCCTCCCCGGGATAGGCCTATATTTTGAACCCCAAAATGTTACATCTCCACTTAAAACGCATGGCCACTTATTGACTTATTTATTTCTTTATTAACTTATTAATTTATTTATTAATTTTTATTTTACAGACATTAAATCATGACAGTAGTTCAATACTGAGTTTACCTATTATTGTATTGACTACGTTAAAGAAATTCTCTAAATTTTGCTTACCTAGGTCAACGGGCAATACTTGTTAACAGTCGGGCAACGCTGTGAATTGTAGAAATATATCTTTCTCCGGTTCATAGTTTTATATTCGAAGCCGCATATATTTTGACGACCAAAAAGTATTCGAAGCCGAATATTCGCCTTCGAATATACACATTGAACCGGCCTTTAGTTTAGTCTTAGAAATTTGGTTGGGTTCTTTGTTTACGCCATTTTGATTTTTGCTCTTGAAACTAGGTTGGATTTCATTGCGTATGTAGTCCAAACCATATTTTATTTTTCTAATGTACCAGTTTTTGACGGCAGCTTTGGGTGCTGGACGATTACCCATATCAGGGATGGGAAATTTGCAGATGATACGGTACACATACTTTAGAAAAGTCGTGCTATATTCACCACCGTAGTTAGCTTTCTGTTCTTGAAATTCACCTCCCCTAATGAAAATTTGACGAGTTTCCACCATTTGATTGGGTCGGGATGATAAAAGTTCAGTTTCTTACCATGTTGTTTATTTGCAATGTTGATTCTGAGTTGGAATTGAAGTCCTTCAAATTGAGACCATTCATTATCATTATCATTATTCGGGTTGCGTATGCCGGTTGTTGTGGTATCCGGAAGAGTGTGTTCTTTTTGCTTTAAGACGGCCAGATCGCATTGCCTCTTTGAAAGAAGTTTTTAGCTCCTTAGTTATCCCCATCTTCTCACAATTTGCGCAAACGTTAACGGCGGAAGCTACGACGGATGTATATGCCAAATAAGCAACCAGTAGATAAATCCAAGGGTGGAATTTTGGAAATTTGTCGGACGAGCGTTGAGGCACGTCCGAACCGGTCGCCATCTTGAACATACATATATACGAATTTTGTATTCAATAATGAACAAATATATTTGGGTCACCAAAGCGGTATTATAAATCATTACATGAATAAATTACAAACAACATGAAAATGAACAGGAAGAATTAATTGATTTTGGTGAGCCTATTTCGCAGTCTCCAAATGATGTTGGTTCCAATCATGGAACTGACAGAAGCATACTTGGCAACAGCCTTGGAAACACGTTTAGGGAAGCCAAGTTTCTTCAACCCACTTCGGAAACGGTGATGAATATGACCGAGTGATCCAATCACGAAGACAAGGATTTTGCAATCAAATCCGCACAATGTGAGCAAGTTACAAAGAGGAGTATACTTCTGGAACTTTGTGTTGTAATTTTTCTCAATGAAAGCATCGAAAGGACAAATTACTTCCAAAATGAAACACTTCATGTTTTCGTGATCAATGAGAAATAAGTCTGGTTTTCTTGCTTGAATGTCCTGAAAGATGTTTGCGAATTCAATTTCATCATCGTCATTCGTGATCAGGGCACCCGAGATGATCTTTTCACGGTAGATATCACACCTGTTGTATTTTTTAATTTCCTTTTCAATCTCTACATCTACCTACCAGGATACTCAGTAAAGTTGCCAAAAGGCAATATCTGACTGAGAATACAATACTGACGCCGGTCATCAGACACGGATCAAAAACTGACAAATAATAAAATTACACTTATTAAAAGCTACTTGAACTTACAAAAAGAACCGCACTACTTAATCGATACTTTTGTTTTTAAGACCAGATGTAAATGATTCCAGTTTGTTACAATCGAGTAATGATGAGGGTAATGAATTCCAGTCCAGTATGGTGCGCGGGAAGAAGCTGAACTTATATACGTTTGTTTTGGGAGCCATGACACGGAATTTAAGAGGATGATATTGGCGAGTATGTGATACCCTTGGTGTTTGTATATAATCCGGTATGGGGACGGCAAAGTTTTGAGTTTGAATTTTGAACATGGTGATTAAACGTGATGTTTCCCTTCGTTGTTGGAGTGATGTCCAGTTTAACTGTTCTAACAAGTTGGTAACTGTGCCCTCTGTTCTATTGTAGTTATTATTTACAAATCGTGCTGCCCTCCTTTGCACCATCTCTATTTTATTAATATCCGCTGCAGTGTGAGGATCCCAAACTACACTGGCGTACTCGAGAATTGATCTTACTAGTGCAAAGTACATCTGCTGTTTAATTGATGGTGGGCATCTAAATAAGTTGCGACGAATGAACCAGAGGGCTTTGTTAGCTTTCAGAGTTATGTTGTTAATTGTTCAGACCATTTGAGGTTGTGAGTTAATTCAATACCAAGGTATGGATGTCTGACGCTGTCCAGAAAGTCATTTTCCATTTTGTAGTCATGAATGATTGGGTTCCTTTTTGTGGTGACGCGGAGAATGTTGCATTTAGCCGTGTTGAAAGACATTTGCCAAGCGGCAGCCCAGTCAGTGAGACTTAAGATCTTTTTGCAGATGTTCTGTGTCGATGACTCGATAGAGTACAGTCATCTGCAAATAGTCTGATGTTTGTTTGGGTGCTAACATTATCGGAGATATCGTTGATATAAACGAGGAACATAAGGGGTCCTAAGACTGTCCCTTGAAGAACACCCGATTTTACTTGGACATGTTTGGATATTTCCCTATCAACAACAACACGCTGTGTCCTTGATGTTAGCCACTGCGTTATCCAGTCCAAGATCTTACCACGGACACCATAGAAATGCAATTTTTGTATTAATCGTTGATGAGGCACCTTGTCGAAGGCTTTCTGGAAGTCTAGAATAAGACCATCAGTTTGTAAGCCATGGTCGAGCTTTCTGGCGAGGTCTTCCACTGTAATTAGAAGTTGTGAATCACATGAGTGATTGGATCGGAATCCATGCTGAAAAGAAGATAAAATTTCATATTTTTCAAGGTGGTTCATTATATGTTTATATATTACATGCTCTAATAACTTACACGATACAGATGTCAGTGTCACTGGCCTGTAATTAGCTGGATCACTCTTTCTACCCTTTTTGAATATAGCAGTGATGTTGGCCGTGAGCCAATCAGTTGGAAGTTCACCTGAATTTAAGGATTGTGCAAATAATTTGGTTACGACCGGTGCCAGTTCTTCACTTAGGTCTCTTAAAATTTGAGATGGTATTCCATCTGGACCATTGGCTTTTTTAATATTGATATTTTTCAGCAACTTTTCTACACCATCTACATCAATACTAAGTTCGTCAATTGTTGGATACTGAATTCTGGGCATTGGTGGAATATTTGAAACATCTTCAATCGTAAAAACACTACAGTACTGATCGCTTAATGCTTCAGCTTTTCCCTTAGCATTTGATATTTCTTTGTTATTCACCATAAGTGAACTTACACCAGAACCATTTGTTTTCATTGATTTTATGTAACTCCAGAACTTCTTTGTGACGCAAACATTGCCATCATTGACGGGCGTTGTTTGGCCGTCAAGTTTACCAGATTGGTCTGGTCTTGATAGGAGACTCATTAAGTAGTCATTTTTGGCGCTCTGCATTTTTCTTTGCACAAGTTTGCGAAGATTTTTGAATTTGGTTTGGTTTTCATTGGTGTTGTATTTCTTAGTTATATTATAAACACGGTGTTTCTTTCGAATTAACTTCTTTATACCCGGAGTCATCCATGGAACGTCCCATTTGTCTTTGATCGTTTTTGCTGGGACGTTGTCGGTGATCATGTCTGTGACATTTGTTTTAAAGGTTTCCCAATTCACGTCGATGTGATTTACCTCTACACTCTGACTAAGATATTGATCTTTGAAAGGCACTGCGTCCAATTTCATTTGGGTAACATTCATCTTTATAAACAAGAAGACCTTACGGGGAGGTTTTTTGTGCGGTCTAGGATTAACATTAACCTCTGCCGTAACAACGGAATGGTCACTCATTCCTGAGGATACCTGCACGTTTTCTATAAGGTCTGGGTAGGTTGTAAGGAGAAGATCAAGAATGTTTTCCAAACGTGTTGGTTCGTGAACATTTTGTTGTAACCCATGCTCTTCTGCTATATCGAGTAATAACCGGTTTACTCTATGGCCATACTGGGGATTTGGTTTCACAGTATAGTTATCCCAATCTATATCAGGAAGATTTATATCTCCACCAAGAATCACACTGGGGAGTGCTCCATTATTTGGAAGTAACCTGAGGGATTGATTGAGAGCCATTAAGGCATCAGTAGATTCATTTGTTGGTCTATAGAAAGATGCTATAAACAACGGTTTTGATCCAACAATGACAATTTAGCAATTAGTATCAAGGGAATATTCAATGATATTGATGATCCGGTTGTGTCTTGAAATGTAATTATAATGAAATTGCATGCAGCCGTTTGCTACATGTGAAATTGTATCATATGGATTTCTGCAAAGAGGGCATGACTTGCTGACCTGAGGAAACATTACATGGATCAATGAATTTGATTCAGCGATTTGGAGTCTAGCTTTGGTGATAAACTTAATCAGGTCGACACTTAAATCGCCATTCTTTAAATGCTCCATCGAACATGCATAATATGCTTTCTCGAGGTCCGCAAGTCTTCCCTGTGATTCAAGATTTTTCCAGTTGCTTAGTTCAGTTTCAGTCAGTTTCTTTATGATAAAATGATAAATTACTTTATGACAAACCATAGTTTCACCTGCCTTTATGGCATACGCAAAGTTTTCGTTGTTTGATTTAACCAACTCGATGGCTAGTTTTGAGCAGATCTCGTTTAACTCAACCCAGGCTGACTTGCTCAAGCAAGTCTGAATATTTTTGTGATGATACCATTTTCACCAGTTTCATACCCAGCAAAGTTTTTACCTTCATCATTAGTTTCTTTAACTTTTCTTTTTTGCATGTGCAGTTTCAGGGACTTTTCAGCAGTCTTCTAGACCACATCATCATCTGAATTCAACATCTGTATTTATGACGCCACCTTTTTAGCGAAATAAATACTAGATGGTTTTCGGATTCAAGGCCTCCAGATGATTTTGGGACAAAAACATACTTGCGGTTAGAATTAGTATGTTGGCCTAACCATGATCTGGCATACTTGATTATTAAATCCTCCATTGCCGTCAAAGTTTTAAATGGTATAGGCAGAATGCTGAAAAATCCTTCAACTGTTGGAATGCATAATGTATTGATTGCTTCAAGTTTAAAGCAGATTGCAAGCGGAGCAATGTCGAGTTTTTGCAATAAATTTTTGAATTGTTGGAATAATTCTGACACTTGATGAGTCCAATCACCCGTCATATTGATTGAATAACCAAGGTACTCATATGACTTATCACGTTGATATTTTTCCACAGGGTTACCTTGCAAATTGATGATGGTTTGATCAGCTTGACCACGCTTATACCAATTGTTGCCTGATCTACGTTCGTACAAAAGAGCTGATTTTTGAGCCTTGATGTCAGGTTTGGCCCAATTGCAAAATGTTTCAACTTTCATTCCCATATCAACAATTTGCCGAGGATCACGTGTACATACGGCAATATCGTCAACATAGGCCTGGACGGGGATTGGCAAATGTTGCTCATCAAATGGTTCTTTTAACCATCTCAAAAGCATGTCTATACCAAGTTCAAAGGCAAAAACAGACCACGGGCAACCTTGTATGATACCACGACCGCGCTTGATGGTGGCCGTAGGTCCATCCTTGCATTGAACAGCAAAACACGAATCTGTATAAACATCCTGGAAAATGTTTAAATATATATCTGGCATGCCGGTGTCAGTAAGAGCACGTTGCATAACCGGGTGCTCAATACTTCCAAATGCATCAGCAAAATCTATGTATAACATGAATATTTTACTGCTTTCATGACGAAAGTCTTCTAGAGTTTGTTTTTGACAAAAAGCATGTTCTAATAACCCTGGTCTTGGCATTGCGCCTTTTTGATTTGGACACATTCTCCCTTCTTCAACCAACCATGGAACTAAGCGTTCCTTCAGTAATATCATGTAAACTTTATACATAACACAAGTCAGTGAAATGGGTCGTCAGTTATCAATTTGGTCCAGATCACGTCCTTTTTTGGGAATCAAAATAATTTTTGACTTCTTTCAATCTTCAGGAATTTTCTGGTTAAGAAAGCAAGTATTGAATATGTATAACAAAGGATGTAAGTTGTTATCCAAGTTTCTACGCAGATCTTCATAACGCAGACCATCTTCCCCTGCAGCTTTGCGTGATGGAAGACTTTTTAGCACCTTGCGGAGTTCTGTTTCAGTAAACGGATCCGTTGACGGGAAATTAATAGGGGGTGCGGTAAAAGAGTACGTGGCCATGGCTCATTATCGAATACTTGTTCAACCTGAGTTCTGTTCTTAGCTTTGTGTTTGAAATGGTTTTCAATTGTTTCGGGGTTTATTGTGCACTGTTGTGGCCGTTCTGTGATGCTGTCATTCTTGATAATACCAATCGCCTTGGCTTTATCGTTTTTCCACAGTTGATTAAGTTTTTGTTTACTAACAAGTGAGGGATTCCCCAGTTCATGTGTATTGAATGCCGGACTAACGTTCTGTTTAACAAAACTGATCATGTGTGGGATGTCCCGTATAAGCAATTGAATATATGAATACAAAACCCACCCAAGTCCATACTGTGGCCAAATTGAGTTAAGCATGGGAATTTGTTGCTATGCATAGGCCTGTCATATGTATGAAAAAACAACTCAAATCCATCCACTGTGTCTATTGAGCATGTGAAAAATAGCATGTATGAAAGAATAACCCAAGTCCATGATTTGAGTCTTGTAGCACATTGATTGAAATCCAGTATGTATAAATAGAGAGTGGAGAGTGACTTTTGAAAAAAAAATGGGTTTAATAAAGGAAAGTGTGTGGTTTATATTACATGGAAGAATGCTTACCAACATTATACATTATCCGTGTGCTTTATTTTGTATTATCTTACTAGTGGTAATCTCAATCAAACATTGTTGTCTTTGTATATGATTCAAAAAAACCACCCAAGTCCAAAATTTAAAATGAACCCCACGAAGTCCCTGAAATGCTAATCTTCATACTTAATACAGTTTAACCCACTCATTTGCATGTAGAACTTACCATATTGACCAGGTAAATATAACTGAAGGAATTCAAATGATACACAGGTTTTTCTCTCAAAATCACTTCCCATGGACTTGGGTGGGTTTTGTATTCATGTATTCGATTGTTTGTATTGTTCAGGTGTGACCTCGAGCTCACTAACTTCGTCGGTCAATAGGCTTGTATGGATTGGGAATTTCAATAACACCCGTTTCGCATATTTCAATGTGTCGATATTCCATGGTCTACCATTATCAGTTCCTTTCACATTTCCGTTATAGGGTTAGGGTGACAATAAGAATCATAATTCCTACCAGTTATTAAAGATTGTCTATACCTCCGCTCCAATTCTTCAAAAGTAGCCCAACTACCGTCCATGATATTAGCCTGACAGCATCGGGTGAACTGAGCGAGTAGTGTTGGGTCTGTCGGCTCTATATCTCCCGGTGATCTACTCGGATCTTTCCCGTTCGGAGGGCGGCTTTTACAGCCTTTTTCAGGCGACCGACCCCTACCATGTTGTTTTCCAAGTTTTCGGCTGTGGTCAAGACGGATGTGAGTCCCAAGATGACGATCCAAAAGGTGAAAAATGGAAGTTGCAACAGAGCGTTGTGAAAAACGATGTGAACCCTCCGACATCTTGGAAAACATACAAGATGTATCCGGATAATCTCTAACCGGGTAGAAATTGTACCGCACATCTGCTCCCTGAGGCTTCATCAGTGATAGCAAGAACGGTGTCATCGACATACCCTTGAACTGTATTGGGAATGGACGGCTGCATGTCATTACATAACCACCTTAGCCATATGTCGATCCCCTGCTCAAAAGCAATCACAGAGTACGGGCAGCCCTGAATGATGCCTCTATGTCTGACAATTGGATCTGTAAGACCGGAATTCGTAACAACCTGAAATGTAGAATCTGTGTAAATATCCTTAGTTAAATCGACAATTATATCAGTATACCCATAGGCCTTTAATGCATCGTTTCATGATCAATACTCCCAAAAGCGTCTGCCAAGTCCAGAAACATAATATACAATTTGCCAGATTGATGCCTGAAATCAGTAATTGAGTTTTTAAGACAAAAAACGTGTTTTTGTAATCCATTACGTGGTAAAGATCCCTTTTGACTATGAGAAAAACACACCTAGCACAAAACACACCTAGCGCAAGTTTAACGCACAACGGCAGGTGGCGAAAAAGGTTATGGAGAAGAAAATGAATAGGCCTAAACATACCATATGAAACATTACTTTTTCTTAACACGACTATGACGACATTTGCTTATCATCTCACTTCTTTTGTTGAGCGAGCTTCTTGGATTATCTTAAACTCAAAAATGAATAATCCAAGAATCTCGCTTAGAAAGGTGCACCTTTCGATAGAATAAAGTATGATAATTGGGCAGAGATTTCAGATTTCTATGATCCGGGATAGAACGGATTGTTAGCTCGTTCGCATCCTTATTTATACTAAAACAATCAGTGGTACTGTAATTGCATGATTACCGTAAAAAATAATTGAGTGTTGTTGTGTTGTTGTGTTTTTTGTTTTGTTTTTGTCACACAAGCAAAAGAGCTGAGTTTATTCTATGATTTTGAAGTTAATTTCATTTTTTTTTTCAGCTAATGTAGCTCTTTACATGGGAATTATATTTGCTCTTGGAAAACGTGGAGTTGTTGGTGATGCTGATGCAAAGCGAACAGATGAGGTTCGAAAGCAAGTCGCCCGAATGCTGGTTATCAACGGCGTGTTGTTCTTCATGTTCCATCTTCCAGTAAGTTATTAACAGGGGTATTTAAGAGTTTATATTCGGTCTTTTAAGTTATTTTACATGGTATTTAAGGAGGCTGTGTACTCTCAGACATGCATGTAGTAAAAGTGCCATAACTTTGCAATTATTTTTCAATTTTTCATTTATAAAAAAAACAAAATTTGAAAAAGTTTCAAAAAAAAAAATTAGAACAATTTTTTCAAAAAAAAAAAAATGATTTTTTTTCAAAAGTGACCTTTGACCCGGAACTGACCCTCGACCCGAATTTGACCCTCACGAGCACGTTTTTGTTCTTGAAACACCGTTTTTGTTCTAGAAGTACCTTAGTTTTTAAACTAAGAAAAAAATGCCTAATTTAAAACGTCATATCGGCCGTTTAACGGAACGTATCGGAGTCAATTTCGGCATATTCGGTAAGGGTCGAATTTCGAGCTACCCGCGAGGGTCGAGGGGTCAAAAGGTCGATGCGTTTAAAAATTTATTTTCGTCTAGGGAAATATCGTATTTTTCGTTCTGTGGCACGTAGCGAAGTAAAAAATTCGCGGTTTGACCTCGTGACCCGAAAGCGACCCTCGACCCGGATGCGACCCTCGACCCGGAAGTGACCTTTGATCCCGAACGCTTCCAGTTCGGGTCAAAAACGCGTAGATCGAGTACCGTAACGCCTCGAAACGAGACGATGAGTAAGGGATGAGCGACGAAATGAGTCAATGAGCGAGGAATGAGCACGGAATGAGTCAATGAGCGTGTAAATGAGTCAATGAGCACCGAATGAGTGGTGAAATGAGTCAATGAGCGTGTAAATGAGCGATAAACGAGCGAATGAGCGTGGTAATGCGGCGAATTTTGACCAGTAATGTGCGTGGAGTATTGGTTTGAAAAATAAATGGATAGTAAAGGGGAATTGCGATAGAACCGGATATAACCAGATAAATCCGGTTCTCCTCCCACAGCCTTCAGCACATGTAGCAAAATGCAATAATGCGTCAAAGCGTAACGAACTGCGTCAAAAATGCGTCATTGCGTAACAAATTGTTTCACTTATGCAGCATGATGTGTCAAAGCGTAACAAGATGCATCAACAATGCGTCATTGTATCGTGATATGCATCGGAGGGTAACGAGTTTCGTCAAAAATGCATCATTGCAGCCTGAAATACGTAAATTGCGTAACGAATCGAGCCAAAATGTGTAAATTGCACAACATCGTTTTCGTCGTGCCGTGCATCGTTTTCACGTGTCTCCTCAAGTTGAACGATCGATCGAAACGTTTGTCGCACGTTTGACAAGGGTGGGTTTTGAACGCGGAAATAGAAGCCATGCGTCGACTCCTCGAGAGCTGATCTCCGAATGATGGGAAACGAGTGAAATTGGTCTTTATATAGCTTGCTCATCATCGACTCATTCCGCCGCTCATTCGCTCGTTTCACCGCTCATTATACTGCTGATTGACTCATTTCACCACTCATTCGCTCGTTCCTCGCTCATTTACAACTCACTAGAGCTATACCCGTATGCGTGATTAAATGATTATTAAGCTCAATATGCCCGTATCTTACTATAAAAATGGTATAGGCCTAATGCTATAGGGACTTTTATTGAGACCGATTCCTGCAATTGTACCAAATTTAAGCCCAATCCAGCTGAAATGATACTGTTTCACCCCATATGACCTTTGACCGCAAATGACCTGTTGGATGACCTGTGACCTCAGATGACATTACTTAATTACCGGTAGTTAATTAAATTAATTAATTATTTACTTGTTTTACTGACCACTCTTTCTTTCTTCCTTCAAAACCCACAGTGGAAGACATTGGCTTAATATAGATACATACATGTATCAGAATGCATCAGAGCTATTTATAGAACACAGACAGCAAGTGCAATTGTTTATACCATGGTCACTGACTTGGGCACTATGGACTTCTGAAAATTCACATTTTCGCGGATTTTGAGCCCAATCCACTCCCCCATATTTTCCTTGATCTCCCATATGAATTACAGCCCAATGGGACCAATTTTAAAATTTCACCTTTGACTTTCGACCTCCGATTTCGACAGAAGTTAGCTTATGACACTCCCCGTATTTTTCTTTATCCCCCGTGCAAATTCGGCGAGGCTCGGATCAAACCTGACGGAGCCTTTGGCACACATACATAGATACATAACCACATACAACTTAAGGCAAATTATAGTAAGACTAGCGGGACACACGCGCTACGCGCGGGTCCCCGCTAGGTGAGTAAATGGGAGCGTTCACTAAAACGGGAGGAATTACTGAACAGGTAGCATCATTGAAAAGGTAAATTTCATTTATCTGTGTCTGACCCTCGTTAAGCCTAAGTTTCCATTTTAGCTTCTTTCTTTCTTTTTAGTTTCTTCTACATGGGCCAATTTTGTTCCATTTTTTAAAAGCATTTTGCTGCTAAGCTTGCAAATTTCCATTACCATGTTTTTTATTTACTCAATCCCGTTCCCATTATTTTCTAAATCTGTCCTTTCTTACATTTCCCTGTTGAATTTTTTTTATTTGCTGCTTAGCTTGTGATTTCCCGTTTTCATGTTATTTATTTAGTTCTGTCCTCAGTTTAATAGCTTTTTTTATTTAAATCATCTAATTTTATTAGATTTTATTATTCTTTCCTTCTTTAGCCTATTTTATTCCCGTTTTCATTTTCTTACTGTGACTAACTATAGGCTAACCCACATACTCGTAGGCCTACCTGTTTGTCCTCATTTTGTTTTCTTTTTTAATTACAGTAGGCCTACCTCTTCATGTTGTTTGTACTTTTTACGCACATCTTTTCCCCGTATTTATTACACCTACGGTCGGTCGTTCACCCGTATTATCATTCATTGCGCGACTCTGCGTCGTTTACGCGCGACATGGCGTAGTGCTGCGTTACCCGCGCGCTATCGCTGCGCTACGCGAGCGACTTGGCATTAGATACGACGCGCACGTACGACGCGCACGGGCTAGCTTGACAACTGACTCCCTTTTTTGTTTACCCAGCATAGCAACGTACCACATTTTCACTGATTTTGAGGCCAATTCTTGACCGTTTTCAACCAAATAAAGTTTAAACACGTTCCCGTATATTCATCGATCTCCCGTATGAATTTGGCGACATTTGGATCGAAACTGACGGAGCCTTTCCACGATACATAGATAAATAGATACATAGATACATACAACATTCCCCTATTTATAGTAAGACTAGCGGGATACCCGCGCTTCGCGCGGGTCCCCGCTAGATGAGTAAACGGGAGCGTTCACTATAAAAGGAAGAATTACAGAACAGGTAGAATCATTGAAAAGGTACATTTTATTTATCTAAATCTGTCGCTTCTTACATTTTCTTTCTTAGTTTCTTCTGCTTAGCTTGTGATTTCCCGTTTCCATGTTATTTATTTAACCCCGTTCCTATTATTTTATAAATCTGTTCTTTCTTACATTTCCCTTTTAGCTTTTTTTTTATTTCCCGTTTTATTTAATTCTGTTCATATTATTTTAGCTTATTTTTTTCTTACATTTCCTGATTAGTTCCTTTCCTTCTTTGTTTCGTTCCCGTTTCATAGTTACTTTAACCCGTTGGCCTATTACTCGTACCTTTTTTGTCCTCATTTTAATCTCATTTTTCTTTATAGTACCGCTTCATGTTGTTTAAAAACATACATCTTTTTCTCGTATTTTTATTACGTCCTCTCATAGCGTGTTTGCGGACGTGTTTACCCGTTATCATAATCCCTGGACCCGTCCATGTACCTTTTTATCCTTTATTTTTCCTTCTTTTATCATGTCCGTCCACTGGTCTCTGGCTCGCAAGTCCCGTGATTCTGCGCCGTTTACGCGCGCATTGGCGTAGTGCGCATTACGCACGCAGCGTCGACGCGCTGCCTGCCAGCTGCAGTGACGCGTAGGCTGGTAACCGATTTTCATAACAAAAACACCGTTTTTACCCATATTTTCACTGTTTTTGCAGCCAGTTCTTGACCGTTTTCAACCAAATTTTCGCATAACCGTTTTGGTATATTCCTCGATCTCCCGTATGAATTTGGCGACATTTAGATCGAAACTGACGGAGCCTTTATACACGATACATACATAGATAGATAGATAGATAGATAGATAGATAGATACATACAACATTCCCCTATTTATAGTAAGATTGACTCATTCCGTCGCTCATTCCTCGCTCATTGACTCATTCCGTGCTCATTCCTCGCTCATTGACTCATTTCGTCGCTCATTCCTTACTCATCGTCTCGTTTCGAGGCTTTACGATACTCGATCTACGCGTTTTTGACCCGAACTGCCACAGAACGAAAAATACGATATTTCCCTAGACGAAAATAAATGTTTAAACGCATCGACCTTTTGACCCCTCGACCCTCGCGGGTAGCTCGTAATTCGACCCTTACCGAATATGCCCAATTTGACTCCGATACGTTCCGTTAAACGGCCGATACGACGTTTTAAATTAGGCTTTTTTTTTCTTAGTTTAAAAACTAAGGTATTTCTAGAACAAAAACGGTGTTTCTAGAAGAAAAACGTGCCCGTGAGCCCAGACAAACAAGAACCTAGACCTATAACTTTGGTTTGCGTAGTGAAGTCAACACTGCTTAGCAACGATTTTGACAAGGACGCAACCCTGACGCAAACAAGCAGACATGTTCGCGTCTACAGAACATGTTGCATTTCACGCGGGCGATAACGGCGCAGCAATCACGCAAACGATCGCGTTTTTCGTTCTAGACATGAACGCTTATTTCTCCGCGTCCGACCACCCGACCAAAATCACCTTGGATACGTGGCTTCACCTACTGCCATGGTTAGGGATGGGCAGTTACAGGTCTAGGTGGTATGTCTATGCCCGTGAGGGTCAAATTTGGGTCGAGGGTCATTTCCGGGTCAAAGGTCACTTTCTGAAAAAACTTTTTCAATTTTTTTTTTGATAAATGAAAAAAAAATTGAAATTTTTGGAATTTTTATTTTGTTTTTGAAATTTTAATGCACCGATCCGAACATGACGCCACGCCCAGCTCATTAATATTCATGACGCCACGCCCAGCTCATTAATATGCATATAATATACTAATTAGCCACACCCACCTCATTATTATGCGAACCGGAAGTGACCTTTGATCCGAACCGGAAGTGACCTTTGACCTCGGTTGACCAGAACCGGAAGTAGATGTCCCTAGAGTATAGTATACTACTCATTTCAAATAAAAAATCCTTTAAAAAGGAATAGGGCGAGTAAATGAGGAAGTGTCAAGATAAAGGTGTAGTTATTTTATTGTTTGAACTGTTTCTATAATTCGCATCGATAATACTGAGTATGTTTTTACGTGCCTCAAATGACAAGGACTATGATCTTGCAATGAGACTGTACAGTGTATGGACAGTGTAGCATATTTTTCCGAATCATTTTGACTATTTGATTCTGACCATGTGATTAGAACAGGCTTTCAGATTGGTGAGCTATTGTGTACCAATTGATAAGGCCGGGCACGTAGTAAAAATACACTGGACAGCCAATTTACTGGCAAAAGGTGGGGCCAAATAAATCTTAGTTGATTCTTGAACACGACTTAAGCAGGAACCTTCAGGCAGAATTTGAATACATATTATCCTGTAACGTTCACTTAGCCTAACAGTCAATGAACGTTCATTGTTAGCACAATAAGTAGCTTTGGGTATCCTACTATGATGTTTATGGAAAAAAAAGTGTTTACAAACTAATAACATATGTTATACATATACATCTACTTGCTAATACACTGAAAGTCTAATAGAAATGAAGGATAAAGAACAATTACAGAACATTTATTCAAGTAGCTATGGGTATACAATGTTTACAAGAAAAGAGCGTTAATGTTTTGTACATGAAGTTAACGTCTTTGATACATAGCTAGTTGTTAATACATCGAAAATTTGACTAGAGATTTACAATTTGATGACATCCAAAAGAATTTAGCATTGAAGAATTTAAACAAATTACAGAACTTTCATTTGTTGACATACTAGCAATTGTTAACAATGTTGAAAATCATGTTCATAAGCGTAACATCCTCTATCTATTCCTTAATGTTCATAAACGTATAATGCCAAATAAAAAAAAAAACATGTTTCATATCCCCTCCCGCTTCCTTTTTTTGAGGTGTCTTCAATTTTATTTTTGTTTTCATAACTTTTCAAAAATAATGTCTAGGAAGTAGAGATGCTCTTTATAGCCTTGCTTATACATGTACATGTATATATATCTATTTCAATTGAAAGTCTTGAGCAGATAAACTGCTCTTAGTTACACATAGCAAAATATTAAATTAAACAGCACTGAAAACAAAAGTATAAAAAACTAGTGGCAAATCTAAATTGATGAACTCAGTTGGAACAACAAGCTGGAGAGGTATATTCATTTTAGCTCAGAGCAACAAAAAAAACTAGGTATATTGCATCCTCAGAAGGCTGCGAAGTCCAGCCGTGACCTTGAAGTGACTTCTTATGACCTTGAAATGATTTGGAACACAATTGCCTTTTCGTAAAAAATGTTGGCATTACGTTTGATAACAATCTATCTAATAAAATAATTTGACCTTTGCTGACCTCTGATGACCTTGAAATGACCTCCATTTTTTAAATTATATCAATATTACATATTCTAATTTAGATTTAAATTGGACGAATTTTAGAATTCGACCCATTTTGACCTTTGGTTGACCTCTGGTGACCTTGAAATGACCTCCATCATATTTTGAATCCTACCGTGATTACATATACTAATTATCATTTGAATTGGGCAAATTTCAAAATTTTACCCCTTTTGACCCCAAAACAGACCCCTCCCTGTGTTCAAGCCAAATCTGATTATAACCCTATATGCACCCAATGCTATAGTGATTTTGGCATCATTCTGATGATCACAGCACTTAATATGCAGGAAAAAGTGAACTTTAAGGTGATTTTCAGTAGTCGACCCTATTTTACCCCTTCATGACCTTGAACTCAAAATCCGTGTTTACATATAGACACTAGCTAATGTCAGTGCATATGTGTCAATCTCATCTCTGTACTATGTAATCTGTAGGAAAGGAAGCATTTTGAAAGTATTTGGTTATGTGCAGAAAAAATCCCCGTAATGACCTTTGACCCCAAATTTGTGTTTACCCCATATACCCCAACTATAGTTCATGCCGATGACCAAGTCTCATTGCGCTACCATGTAATCTGTAAAAGAAGAAGCATTTTTGGTAAAAATCGCATTTTTAGCCAAAATTACTCATGCGTGACATTTAACCCCAAATGGGTCATGTCAAATGTAAACGCTGGGGTAGTGGAGCCTTTGCCCAAGTTTGGTTAAAATCGGTCAATTAGGGAGCTAGAGCCAAATATGTCAAATGTTGACAGAAAGAAAGAAAGAAAGAAAGAAAGAAAGAAAGAAAGAAAGAAAGAAAGAAAGAAAGAAAGAAAGAAAGAAAAAAAAGAAGAAAGAAAGAACTAACTAGATATATTGCATCCCTGTAAGGCTGCGAAGTCCAGCCGTGACCTTGAAGTGACTTCACAGTTATCTGACAGTGGTGTCTCCGATCCCATATACGGTAATTTTTAGTCATATGAAGTTTATTATTGTGACTTTTATAACATACATATCTCTAACATTAATATAATAAGGCGTAATCGCGTTGTTCTTGTTTTCCTTAAAAGACGGTATACACAGAACACGGCAAATATGAACATACCTTATACAAGAGCTCATAGCATATAGCAATGTGTTGCAATAGAAAAATGTGGCATGGCGTCCGACATTAGAAAATTAATAATTGTGATGGTAATCGATCAGCAAGTCTAACCATAGGGTGCTTGCACGGAATGTCATTTGTTCAAATCATCCTCCAGACACGCTCCAGAAGACATGCAAATGTATGCAGTACAATACCAATCACCTGTTTAACTGGTATTAATCAAAGTAATTCTTTTGTACTCCATGCATTTGTATATCGCCTGGAGCGTGTCTGGAGGATGATTTGAACTAATGACCTTCCGTGCAAGCACTCTATATGGTATTAAAGAAAGCGCCTCAAGTCTGTTTCTTTAGTATTATTAACATGCATGACTGACCAAGAGTTAATAGACCCTCTGAATAGAAAGGACTATTATATGTGTACCAAAGCGGGACAATCTGCATTCATAGATTATCTTCTATGAATAGCTGTCTATAAGATGATTATGTAACAGTATTAATAACTTGTGATCTACTCTGTGGTTTAGTGCGGTATGCTCTCAAATTTTTGCCTAACTATACATCTTATATACATCTTATGATTTTTAACGGTGTGTAGAGTAGCCTGCATTAGTGCCTAACTCTGTTATATTGGCTGTTAAGTTAGGCAAATTGTTTTACAATCACCGTTAGAAAGTGTTTGGTTTGCGAAATTGCAATTTTCATTTTAAATCATTTAAATTGGATAAAATTTTTAATTTTACCCCTTTCGACCTTTGATTGACCTCTGATGACCTCTCTCCATTATATTTTGAATCATACTAGGATCACAAATACCAATTTTATTCAAATTTAATAAACTTTTGAATATTACCCCTTTTGACCCCAAAACAGACCCCTCCCCATGTTCAAACCAAAACTGATTATAACCCTATATGCAGCTAATGCTAGAGCCTTTTATGGCATTCTTTTGATGATCACAACACTTTGATCACAACACTTCCATTTTGTTTGAAATCATATCAATATTACATATTCTAATTTAAAGTTAATTTGGACGAATTTTGGAATTTTACCCTTTTTGACCTTTAGTTGACCTCTGGTGACCTTGAAATGACATCCATCATATTTTGAATCATATCACAACACTTAATATGCAGGAAAAAGTTAACTTTCAGGTGATTTTCAGTAATCAACCCTATTTTACCCCTTCATGACCTTTAACTCAAAATCCGTGTTTATCCTATAGACACCAGCTAATGTCAGTGCATATGTGTCAATCTCATCTCTGTACTATGTAATCTGTAGGAAAAGAAGCATTTTCAAAGTATTTGGTTATTTGCAGAAAAAATCCCCTTAATGACCTTTGACCCCAAATCTGTGTTTACCCCATAGACCCAACTATAGTCGATGCCGATGACAAAGTTTCATTATGCTACCATTTAATCTGTAGAAGAAGAAGCATTTTTGGTAAAAATCGCATTTTTAGCCAAAATTACTCATGCGTGACATTTGACCCCAAATGGGTCATGTCAAATGTAAAGGCTGGGGTAGTAGAGCCTTTGCCCAAGTTTGGTTATAATCGGTCAAATAATTAGGGAGCTAGAGCGAATTATATCAAATGTTGACAGAAAGAAAGAAAGAACTAGACTTAGCTGTGGTCTAAGACCACGAACACAGCCGTGTTGTGACCCCTTATTGACCTTTGACCCCAAAATCTACGAAAACCCCACAGGCATTGCCTTATGTCAATGCATGTGTGCACATAGTATCACTCTGCCATGTTACTTGTGACAGAAGGGACATTTGGAATGTTTTTTGTCTTGGACCGGAAGTGATCTCTTAATGACCTTTGACCCCAAATAAAAAATATCACATATACATTAGGTAAACATAATTCAAATGTGCACATACCGTCACTCTCCTATGTTTTTCTTAGCTAATAAAATTTTTGAAGGAATTTGATTTTATACCGGAAGTGACCCCTTAATGACCTTTAACCTCAAACAAAAAATACCACATATACATTAGGTAAACATAATTCATATGTGTACATACCGTCACTCCTATGTTTTCTTAGCTAATAAAAATTTTTGAAGGAATTTGGTTTTATACCGGAAGTGAACCCTTAATGACCTTTGACATCAAACAAAAAAATACCACAGATACATTAGGTAAACATATTTCATGTGTGCACATACCGTCAGTGTCCTATGTTTTCTTAGCTAATTAAAATTTTTGTACGAATTTGGTTTTATACCGGAAGTGACCGCTTAATGACCGTTGACCTCAATTCTGTGTATGATTTATAGGCACTGGGTAATAACAATGCATGTGTGCAAGTGGCGTTACTGTCCTGCAAAATTTGTGGGAGAAGTAGCATTTTGAGTTGAAATCACGACCAAGTAAAATCGGTACACGGATGTCAGTGCTAAAGCAAATGTAAAGGTCGACAGAAGAAAGAAAGAAAGAAAGAAAGAAAGAAAGAAAGAAAGAACTAGACTTAGCTGTGGTCTAACCCACGAACACAGCCGTGTTATAACCCCTATATGACCTTTGACCCCAAAATATATGAAAACGCCCATAGACATTGGCTAATGTCAATGCATGGGTGCACGTGACACCACTTTGCTATGTTACTTGTGGCAGAAAGGGAATTTTGAAGGTTTTTCGTCTCAGACCGGAAGTGACCCCTTAATGATATTTGACCCCAAATAAAAAATACCACAAATGAATTGGGTAACCACAATTCATGTGTGAACATACCGTTACTGTCCTATGTTTTTCTTAGCAAATAAAAAAATGTTGGAAGTTTTTCGTTTAATACCGGAAGTGACCCCTTAATGACCTTTGACCTCAAACAAAAACTACCATATATACATAAGGTAAACATAATTCATGTGTGCACATACCGTCACTCTCCTATGTTTTTCTTAGCTTATAAAAATTTTTGAAGGAATTTGGTTTTATACCGGAAGTGACCCCTTAATGACCTTTGGCCTCAAATCTGTGTATGATTCATAGCCACTGGGTAATAGCAATGCATGTGTTCAAGTTGCGTCACCGTCCTTTATAATTTGTGGGAGAAGTAGCATTTTGAAGGTATTTCGTTTTATACCGGAAGTGAACCCTTAATGACCTTTGACCTAAAAAAAAATACCACATATACATTAGGTTAGCATAATTCATATGTACACATACCGTCACTCTCCTATGTTTTTCTTAGCTAAAATTTTTTGAAGAAATTTGGTTTTTTACCGGAAGTGACCCCTTAATGACCTTTGACCTCAAATCCGTGTATGATTTATAGACACTGGGTAATAACAATGCATGTGTGCAAGTGCCGTTACTGTCCTACGAAATTTGTGGGAGAAGTAGCATTTTGAGTTGAAATCACGTTTTTGACCCCTGTGACCCCTACGTGACCTTTGACCCCACGAAATTCATGTGACATGTAGGGGCCTGGTCATTGATGATAGTGACTAAGTTAGGTCAAAATCGATGAATGCATGTAAATGCTAGAGCAAATGTAATGGTCGGCAGAAGAAAGAAAGAAAGAAGAAGATCCTGTAAGAAAAAAGACACAGCCGTGATGTTACGTCACGGCTGTGTAAAGAAGAAGAAGATCCTGTAAGAAAAAAGAAGAACTAGACTTAGCTGTGGTCTAACGCACGAACACAGCCGTGTTGTGACCCCTAAATGACCTTTGACCCCAAAATATATGAAAACGCCCATAGACATTGGCTAATGTCAATGCATGGGTGCATTTGGCACCACTTTGTTTTGTTACTTGTGGCAGAATGGGCATTTTGAAGGTTTTTCGTCTCAGACCGGAAGTGACACCTTAATGACATTTGACCCCAAATAAAAAATACCACATATGAATTGGGTAACCACAATTCATGTGTGAACATACCGTTACTGTCCTATGTTTATACACCGGAAGTGACCTCTTAATGACCTTTGACCCCATAGACACTGGATAATGGCAATGTATGTGTGCAAGTGGTGTCACTGTCCTACGTAATCTGTGAGAGAAGAAGCATTTTGAGTTGAAATCACGTTTTTGACCCTATGACCCCTGCGTGACCTTTGACCCCATGAGTTTCATGTGACATGTAGGGGCATGGTCAATGATGGCTGTGACTAAGTTAGGTCAAAATCGGTGTAAGTATGCAAGTGCTAGAGCAAATGTAGTGGTAGGCAGAAAGAAGAAGAAGAAAGAAGAACTAGACTTAGCTGTGGTCTAAGACCACGAACACATCCGTGTTGTAACCCCCAATGACCTTTGACCCCTAAATATATGAAAACCCCATAGACATTGGCTAATGTCAATGCATGGGTGCATGTGGCATCACTTTGCTATGTTATTTGTGGCAGAAGGGGCATTTTGAAGGTTTTTCGTCTCAGGCCGGAAGTGACCCCTTAATGACCTTTGACCCGAAATAAAAAAATACCACATATGAATTGGATAACCACAATTCATGTGTGAACATACCGTTACTGTCCTATGTTTTTCTTAGCAAATAAGAAATTTTGAAGGTTTTTCGTTTTATACCGGAAGTGACCCCTTAATGACCTTTGACCCCAAATCTGTGACAACCCCATAGACACTGGGTAATAACAATGCATGTGTGCAAGTGGTGTCACTGTCCTACGTAATTTGTGGGAGAAGAAGCATTTTAAAGGTATTTCGTTTTATACCGGAAGTGGTCCCTTAATGACCTTTGACCCTAAATAAAAAAATACCACATATACACAGGGTAACTACAATTTATGTGTGAACATACCGTTACTGTCCTATGTTTTTCTTGGCAAATAAAAAATTTTGAAGGTTTTTCGTTTTATACCGGAAGTGACCCCTGAATGACCTTTGACCCCAAATCTGTGAGGACCCCATAGACACTGGATAATAGCAATGTATGTGTACAAGTGGGGTCACCGTCATACGTAATCTGTGAGAGAAGAAGCATTTTGAGTCGAAATCACGTTTTTGATCCCTATGACCCCTGCGTGACCTTTGACCCCACGAGTTTATATGACATGTAGGGGCATGGTCAATGATGGTTGTGACCAAGTTAGGTCAAAATCGGTGTAAGTATGTGAGTGCTAGAGCAAATGTAATGGTCGGCAGAAAGAAGAAGAAGAAAGAAAGAAGAACTAGACTTAGCTGTGGTCTAAGACCACGAACACAGCCGTGTTTTGACGCCTTAATGACCTTTGACCTCAAAATACATAAAACGCCCATAGACATTGGCTAATGTCAATGTATGGGTCCAAGTGGCACCACTTTGCTATGTTATTTGTGGCAGAAAGGGCATTTTGAAGGTTTTTCGTCTCAGACCGGAAGTGACCCCTTAATGACCTTTGACCCCAAATGAAAAAATACCACATGTACAATAGGTAAACACAATTCACGTGTGAATATACCATCACCCTCCAATGTTTTTCTTAGCAAATAAAAAAATTTGAAGGTTTTTCGTTTTATACCGGAAGTGACCCCTTAATGACCTTTGATTCCAAATTTGTGAGGATCCCATAGACACTGGGTAATAACAATGCATGTGTGCAAGTGGCGTCACTGTCATACGTTATTTGTGGGAGAAGAAGCATTTTAAAGGAATTTCGTTTTATACCGGAAGTGACCCCTTAATGACCTTTGACCCCAAATCTGTGAGGACCCCATAGACACTGGATAATAACAATGTATGTGTGCCAGTGGTGTTACTCTCCTACGTAATCTGTGAGAGAAGAAGCCTTTTGAGTTGAAATCACGTTTTTGACCCCTATGACCCCTGCTTGACCTTTGACCCCACGAGTTTCATATGACATGTAGGGGCATGGTCAATGATGGTTTTGACCAAGTTAGGTTAAAATCGGTACAAGCATGTAAGTGCTAGAGCAAATGTAGTGGTCGGCAGAAAGAAGAAAGAAAGAACTAGATATATTGCATCCTCAGAAGGCTGCGAAGTCCAGCCGTGACCTTGAAGTGACTTCACAGTTATCTGACATGCAGTGTTTGAAATTGGTGCCTCCGATCCCATATACGCTAATTCTTTAGTCATAATGAAGTTAATTATTGTGATTTTTATAACATACATATCTCTAACATTAATATAATAAGGCGTAATCGTGTTGTTGTTTTCCTTGAAAGACGGTATAAAAAGAACACAGCAAAAATGTACATACCTTATACGAGAGCTCATAGCGTATAGCAATGTGTTGCAATAGAAAAATGTACCATGGCGTCCGACTTTAGAAAATTAATAATGTGATGGTAATCGGTCAGTGCCATAGAGTGCTATAGAGTGCTTGCACGGAAGGTCATTAGTTCAAATCATCCTCCAGACACGCCCAGAAGACATGCAAATGCATGCAGCACAATACCAATCATCTGTGTAACTGGTATTGATCAAAGTAATTCTTTTGTACTCCATGCATTTGCATATCTTCTGGAGCGTGTCTGGAGGATGATTTGAACTAATGACCTTCCGTGCAAGCACTCTGTATGGGATTTAAATAAAGTGCATCAAGTCAGTTTCTTTAGTATTATTAACATGCATGACTGACCAAGAGTAAATAGAACCTCTGAATAGAAAGGACAACTATCTGTTTACCAAAGCGGGACAATCTACATTCATAGATTATCTTCTATGAATAGCTGTCTATAAGATGATTATGTAACAGTATCAATAACTTGTGATCTACTCTGTCGTTTAGTGCAGTATGCTCTCACATTTTTGCCTAACTATACATCTTATGATTTTTAACGGTGTGTAGAGTAGCCTGCATTAGTGCCTAACTCTGTTATATTGGCTGTTAAGTTAGGCAAATTGTTTTACAATCACCGTTAGAAAGTGTCTGGTTTGCGAAATTGCAATTTTCATTTTAAATCATTCAAATTGGATAAAATGTTCAATTTTACCCCTTTTGACCTTTGGTTGACCTCTGGTGACCTTGAAAAGACCTCCATTATATTTTGAATCATACTAGAATTACAAATAACAATTTTATTCAAATTGGATAAACTTTTAAATATTACCCCTTTTGACCCCAAAACAGACCCCTCCCCATGTTCAAACCAAATCTGATAATAACCCTATATGCACCCAATGCTATAGTCATTTTGGCATTATTCTGATGATCACAGAACTTAATATGCAGGAAGAAGTGAACTTTAAGGTGATTTTCAGTAATCAACCCTATTTTACCCCTTCATGACCTTGAACTCAAAATCCGTGTTTACCCTATAGACACCAGCTAATGTCAGTGCATATGTGTCAATCTCATCTCTGTACTATGTAATCTGTAGGAAAGGAAGCATTTTGAAAGTATTTGGTTATGTGCAGAAAAATCCCTTAATGACCTTTTGACCCCAAATCTGTGTTTACCCCATAGACTCCAACTATAGTCGATGCCGATGACCAAGTCTCATTGCGCTACCATGCAATCTGTAAAAGCAGAAGCATTTTTGGTAAAAATCGCATTTTTAGCCAAAATTACTCATGCGTGACATTTGACCCCAAATGGGTCATGTCAAATGTAAAGCCTGGTGTAGTGGAGCCTTTGCCCAAGTTTGGTCAGAATCGGTCAAATAATTAGGGAGCTAGAGCCAATTATGTTAAATGTTGACAGAAAGAAAGAAAGAAAGAAAGAAAGAAAGAAGAACTAGATATATTGCATCCTCAGAAGGCTGCGAAGTCCAGCCGTGACCTTGAAGTGACTTCACAGTTATCTGACATGCAGTGTTTGAAATTGGTGCCTCCGATCCCATATAGGCCTACGCTAATTCTTTAGTCATAATGAAGTTAATTATTGTGATTTTATAACATACATATCTCTAACATTAATATAATAAGGCGTAATCGTGTTGTTGTTTTCCTTGAAAGACGGTATAAAAAGAACACAGCAAAAATGTACATACCTTATACGAGAGCTCATAGCATAGCAATGTGTTGCAATAGAAAAATGTACCATGGCGTCCGACTTTAGAAAATTAATAATGTGATGGTAATCGGTCAGTGCCATAGAGTGCTATAGAGTGCTTGCACGGAAGGTCATTAGTTCAAATCATCCTCCAGACACGCTCCAGAAGACATGCAAATGCATGCAGCACAATACCAATCACCTGTGTAACTGGTATTGATCAAAGTAATTCTTTTGTACTCCATGCATTTGCATATCTTCTGGAGCGTGTCTGGAGGATGATTTGAACTAATGACCTTCCGTGCAAGCACTCTGTATGGTATTTAAATAAAGTGCATCAAGTCAGTTTCTTTAGTATTATTAACATGCATGACTGACCAAGAGTAAATAGAACCTCTGAATAGAAAGGACAATTATCTGTTTACCAAAGCGGGACAATCTACATTCATAGATTATCTTCTATGAATAGCTGTCTATAAGATGATTATGTAACAGTATCAATAACTTGTGATCTACTCTGTCGTTTAGTGCAGTATGCTCTCACATTTTTGCCTAACTATACATCTTATGATTTTTAACGGTGTGTAGAGTAGCCTGCATTAGTGCCTAACTCTGTTATATTGGCTGTTAAGTTAGGCAAATTGTTTTACAATCACCGTCAGAAAGTGCCTGGTTTGCGAAATTGCAATTTTCATTTTAAATCATTCAAATTGGATAAAATGTTCAATTTTACCCCCTTTTGACCTTTGGTTGACCTCTGGTGACCTTGAAAAGACCTCCATTATATTTTGAATCATACTAGAATTACAAATAACAATTTTTATTCAAATTGATAAACTTTTAAATATTACCCTTTTGACCCCAAAACAGACCCTCCCCATGTTCAAACCAAATCTGATAATAACCCTATATGCACCCAATGCTATAGTCATTTTGGCATTATTCTGATGATCACAGAACTTAATATGCAGGAAGAAGTGAACTTTAAGGTGATTTTCAGTAATCAACCCTATTTTACCCCTTCATGACCTTGAACTCAAAATCCGTGTTTACCCTATAGACACCAGCTAATGTCAGTGCATATGTGTCAATCTCATCTCTGTACTATGTAATCTGTAGGAAAGGAAGCATTTTGAAAGTATTTGGTTATGTGCAGAAAAAATCCCCTTAATGACCTTTGACCCCAAATCTGTGTTTACCCCATAGACTCCAACTATAGTCGATGCCGATGACCAAGTCTCATTGCGCTACCATGTAATCTGTAAAGAAGAAGCATTTTTGGTAAAAATCGCATTTTTAGCCAAAATTACTCATGCGTGACATTTGACCCCAAATGGGTCATGTCAAATGTAAAGCCTGGTGTAGTGGAGCCTTTGCCCAAGTTTGGTCAGAATCGGTCAAATAATTAGGGAGCTAGAGCCAATTATGTTAAATGTTGACAGAAAGAAAGAAAGAAAGAAGAAGAAACCACTGGGATTCAAGAGTCCAGCCGTTGCTCGGCTGGACTAAGAAACCACTGGGATTCAAGAGTCCAGCCGTTGCTCGGCTGGACTAAAGAAGAAAGAAGAAAGAACCTGTAAGAAAAAAGACACAGCCGTGACTAACGTCACGGCTGTGTAAAGAACCTGTAAGAAAAAAGACACAGCCGTGACTAACGTCACGGCTGTGTAACGAGATCTGATTGCGTTCGCCTGCGACCGCGAGCATGCACAGCCAGCAGTGACAAATGAATCTGTGAGAACGGGAAGTGATCCCTTAATTACCTTTGACCCCGCAAAAATATTACATAGTGCTTAGGATGTCATAAAGAATATTCCTGGTGAATTTCAGCTTAATCGGAACTTATACATGGATTTTGATTTTTTTTAAATTTATGATTACACAGCCGGTGTCTTTTTTTTTTTACAGGTTCTTTCTTCTTAGTCCAGCCGAGCAACGGCTGGACTCTTGCATCCCAGCGGTTTCTGCTTCTTCTTTCTTTCTGTCAACATTTGACATAATTGGCTCTAGCTCCCTAATTATTTGACTGATTCTAACCAAACTTGGGCAAAGGCTCCACTACCCCAGCCTTTACATTTGACATGACCCATTTGGGGTCAAAAGTCACGCATGAGTAATTTTGGCTAAAAATGCGTATTTTACCAAAAATGCTTCTTCTTTTTACAGATTACATGGTAGCGCAATGAAACTTGGTCATCGGCATCGACTATAGTTTGAGTCTATGGGGTAAACACAGATTTGGGGTCAAAGGTCAGTAAGGGGATTTTTTCTGCACATAACCAAATACTTTCAAAATGCTTCCTTTCCTACATATTACATAGTACAGAGAGGAGATGAGATTGACACATATGCACTGACATTAGCTGGTGTCTATAGGGTAAACACGGATTTTGAGTTCAAGGTCATGAAGGGGTAAAATAGGGTTGATTACTGAAAATCACCTTAAAGTTCACTTTTTCCTGCATATTAAGTGCTGTGATCATCAGAATAATGCCAAAATGACTATAGCATTGAGTGCATATAGGGTTATAATCAGATTTGGCTTGGACATGGGAGGGTCTCTTTTGGGGTCAAAAGGGGTAAAATTTTGAAATTTGCCCAATTCAATTGAAAATTAGTATATGTAATCACGGTAGGATTCAAAATATGACGGAGGTCATTTCAAGGTCACCAGAGGTCAACCAAAGGTCAAAAGGGGGGTAAAATTGAACATTTTATCCAATTTAAATGATTTTAAAATGAAAATTGCAATTTCGCAAACCAAACACTTTCTAACGGTGATTGTAAAACAATTTGCCTAACTTAACAGCCAATATAACAGAGTTAGGCACGAATGCAGGCTACTCTACACACCGTTAAAAATCATAAGATGTATATAAGATGTATAGTTAGGCAAAAATTTGAGAGCATACCGCACTAAACTACAGAGTAGATCACAAGTTATTGATACAGTTACATAATCATCTTATAGACAGCTATTCACAGAAGATAATCTAAAAATGTAGATTGTCCTGCTTTGGTACACAGATAATAGTCCTTTCTATTCAGAGGTTTTATTTACTCTTGGTCAGTCATGCATGTTAATAATACTAAAGAAATTGACTTGAGGCGTTTCATTTAATTCCCATATAGAGTGCTTGTACGGAAGGTCATTAGTTCAAATCATCCTACAGACACGCTCCAACAGATATGCAAATACATGGAGTACAAAATATTTACTTTGATCAATACCAGTTAAACAGGTGATTGGTATTGTACTGCGTGCATTTGTATGTCTTCTGGAGCGTGTCTGGAGGATGATTTGAACTAATGACCTTCCGTGCAAAACCCTATGGCACTGATCGATTACCATCACTTTAATAATTTTCTAAAGTCGGACGCCATATCAAATTTTTTTATTTGCAACACATTGCTATATGCTATGAGCTCTCGTATAAGGTATGTACATTTTTGCTGTGTTCTTTTTATACCGTCTTTCAAGGAAAACAACAAGACGATTACGCCTTCTATTAATGTTAGAGATATGTATGGTATAAAAATCACAATAATAAACTTCATAATTTAGCGTATATGGGATCGAAGGCACCATTTTCAAACACTGTCAGATAACTGTGAAGTCACTTAAAGGTCACGGCTGGACTTCGCAGCCTTACAGGGATGCAATATATCTAGTTTCTTTACACAGCTGTGTCTTTTTTCTTACAGGTTCTTTCTTCTTTCTTTCTTCTTCTGCCGACCACTACATTTGCTCTAGCACTTACATGCTTACACCGATTTTGACCTAACTTGGTCACAATTCCATCATTGACCATGCCCCTACATGTCAAATGAAACTCGTGGGGTCAAATGTCACGCAGGGGTCATAGGGGTCAAAAACGTGATTTAAACTCAAAATGCTTCTTCTCTCACAGATTACGTAGGACAATTACACCACTTGCACACATGCATTGCTTTTATCCAGTGTCTATGGGGTCCTCACAGATTTGGGGTCAAAGGTCATTAAGGGTCACTTCCGGTATAAAACGAAAACCATCAAAATTTTTTATTTGCTAAGAAAAACATTGGACAGTAACGGTATGTTCACACATAAATTGTAGTTACCCTGTGTATATGTGGTATTTTTTTATTTAGGGTCAAAGGTCATTAAGGGGCCACTTCCGGTATAAAACGAAATACCTTTAAAATGCTTCTTCTCCCACAAATTACGTAGGACAGTGACACCACTTGCACACATGCATTGTTATTACCCTGTGTCTATGGGTTCCTCACAGATTTGGGGTCAAAGGTCATTAAGGGGTCACTTCCGGTATAAAACGAAAACCTTCAAAATTTCTTATTTGCTAAGAAAAACATAGGACAGTAACGGTATGTTCACACATGAATTGTGGTTACCCAATTCATATTTGGTATTTTTTTATTTCGGGTCAAAGGTCATTAAGGGGTCACTTCCGGCCTGAGACGAAAAACCTTCAAAATGCCCCTTCTGCCACAAATAACATAGCAAAGTGATGCCACATGCACCCATGCATTGACATTAGCCAATATCTATGTTTTTTTTTATATATTTTGGGGTCAAAGGTCATTGGGGGTTACAACACGGCTGTGTTCGTGGTCTTAGACCACAGCTAAGTCTAGTTCTTCTTTCTTCTGCAGACCACTACATTTGCTCTAGCACTTACATAACATAGCAAAGTGACATTAGCCAATATCTATGGGGTTTTCATATATTTTGGGGTCAAAGGTCATTGGGGGTTACAACACGGCTGTGTTCGTGGTCTTAGACCACAGCTAAGTCTAGTTCTTCTTTCTTCTGCAGACCACTACATTTGCTCTAGCACTTACATGCTTACACCGGTTTTAACCTAACTTGGTCACAACCATCATTGACCATGCCCCTACATGTCATATGAAACTCGTGGGGTCAAAGGTCACGCAGGGGTCATAGGGGTCAAAAACGTGATTTCAACTCAAAATGCTTCTTCTCTCACAGATTACGTAGGACAGTGACACACATGCATTGTTATTATCTTGTGTCTATGGGGTCCTCACAGATTTGGGGTCAAAGGACATTAAGGGGTCACTTCCGGTATAAAACGAAGAAAACTTCAAATTTTTTTATTTGCTAAGAAAAACATAGGACAGTAACGGTATGTTCAAACATAAATTGTAGTTACCCTGTGTATATGTGGTATTTTTTAATTTAGGGTCAAAAGTCATTAAGGGGCCACTTCCGGTATAAAACGAAATACCTTTAAAATGCTTCTTTTCCCACAAATTACGTAGGACAGTGACACCACTTGCACACATGAATTATTATTACCCAGTGTCTATGGGGTCCTAACAGATTTGGGGTCAAAGGTCATTAAGGGGTCACTTCCGGTATAAAACGAAAAAACTTCAAAATTTTTTATTTGCTAAGAAAAACATAGGACAGTAACGGTATGTTCACACATGAATTGTGGTTACCCAATTCATATGTGGTATGTTTTATATTTCGGGTCAAAGGTCATTAAGGGGTCACTTCCGGCCTGAGACGAAAAACCTTCAAAATGCCCCTTCTGCCACAAATAACATAGCAAAGTGATGCCACGTGCACCCATGCATTGACATTAGCCAATGTCTATGGGGTTTTCATATATTTTGGGATCAAAGGTCATTGGGGGTTACAACACGGCTGTGTTCATGGTCTTAGACCACAGCTAAGTCTAGTTGACCTTTTGACCCCTTAATGACCTTTGACCTCAATGAAAATAAAACCGTATGTACACCGACAAAATGCATTGTTCCAATTTTAATTTAAAAATTCTACTATGTTTAATTGTTGAGATAAAAATTCTTGAAGTTATTTAGCTAAAAACAGGAAGTGACCCTTTAATGACCTTTGACCCCCAAAATAAAAATACCACTTATACATTAAGTAACACTAATTAATGTATGATGGTTATATTACTCTGGTTTGTTTTTATTTTGAGATAAAAATTTTTTAAACATTTTTGATAATTTTGGTTTTTGACCGGAAGTAACCCCTTAATGACCTTTGACCCCCAAACTGTAGGTATACTAAAGACCCTGGCTAGTAGCGATGCATGTGTACTAATGGTGACTCACTGCTGTGTAATTTGTAAAGACAGTGATTTTTTGAATATTTTTTACAAATTTTTCAGACTTTTACCGGAAGTGACCCCTTAATGACCTTTGATTCCAATTTTGTGGTATAACTTTTAGACACTGGCTATAGGTGATGCATGTGTGCAAGTGCCGTCATGGTGCTATGTAATATGTGGAAGGAGTAGCATTTTTAGTGAAAATCACGGTTTTGGCCACTGACCGGAAGTGGATAACATTTGATCGGAAGTTGATCATGTGACATCTGTTGCACCACCCAATAGTCCTAGTGACCAACTATGATCAACATGGCTGAAACATGTGGCTACGATGGCTGATTTAATGATGTTGATGAGATGTTGACAGAAAGAAGAACGAGATCTGATTGCGTTCGCCTGCGACCGCGAGGATGCACAGCCAGCAGTGACAAATGAGTTATGACCCCGAATCTGTGAGAACCGGAAGTGATCCCTTAATTACTTTTGACCCCGCAAAAATATTACATAGTGCTTAGGATTTCATAAGGAATATTCCTGGTGAATTTCAGCTTAATCGGAACTTATACATGAATTTTGATTTTTTTTAAAAATTTATGATTTACCTTTTGGCCCCCTTAATGACCTTTGACCTCAATGAAAATAAAACCTAATGTACACCGACAAAATGCATTGTTCCAGTTTTAATTAAAAAATTCTACTATGTTTAGTTGTTGAGATAAAAATTCTTAAAGTTATTTAGTTAAAAACAGGAAGTGACCCCTTAATGACCTTTGACCCCCAAAATAAAAATACCATGCATACATCAGGTAACACTGATGTATATATGATGATTATATTACTCTGGTCTGTTTATATTTTGAGATAAAAATTTTTTTAACATTTTTGATAATTTTGGTTTTTGACCGGAAGTAACCCCTTAATGACCTTTGACCCCAAAACTGTAGGCATCCTAAAGTCCCTGGCTAGTAGCAATGCATGTGTGCTAATGGCGACTCTCTGCTATGTAATTTGTAAAGACAGTGATTTTTTGAATATTTTTAATAAATTTTTCAGACTTTTACCGGAAGTGACCCCTTAATGACCTTTGATTCCAATTTTATGGTATAACTTTTGGACACTGGCTATAGATGATGCATGTGTGTAAGTGACGTCACGATGCTATGTAATATGTGGGAGGAGTAGCATTTTTAGTGAAAATCCAAGTTTTGACCATTGACCGGAAGTGGATGACATTTGACCGGAAGTTGATCATGTGACATCTGTGGCATCACCAAACGGTTATACTGACCAAGTATGGTCAACATGCCTGAAAGCATGTGGCTACGATGGCTGATTATGATGTTGACAGAAGAAGAACTAGATATGGTTGCGGTCGCCTGCGACCGCGAGCATGCACAACCGCCAGGTATTTTAGGGGGGGGGGGCTGATGCAAAATAAAAAATGACCCCTTAATCTGTGAGAACCGGAAGTGATCCTTTAATTACCTTTGACCCCGCAAAATATAACATAGTGCTTAGGATGTCATAAGGAATATTCCTGGTGAATTTCAGCTTAATCGGAACTTATACGTGGATTTTGATTTAAAAAAATTTATGATTGACCTTTTGACACCCTTAATGACATTTGACTTCAATGAAAAAAAAAAAACCTTATGTACACCGACAAAATGCATTGTTCCAATTTTAATTAAAAAATTCTACTATGTTTAGTTGTCGAGATAAAAATTCTTAAAGTTATTTAGCTAAAAACAGGAAGTGACCCCTTAATGACCTTTGACCCCCAAAATAAAAATACCATGCATACATCAAGTAACACTGATTCATGTATGATGATTATATTACTCTGGTCTGTTTACATTTTGAGATAAAAAATTTTTAAACATTTTTGATAATTTTGGTTTTTGACCGGAAGTAACCCCTTAATGACCTTTGACCCCAAAAATGTAGACATCCTAAAGACCCTGGCTAGTAGCGATGCATGTGTGCTAATGGCGACTCTCTGCTATGTAATTTGTAAAGACAGTGATTTTTTGAATATTTTTACAAATTTTTCAGACTTTTACCGGAAGTGACCCCTTAATGACCTTTGATTCCAATTTTGTGGTATAACTTTTAGACAGTGGCTATAGATGATGCATGTGTGTAAGTGACGTCACGGTGCTATGTAATATGTTGGAGGAGTAGCATTTTTAGTGAAAATCCAAGTTTTGGCCATTGACCGGAAGTGGATGACATTTGACCGGAAGTTGATCATGTGACATCTGTGGCACCACCAAACGGTTATACTGACTAAGTATGGTCAACATGCCTGAAAGCATGTGGCTACGATGGCTGATCATAGTGTTGACAGAAGAAAGAAAGAAAGAAGAAGAAGAAGAAGAACGCGGTAAAAAGAATGCACATCGCCGATGGCGGATGTGCAAGAAGAAGAAAGAAGAAAGAACGCGGTAAAAACAATGCACAGCGCCGATGGCGGCTGTGCAACTAGATCTACGATACCTTGTGCTCACAGAGCACGACCCTTAGCCAGTGATGTTTAGCCACTAGGCGGTTTTGTTGATAACCGGAAGTGATCCCTTAATTACCTTTGACCACGCAAAATATTACATAGTGCTTAGGATGTCATAAGGAATATTCCTGGTGAATTCCAGCTTAATCGGAACTTATACATGGATTTTGATTTTTTTAAAATTTATAATTGACCTTTTGACCCCCTTAATGACCTTTGACCTCAATGAAAAAAAACCTTATGTCACCGACAAAATGCATTGTTCCAATTTTAATTTAAAAAAATCTTATTTGTTTAGTTGTTGAGATAAAAATTCTTGAAGTTATTTAGCTAAAAACAGGAAGTGACCCCTTAATGACCTTTGACCTCCAAAATAAAAATATCATGCATACATCAAGTAATACTGATTCATGTATGATGGTTATATTACTCTGGTCTGTTTACATTTTGAGATATTTTTAATTTTTAATTTTTGATAATTTTGGTTTTTGACCGGAAGTAACCCCTTAATGACCTTTGACCCCAGAACTGTAGGCATCCTAAAGATCCTGGCTAGTAGCGATGCATGTGTGCTAATGGCGACTCTCTGCTATGTAATTTGTAAAGACAGTGATTTTTGAATATTTTTACACATTTTTCAGACTTTTACCGGAAGTGACCCCTTAATGACCTTTGATCCCAATTCTGTGTATAACTTTTAGACACTGGATATAGATGATGCATGTGTGTAAGTGACGTCACGATGCTATGTAATATGTGGAAGAAGAAGCATTTTGAGTGAAAATCACGTTTTTAGCCATTGACCGGAAGTGGATGACCTTTGACCGGAAATAGTCATCTGACATTTGTGGCACCACCCAATGGTCCTACTGACTAACTATGATCAACATGGCTCAAAGCATGTGGCTACGATGGCTGATTATGATGTTGACAGAAGAAAGAAGAAAGAACGCGGTAAAAACAACGCCTTAGCCGTGAAACTGGCTAAGGCAAAGAAAGAAGAACGCGGTAAAAAGAATGCACAGCGCCGATGGCGGCTGTGCAAAGAAAGAAAGAAGAAGAAATCGCTGGGATGCAAGAGTCCAGCCGTTGCTCGGCTGGACTAAAGAAGAAGCAGAAACCACTGGGATGCAAGAGTCCAGCCGTTGCTCGGCTGGACTAAGAAGAAACCGCTGAAAAACAGAAGTCCAGCCGCCGCTCGGCTGGACTAAAAACATGTTGCAAGCTTATGACTATGAGCCTACACAAGGCTAAAATGATAGCCAGTTGAAAATCCTAGAGTGAATGAGAATTACAGGGTGTCCTATACAAAAATACCGAGTTAATAAAATTCGCAACACATAGTGGCGTATAGCCATTTTCCAAATTTTCCGTTTCACATAGTGGCGTATAGGGTTAGAGCTAGCTAATTTCCTTTAATAGTTATTCCTTGTTAACTATGAAAGATACAGTTCAATAGTTTGAACCTTAAACTTTAATTTTAAATGGAATCGGGCCACTAAGAGATAACAGTGGAGGAGTATCGACTCCGTTACTAGTAGCATATCCTTCAAAAACGTTTTTGATCGGAGACGTATTTTGTCCTTTACAAACGCCACTATGTGTTGCGACCGACGAAGTGTACGTAAGTCGAGAAATGTACATCAAAATAAAAATAAATAAAAATAAAGCGCATAGCCTATTTTGTTGTGCATCACAAACGAAAATTTGATTTGATTCGGTTGACTGGTTCCGAAGAAATGAACGATTGTATAATGCGTGCATCAATGCAGTTCATTCCAAGTTTGATCAACAGGCGCGTTTTTCATACTCGCTCACCGCTTCCTAAAGTTTGTGTATCTCCTTAAATTTATCTATTGAAATCCGACGGTGTCATGTCATTCATGCTTTCACTGAAGGTGAATGACAGTTTGTCCGAGAAAACTTTGCTTTCTGCAATTGAAAGCTCTCCAACTTTAATTCTTTAGGTTGTGCAAATATACTTTAAAAAGAACATTTGAGCCAAGAATGACAATGATCAAGTGCTTACAGCTTTACGTGTGATCTTTGATACACGCAACATTAAGGTTACACGAAGAAACGTATAAAAAACGTATAAAAGACGTATAATTTGTTCTCTAAAACCGCGTTTTCTCAGCAATCAAATATCGCAGTGAGTCAAATGTTGGTGCATGGATGTATCTTTACATTATTTTTGTGTGTTTATAAAAAAATTTAGAATCCGTTTAAAAATCCTTCGTTTAAATAATTTTTACGCACCATGTTCACAAGATCAAAAACGCGTTCCATGCAGTTTTCAAATGTTCGCTCCGTATAAAACCACACCGAGTGATTGTTTTCTCCTTTTTTGTATTGTACTACAAATCGACCAAAGAAAAAATGTTGCCATGGGGAAGAACCAAATACAGTACCGATTAAATTTTATTAGCCCGTTTTTGGGAACAATTTTCGAGAATCTTGTACCACAAAACACTGTTATGTTACATTATCGATATCTGGATTGTGGAACGTTAGTTTTGATATTTAACTGCCTACATTATTTCTCAAATGTCTGTCGCTTACTTTACCATTTGAATTTCACTCCAAATTTAAGCTACCTTTGCAAAAAAAAAACGAGGTTTTTCGCCATCGATACCTCCGACATTTACAGCGGTAATGAGCTTGTTTATCATAAGAGCCTGTTATGCACTATTCCATAATGGTCAGTTTGAGATCGATCAATGTCATGTATCCCCCAGTGGCTCAATCGGTTAGCGCGCCGGTCTCACGTTCGACTATTATGATTATAATACTATAGTTTTGAGCTGGAAAACTTTGGTGCGTGTTCGAGTCCCTATGTGGTCCATTCCATTTATTTTATTTTATTTTTCTCTCACTTTTTTCTTTTTTCTTGTTCGTTTCTTTCTTTCTGACTGCAGCGATTGATTGTTTTTGCCCGTTTTTTTTCATTATATAATTCAGGAATTTTTAGGCTATACTAGTCTAGTTATATGCGCGGCGGCCTATGAATATATTTTTACAAATTAGTTTATAACAAAATATTAGTTGTTGGTTTTGTTATTGTTGTTGTAGTTATTGTTATAGGCCTATATATTGCATAATCAGGGTATAAATAGGCCTACTAGGCGTATTATAGCCTATAGAAGCATTGATTTATTTCACGACAGGATAATTTTGAAAATTGAAAATTTAGAAAATCCAAAAGCAAATTGCCTAAAACAGCTGCACACAATCACCCCCCCCCCCATCAGCCCATATGGTTCTATCATGGTCGCCCCCTCCCTATCCCTGCAACATAGGGCCTATAGGATGACTCACGAGCCGCGGTTTGTCCGTGGCTCAGTAGTTCAGATTGATACACTATTGTACGCATGAGTTCATTCTTTTCTGCATGGCTGTTTCCATTATTAACTTACGCCCCTCTGGAATCAAGCCTTGAAAATCAATTGTATTTAACCTTAATGTTGAAGTTTTAAAACATTTAAACATTGCATTACAATTTCTTGGAAATATTCCGAAAACATTAATATGTGTGAGAAATGTTTAAGCCAGCTGGAATTCTTTATGTAATAATTCTTCATGCAACATTTATATCAACATTAACGAAAAAAGATATTTACAAATACCGAGCATCATCTTATATGCAAACTTTCATTTTCAATATCGTGTAGGTTTTCAAATTTCAACAAAACCTAATTAAATGTTTTGCAAGAAACAGGTTGTTTAAAAGGAACGAGAAGGATTTCATAGAACAAAATGTCAAGCCCATTGACAGTTTAACCACTAGTGCGCATTGTGTTGAAAGATCTTTCTTTCAAACTTGGAATGAAGTGAATTGACACATGCATTATGTAATTGCTCATTTCTTCGCGATCAGTCAATCGATTTCAGTAAAATTGGCGTATAAGATGCAGAATAATATGGGCTACACCCCGGGGGGGGGGGGGGCACTCCAACTTTGGAGGTGACGCGTATGTAGGGCTGTTAAGACCCACTTTTTCAGCATCGCTGTCACCCAAAGACCCCATATTTTTTTACGAACACATGTTCTGTCACCCGAAGACCCCTTATTTTTTAATTTGATCTGTCACCCAAACACCCTTGTTCAATTTTAACAGCAATTTTCATTTATCACTGATTTTGTCATTTATTTTGATAAAACAAAGAAATTTGAAGCCATTTAGAACTAGAAATGCGATTTTCGAGGTTTCTGTTGCGCTGTTTCGGGTCTCACCCAAAGATTCCATTTAAAAAAAAGGTCATCTTCTCACCCAATGACCCCATATTTTTTACATTTTGCTCTCACCGATTGCCAAAAATCATGCTCTCACCCAACGACCCCACATGTTTTACATTTTGCTCTCACCGAATGCCCCTTAGTGCGGGAGTGCCAGCCCTACACCTATATCCATTTCAAATTGAAGTGCGCCGGGGGGCTACACGCTGATGTTTAGATTTTTGGATTCTGATGTCTATTTTTCGACTTACGTACAAATGTATTTGCCCGGTATTTTTTTCTGGGACACCCTGTATATGTGCTGTAGGATAGATTCTGTAGACACAAAACTCCAACCGGTCAATATTATAGACTATATCAGACCAAAGATACTCAATCCGGTTATGTAATAGTGTATCTTGGTTTACACCTCACCTTGTTCACTGGTCTTTTCTATTTATAAATTATAAAGTGTAAATTTATGTGGCATTATATTTTTGCAAATTTCTGTTCTTGAAACCAAAAGGCTTCTTCAATCAGAAATACTGTCTATGCTTCAATTCAGAGTGCAAGCGCAAAACTTGTTAAAAATTACACTGAACGAAAACATGTTTGGGGGTTTGTTTTGTTTTGACTAGTTAATTTCGTTTAAAATAATAAAGTTTCGTTTAAAATAATAAAGTTATTTCGTTTAAAATAATAAAGTTAACTAATTATTAATTAAGTCATTACGCTTATTATGCATTCATTTATATTTTATGTTTTTTTTAATTTAATTTTATAGGCCTATATGTATTTGTATTTTTAAAACATACCCAGCCCTATACCATCCCAGGTATACCATGCACCACATACTGCGCGCTGATCAATGGTCTGCGACAGGATGTGTTTTTGTTATTATGTGTTACCATGCCAGTGAAATTTTAGTATAAAAAATCCCAAGAAGCTAGCTAAATCACAAAGAACTAGACTTAGCTGTGGTCTAAGACCACGAGTTGTGAGCCCTTAATGACCTTTGACCCCAAAATCTACGAAAAACCCACAGGCATTGCCTAAATGTCAATGCATGTGTGCACATAGTATCACTCTGCCATGTTATTTGTGACAGAAGGGACATTTTGAATGCTTTGTCTTGGACCGGAAGTGATCCCGTAATGACCTTTGAACCCAAATAAAAATATATCACATATACATTAGGTAAATATAATTCATGTGTGCACATACCGTCACTCTCCTGTTTTTTAGCTAATAATTTTTTTGAAGGAATTTGGTTTTATACCGGAAGTGACCCCTTAATGACCTTTGACCTCAAACAAAAAATACCACATATACATTAGATAAACATAATTCATGTGTGCACATACCGTCACTCTTCTATGTTTTTCTTAGCTAATAACATTTTTTGAAGGAATTTGGTTTTATACCGGAAGTGACCCCTTAATGACCTTTGACCTCAAATCTGTGTATGATTCATAGACACCGGGTAATAGCAATGCATGTGCAAGTTGCATCACTGTCCTATGTAATTTGTGGGAGAAGTAGCATTTTGAAGGTATTTCGTTTTATACCGGAAGTGACCCCTTAATGACCTTTGGACCCCAAATAAAAATACCACATATAAACTGGGTACTTAGTAATCTCAATTCATGTGTGAATATACCGTTACTTTCCTGATAAACTGGGTACTTACTAATCTCAATTCATGTGTAAACATTACGTTACTAACCTGTTTTCATAGCTAATAACAAAATGTATTTCGATTTATACCAGCAGTGTGGGCAGGGATTGCAATTGACAGCCTGGGTGAAGTATGGGGGGGGGGGGGGAGGGATTGCAGTTGACAGCCGCATTTTAATATCAGTTACTGGGCTGTGCAATAATTATTTGTAAGGGTGGGAAGGATAATTTTCAAAAAGTGAATCCAGATCCCTCTATAAATATTTCATGAGCGGTGCATGCATATATACCCTCCAATCTGTTTAATTATTCACCCCCGAGGTCATATACAATGTATAATTATTGCACCAGCCCTTAACCTTGTTGGACAATAAATATTAGTTACACAATACTATACAACACAAGAGTTGCATAGCCAGGGTGCAAGGGGGAAAGCTGCCCACTAATTTTAGGCTCTTTCTGTTTCTGATTTCTGATCATTACCTCCCCATAAAAGTTGCCTCCCCGCTCTTTGAAAAAGTTCAGGCTACACTACTAACTGCAACACACTGAAAGACACATTGATTCCACACTTAATATTTAATTGCAGTTATATTATTTTTAATGTTCAATGTACATGAGTGTATTTTTATGCAACACATATTTAATACTGGGGGCCCAAATGTTTTGGCCTGAGGCGGAACGTGAAATGCTGAAGGGTGGGTGCATCCTCAAGATTTTGAAATGCATACATTTTACATGAATTCTACCTTACATTTTCAATTACACCTAAAATTATGAATATTATCTTAAAATTATGAATTTTATCCTAAAATTATTAATGTTACCTTAGATTATTGGGAAGAGGGCCTAGGGTACTTGGGCGCCCTCACCAAAATGAGCAAATCGGTACCATATTTAAAAGACAACAGTTTCATCCTGAAAAAATGCAAAATATAGGCTCAATATTGTAGGGATGCACTATTTGACTTTTTTTTAAACCTTCCCCCACACAGTGTATTTTACCCATACGAAAAATCATTCCGTATGGACCGTACCGTGCATGCACAGATCACAGACAGTGACGCAATCAACCAATCAGCAGTTGAAAAATCGTTAACCCAATGACGTCATCGCTGCATTTTCATTGATAAAATTCAGAATCGTTCAAAAACACGAGTTTTTAATTGCAAATATTTATTTTTTGTTATTATGAATGTCACTGTCTATCTCAAATTAACATTGTGTATTATCGTAGTGTTCAATGCGCTGAAGCTTGTGAGGCGGATCCGTTGCAAATTAGGCAGATCTTTTGTTTTTGTGACATTAAAAATCCATCTTTCGCATGGCCGCTGTGTGTGTGGGGGTGTGTGTGGGGAACGGGGTTCAGCTATGCACGCGCTGCATGCATAAACACTAGTACTGCTGACTGAGTGTACCAATCGTAGCAGGGTGTAAAATATACAACAAAGTCAATGTTTAATCTCAAATACGTTATGGGGTAAATATAAGCATTTGAATAGTTTAACAATAATTTGAATCTGAAAAATAAATGAACTTGAAAGTTCATGAGTGATTTTACAACATATTTGACTGTTGGATAAATGGGTGCTGCAGCTTTGGAGCTAAGGCAATATGGCGCATTACTTTGAAGTTGGTAATGGGTAAATTACACTGTGCCCCACTACACGAGCACAAAATTTAAACTTTCAGCACTATCACTATAAATCCTGGCCAATACCTAGTGCAAAAAAAATCTAGCCGACCCGAACTTAAGTTCCAGCCCCCATGGAAGTCAAATGGTACATCCCTATTCAGTATTCTTTTGCACTGGAATGTTTAAAAATTTGGGTCGGTACCGGTCATGGCGGGCAACAAAATAATATTTTAAAACCACAATGTTCCACCTTTTTCACAGAATTCATAGAAAATTACACATACATGTAAGGGGACCAACCACAACTACTGCATCTATTCGTCCATTGCACGGTTCCACAATATGCAATATGCAAGGGGAGCCATGGCAATTAGACATGAAAGGGAGAATTACCGGTGTGTAATTTTACACAATGATATACGATTGGTTCAATTCCCATTCATGGGTCAGTCCATGTCAAATCAACCAATATTCTGAAAAGTTCCCAGGTGACCCTCTCAGATGTTGATGAAATTCCATCAGAATAATCTTTTGTGGCCACAATGAACCCATACAAAAATTTGGCCTCATAGGCCATGTCGTTTTTGAGAAATGGCCCTTTGAAGTTTGGCCCGGACCCCCCTTTTGGCACTCGCGAGTGTCATTGGTGATTTTTACCAACTTTGGCGGCTCATATCTTCATGTTCTAAACATATATAAAGCTGCAATCTTAGATTCTAGCTAACCTTATGTCATATTTTCAGATTTCTAAAATTTCAGATATCTGTTTTCCTTTTCAAGTTATGAGCACCCAAAGTTGGTCATTTATTCAACCGCAAATGTGATTTTGTCATTTTGGGGGTCCCCTGTTGCCAAAAATACTTTGCTACATTTGTATTGTGATGATATGCAGCTCAAGAGTCTTCCTTGGAGGTAGTTCCAGTTGTTGTGTGTAGTCTTCGGGAAGAACTTTTGCTGGAAGCAATCCATTATGATATGATGGTACAAAAAAATGTACCGTTTTTTGATAGTACTTTTGAAGGAGAGAGGATTGGGATTTCTGGTATTATCATTGGTGCTACGTTGATGAGGTCGAGGTATTTCGCAAGCTGAAGGCATAAAACTGGATACATTCTCTGGTCACCGTTTTCCATGTGACGACGGTCTGAAGCCTCCCTAGGCCGTTTCATGGTTGGTTAATCATCTGTGTATACAGTAAAAAGGAAACAAAGAACAATTTAGTATTAAATCATTAAATTTTTTAAATAGAATTAGAAAGTAATTTTAACCGTTTCCTTGCAGATGCTAGTGAATTACAATGATATTGTGTACACTGCAAGTCAGAATGAGTGGCCTCGCATCATAAGGGCACTGGGGGCATGTGCCCCCCCCACCACCACCACCAATCGATTGCAAAAATTAGGAAATCCCATAGGAAAATTGCTGAAAATCTGTGAATCTACAATAGCTTTGTGGGGAAGGAAAATTGCAGCACATATTGTCTGATCACCAGTGGCAGCTCCATTATTTTTTTCCAGGGGGCACTTACTCGAGAACTCGAGTATATGAATATGAATTCAGTGAGCAAATTCTTGGCTAAACTTCTCGGGCAAGGGGACACTGAGGGTAAAATGAATTTCGGGTGGTAAACGATCATGAAATTTACACAAAATTGCCATGGGGGGGGGCAACTTGAGGGGGGGTAATCTGACTCGGAGAATCCCCCGGCATCACACTGCCGTGCTGCTGAACACACAATTTTACCCCTTCCTACAATGTACATCATGCAGTACATTAAACCAAAGATCGCAAACAAATTTTAGGATTTTACATGATACGTGCATTCGTGACTGACATACAGCTGATTTATCATGACATTTAGTAGCTATGAAAGGCAAACCTCAGTTAACACATTTGCTAGTCAGCCAAATTGGCTCAAACTGGGTCCCACACAATTTTACATAATTTACATAAAATTAAAGCCATATTATAACATTTGCTGAGGAATACGCCCTCACTGAATTTTTAAAATTCCTTTTTTTACACGATTAAATTGTAATTTACGATTAAATTGTAATTTATTAAACCAATATACCCTGCAAAAATCAAGACTCTAAGTGCTGTAGTTTTGTCAAAATCCGTGATTTTGAATTAAAGGCTGATTCAGCGCTTTATTATTACGATGGAATTATTAGTCGAACGCATACACGATGTTCATAACATACAGTACGTCACGGCGTGCGGGACGGTGATATACACAACAAAGGGTCGTACCACAACATGACCGAAGGAGTGGTACGTATTGGCGACATGTGCGCTGGTAGTAAATTCCAATTTTCTTTACTTTGCCGTAGTTGTTCGGCTCAAAAATAAAAGGGGATATATCTGACAGCAAAAGCTAACATTTTATGGCAAAGAAATGCTAATCTATTTTGTTTGAAAATGTTATAATATTGCTTTAAAAGAACAGATTTTTCAAAGAAACCTACATAAACATGTTGTCTATACTTTACTTGACCCAAATATATCAATTTCTTTTTGTGATGAGATAATTCCACATGGAATTTTAGAGGGATTTTGATAGCAGTTCTACATAAAAGCTGCGCTATCATGAGATGCATTTTAAAAAGTTGGCTGAATATTTTTGATGAAAGTCAACCTTTGACAAGATGTAACTTTGCGGAATGTGCTATGACAAAACGGTTTTCAGTTTTGGCTTTCTTTATTCAAGGGCTTTAACTTGATATATATAAAATGATGTGGTTTTGTCAAATCTGAATTCACCTTTTATACCTACATTCAGCATGTTCAGTGAATATATGATCAGTCGACATGACATTTTTAATTCATGATTATCATTTTTGTAGGGATCCGGAAAGTCATCTCATCTCAGAAACGTAAAGGATGTACTGGATAAAACATCAGAATTAAAACCCAAACCACCAATTCAAATATTTGTTCGGAAAACTAAGGAAATAAAATTCATACCGGTACATTGTATCATAATGGTACATGATATTGCGATCGACACGGCTGACAGCTACATGTACTGACGACATGGCATGCATCATGCATGCATGTGAATTATCCACATCTTCACGACCCGGGCTCAGACCAAGAAAGAATCGAATATTTATGTACACAAAGAATCATACTTACCAATATAGCCCAAAACATGCAGTCAAACTTGATTCTGACCATTCTGACGAGGGGAAATGACAGTAGCGTAGCCAGCAGGGGGGGCAGGGGGGGGGGGCAGAGTGCCCCCCTGACAAAAAATGAAAGAAAAAAGTGCCCCTCTGACAAAAAAAAATAAAAGGGAAAATCAGGAGGGCAAAGGAAAAGAAAAGGGGCAAGGAGCCCTTTTCTACCGAAATTCAGCCCGAAAATACACAATTTTTCCGCGCTACGCGCGCATATTGCAAAGATTAAGCCCTTTCCATCCTGATAAAGGGCAAAAATAGTGTAAAATACCAATTTTTTTCGCGCTACGCGCGCACATCGTCCCAATAAACCCTTTTGTCTCTATGTATTGTATGATGCAACAGTATTTTTTTTCGTCTGTGCCCCAAAATTTTTATTTTGCCCCCCCCTGACCAAAAAAGCTGGCTACGCCCCTGGGAAATGGGTCTGGTTTACACACGCTGTGTGCAATTCCCACTCGCGATGACGTGCCGGCATATTTACTGTACAGAAACAGGACGTGTATGACAAACATGACGTGCGATCGCTGCCATAAATGGACAAATTGACATATGTCAATTTTTTAAAGTGAAATCGATATAATTATGTTGATTTCATCCAATAGCAGAACTTGTAATCGACATAAGTAAGCTAATTTTCGTGAAATGTACATATGTCAATTACCTTAGGAGAAATCGACATATGTTCATTATGTGAAAACTAGTGTCGAATTTATTAAAATAGATTGGGGTCAAAAGGTCAGGTTGACAGAAGAAAAATCTGTGTGACTGAGATCTCGTACGATACAAGACACAGCCGTGAGTCACGGCTGTGTAAAAAAAACTAAGTGATTATTTAATAACTATCAAAATCCCCTGCTAAATCCAATAAATCTGAACATGACTCTATTTCTATGCAGACAGTCTATGATCTGAATTGGAGCAAAAGACAGACAGTCTGTTATCTAAGTCCAGTTTTTTTAACCGCATTGTGCCAATTTGGAATCAGCTTCCCCTTAGTGTTAGGTCCTCTTCATCTTTTTCTGTTTTTAAAAGCAATGTGGTTAATTTTTTGCATTCTCATTTTGAGTTAAATTTTCGGCCAGCTGACATTTGTACGTGGGTTTCCGTATGCAGCTGTGCTATTTGTAGGGTGTCTTAATTAAATTTTTGATCTTGAGGTGGGATGGTCTTAGAGGTGATATGCACCTGTTCATCCCAATCCTCTACACTGGTATCTCTCCTACATGTGCTGGATCCGTGGTGCGTTTTATTCACATGTATATATATATGTCTTTTATACTTTTACTTTGTGCAATATATTTATCCATCTTTTATCTAATTTTGTTATTTGATATTGTAACCAGTGTATGAAGCCAAATAAATAAATAAATAAAATAAATGAATGGGAGCAAAAAGGGGGGGGGGGGCCCCACTTTGGAGGTGAACCGTATAGGGTGTCACCTATAAAACTCTGCATTTAAGCACATGCTCTCACACCCCCGGGCTCACACCCAAAGACCCCTTATTTTCCCATTTGATCTGTCACCCAAAGGCCTCTTTTTCAATTTGTTCAGCAACTTTCATAAATCACTGATTTTGTTACTCATTTTGAAATAAAAAAAAGCCATCATGAGACTATTTTGGCTCTTATTCAAAATTCTCATTTTTAAAAAGATCATGTTCTCACCCAAATTTCCTCCTAAACCATCCATCTCTCACCCAATGACCCCATATTTTTTACATTTTGCTCTTGCAATAATAATTTATGAGCCCTGGTGAGAGGGTAAAATTGGGGGGGGGATTTTAGGCGAGCCGAAAAGGAGGAGGGGAAGCGCTTTTTGGAACACATTCATTCAAAATAAAATGCTCTAAAGGCTTAGGAAAACAATACACAATACAATACGTAGACCATTTAAGCTTTGCCAATTGGGGGGCACATATTTTTGGTGGTCCGAGGGGGGGGGGCAATTTTGGCAGGCCGAGAGGGGGGGCAAGCGTTTATTGCACAGCCCTTAATACTGCAACACCAAGCCATTTCATTTTGAAGTAACCCCCAGGTCAAAATCATAATCAGGGTCCATTCATTGGAGTATAAATAAAACTATAGTAATTCCAGCAGGTAAATTGTATCAATTCCGACTGTAAATTTCAGCCCTAATTTTTGATATCCAAATTCAAGCATCAAAATTCCAGCAGGTAAATCGATAAATTGTACAAATTCCGGTTTTGTCTTCCATAGGGGTTTTGCTAGGGTGGAATTCTGGCTGTCCATTTTGGATGTGTCTAAATTGTTGTATCAAAATTCCAGCAGGCAAATCAAAAAATTGTACCAATTCCAGCTGTGTCTTCCATACAGGTTTTGCTGAGGGGTGAAATTTGGCTGTCCATGTCACCCCTACTTTTGGATGCGTCTAAACATGCTAAATTGAAATATCAAAATTCCAGCAGGTAAATGTGTAAATTGCACAAATTCCGGTTGTGTCTTCCATGGGGTTTTGCTGAGGGGTGAATTCAGGTTGTCAATTTGACCCCCAATTCCAGAAGTTTCTTCCATAGGGGGGTGCGGAATTCATCTGAAATAGCCCAATGGCAAGAATGTCTTGATAATTTTAATGCAGATGATGATTATAACAAGTTTATTGAAATATTTAACAACATATATGATGAATGTGTGCCATTGAAGAAATGTTCAAGTAAAAGAAAAAAAAGAATTCTTTATATAAACAGTACTTGCAGAATCCAAATACGGAATGCCTCCAAAAATTTAAAACCTATAGGAATAAACTGCATGGTTTGATACGCAAATCGAAAAGAAACTGTTTTTTTTACCAAATTTGAACGGGCAAAAAACAATATGAAACAGACGTGGAAAACAATTAATAGTATTATTGGACGTGGTAAAAATCAAATTAACAATAAATTTAAGACCAGAGGATGATTTAAGCACTTCCCAAAAGCCTTGCGGTTAGCACAGCTGTGTGAGTGAACATGACACCACTGCCCGCCCACTGCATACACACGTGCATGGTTAAATTTGAATTTGGACAGATATATTTACAATAAAATCACCTTCAAAAGGTTGGTCGATTTCACATTTTATGTTATCTACAGAAGGTGTGAATTATCCTTCATGCATACATCACTTTAGATCTAAAATCGACCAAGTAATGACGACACACGGGCAATTCTAAAACAACATCTTTTGCACAGAGTTCAATGGGATTTGAAAAGTAAAGTGGCAGTTGAAACTCTAGTGATAACACTTTTACGGTGCATGATGGGGCTTCCTTAAATCATCCTCTGATTTAAGACGGACAATAATGGCAATACTGCTACTATTTCAGATCCCCAAGAAATATGTGATCATTTTAATAAATATTTTGTGAACATAGGTCCGAAACTTGCAGCAAACATTCATAAATCGGGAAAAGACTATTTTGATTATCTAGGTAATCCCGTATCTAGTAGCATGTATATGAAACCTATTATAAAACCTGAAATTATTAAAATCATAGATAAATTCAATCAGAACAAAAGTGCTGGTTGCGATAATATTGGAAACTTCATTATCAAAAGGGTAGCAAACGAAATTGTAAAGCCACTTGCCTCAATTTTCAATCTTTCTATCACAACAGGTATTGTCCCTCAAAAATTAAAAGTAGCAAAGGTAATACCAATCTACAAAAAAGAAGACGCTGAAGTGTTTTCGAATTTTCGCCCAGTATCGGTATTGCCGTGTTTTTCAAAGATTCTTGAAAGATTGGTTTTTAATAGATGTATTGCTTATGTTGACAGTCATAAAATACTTAATGACAATCAATTTGGCTTCCACAGCAATCACTCTACTTATGGCCATTATACATTTAGTGGATAAAATTAATTATGAAAAAGATGAAACTACTATTGGAGTATTAATTTTTAGACCTTTCAAAGGCTTTTGATACTATAGACCATAACATATTAGCCCACAAATTAGAACACGACGGATTCCGAGGCATTGTACTGGACTGGTTTAGGAATTACTTAAGGGGTGGGGTATGAACCTTTGGACAGTATTTATTGTGGGACATTAGAGCACATTAGACATATCGAATTGCATTCTTAATACGAAGAATGTCCTTCTGATATCAAATAATTTTGATTTTTTGAAATTCACAATGTAATACACATTTTATGGAAAATCATTAAAATTTATATTTTTGATATTTAACAGTACACTTTATAAATCTGATGATTTATATTTGAAGTGTATGTAGGTGGGATGAAAAGCCGACGATCAATTGAAAATTTTGACCTTTCGTGTTGAAGATATGGATTTTTTTCCCAAAACGCCAAAATAAAAAAGGCCTTTTTGGGAAAAAAATCCATATCTTCAATATGAAAGGTCAAAATTTTCAATTGATCGCCGGCTTTTCCTCCCAGCTACATACACTTTAAGAATATATCATTAAATTTATAAAATTTTCTTTGAGGACTGTTATATCTCAAAAATGTGAAAAATATCAAATTTTATTAATTTGTCATAAAATTTGTATTTAATCGTAAATTTCAAAAAATGAAAATTATTTGATATCAGAAAGACATTTTTCGTATTCAGAATGCAATTTGATACGTCTGAGGTGCTCTCATGTCCCACTAAAAATACTGTCGAAATGCCATAAACGCTCATTCCAGATCCCTTAAGTAACAGGAAACAATATGTATATTATAACTCGTGTGAATCAAAGGTTCTATATTGGGACCTTCTACTATTTAAAAAGCAAATTTTGGTTAATTAAAAATGAACTAAAGGAAGTCAGTAATAATGGTAATTGGTTCAGAGCAAACAAATTATCAGTAAATGCCAGTAAAACCAATTATATGATTCCGGGAACACCACATAACGTCCAAGAATTGGAACAAAATTGATTCAACAACAACTGTCTGTAATGTAGATGTTAAGATAATTTTAGACGAAATCGTTCTAGAAAGGGTAGATAATACCAAATTCCTGGGAGTACTCATAGACGAAAACTTAACATGAAGGTGTCATTATTAACTGTATAGCAAAAACGATTTCAAGGAATATTGGTGTAATGAACAAACTCAAATTCTTTGTACCAGATCGCATTCTTTATACACTTTATTGTACCTTTATTCAACCTTATTTGAACTATGGAATATTAATTTGGGGAAATACGTTAAAAACATATTTGGATAAAATTGTGAAACTCCAAAAATGGGCGATACGGACAGTAGCCAATAGTCAATACAGAAGTCATACCAGCCCCCTTGTTTGCCAAATATAACATTTTAGAAAACAATGACACCTATAAATTAGAATTGAGAGTTTTTATGTATAAGTACAGTATTAATGAATTACGCAGCTTATTTGACAGTTTATTTACCCTACGATCTAATATTCATGATTACCAAATAAGAAACGCTAATAACTATAACTTGACTAAAAATAGCATGGTTTTCACCGATCACGCTGTCCATACAGCTGGTCCTATATTATGGAACGCATTGCAAAAATCTTTAAGAGCGTCTTATTCAGTGAAACATTTCCGGAACGTGTACAAAAGACACTTAATTTCAAAATATGATTAATTGACGAGCATAGTAGTTTTTTTGGTTCTTGTTTGTTTGTTTGTTTGTTGTTTTTAATTTTTATTATTTGCTGTTGAATTTTCTGTTTGGTAACTTTACTGTTAAAGGGGATGGTTACCTCTGGCCTTACTGGCCTTTCGGCTATCTCCTCCATGATTCTTTGATGGTATTTTGATGTAATGATATTTTTAGTGCGTATTTTGTATTTTTATGTGAATTGTGGAAATGAAAAAATGAATGAATGAATGCATGAATGAATGAATGAATGAATGAATGAATGAAACTAATTAGCCGATTACTTAGAATAGCAGTTCGGCAAAAATTTCAAGATATCATTTACAAAATTATCCATATCTTGAAAAGTATTGATGTTATGTATATAATGTTGGTATAATTTTCAAGCTTATTGTCCCGTGCTTCCATTTTTATTCAAATCATGAATTCTCAAATATGCGACATGTTCCTGGTTTTGTCAGAACATACAATTATGTAGTGTAAGTACTGGTAAGTAAAGCCCTGAAAGATAATCAAATCAGCGATTATTTTGAAAGAAATGAAAAATTACCGCGAACACAAATCACAAGAAGATTTGCAATGAGTACTGAAAGAGAAGAAGAAATTCACTGTCAATGTGAACTTTTGCTTCTAACATGAAGCTATGGAGACTTATATTTCGGAGAATTAAAACGTGCTTAACAGTAATTGATAATCTCATTAATATTAATGATGTGATCCAAATCATTTCTTAAGAAATGTGACCAGGACTGAGTTAATAAACACGTTAATTTCTTTTTTAGATGCATGTGATCAGCAAAAAAGAACAATTTTAGTGTTAAATATTTAAACACGTCTCACAAAACAACACATCTGTCTCACAGAGCAGTACTGACAGAGAAAATAGAATGTCCTCTTTGGACTTTAATATGTATAACGTTAAGTGTTCTTTATTGCATGCTGCACTTGAAAACTTTCAAAATGGCGTTTAGAAAAATTGAGTGTTGATTTTGGAATTCCTTTTCTTAATTTTAAATCAGTCATAATCATTGCCTCTAGATAAGGAATAGTATATTGGCGATATGTAACCAACTTGACAGAGTGAGTGAGTATTACTGGCATGGTAATTTCCATACCGAGACTCGACATGGTTTAACTGCAGACGACAAGTTTCAATTTTTTTTAAGTCAAAAATTTCAGAAATGTGAATTTTCATGACCATATTTGGAATCAGCATGAAAAATGCATTAAAATGGGTATAAACAAGCCTAGTATTGGTTCAGTGGTTCTTGAGATAGCTCTTGGAATTTTGAGAAAAAAAACCAGCAACTTGGGACTTCTTATGTTGAAACCTGTGGCTAGCATGCAGACCCATGCAGAGCATTTTGGGGTTAATGGGACGAATACAACATGACAAGAACCTCCGTTGAGATCATTCTAAGCAATATAATCGATATGTCTGTCTCATGAGAGAACACTCTTTATTCGTAAAAACGTCCAGATTTTTGGCTCTTTTCGAAATAGGCCTATGTTATGTTTTTGCTACTTCGCGCATAGTAAACCTCTATACCCATGTTTCATATCTCATACGTTTATTTTAAAAGTTCGCGCTGATTACCTTTAAGTCCTGGTGTTGGTAACTGGCTGACAAATGTATTAATCTGATCGTGTGTATGTCTTACGAAATCCTAATTCCAATGTCTATTTGTCTTCATTGCAGAACAAACTTGTCGCCACCACCCATCTTATCGCTCGAAGTTTACTAATTAGTATTTTCCCAGGAAAATTACAGTTTGTATGGATTTGGACTGGAGTATGTTGTTTGTACATTAATGCCGCATCCAATCCTATTATATATGGAGTTGCAAATGCCCGTTACCGGATGGCTTTCCAACGGATGTTTGTAAATCGATTTTGTAACAAAACTGAAATAAAGGAGCAGAGTGTATCTAAAACCAACACTAGTGAAATAAAAGCTTAAACATCTTGGATTTTTTCCAGGAGCATTAAAGCTCTTAAAGGTAGACGAGGTATTGTTGGTCGAAGTAACCTAAAAAATCGATTTTTATTATCTAGATCAATATATTATTGAAAATTAACACCTTGATGTTTTGCAAAATTTAGTTCTACAAATCGTATACTTTGCAAACTTGCTTAATTTATTGTTGTTAAGGGGTCGGGCCATCTTGTCTCAAATAGCTCCGAAATGGGAGAAATCTGCCGTGAAATATTCCGTCACCAATATATTCCGTTAAAAGAAAAATATTCTACACGTGATAAGCTTTAATTTGATACCAAACTTTTTATCCATATTACGTTTTTGCAGTGACAAAACGCCATCCAAACGTGCGTATTTCCCTGTGTAATCCAATGGCGCAATCATTGGTGGTGCGCTCTCTCAAGTAAAATAACATACCAATCACACCACTCCACGCCATAAATAAATTCTGCCAGTCACATTTCCCCAATATGAAATTTATTAAAAAGTAAAATTTTAATTTATTAAATTTTGGAGGAGGCGGGGTTCGAACTCACGGCGGCGGACTGCTTTGGACACACTATGAACCCAGCCTGGAACCCAGCGCCTTAGACCACTCGGCCACTTGTCTTGTTGGAATTCATTTGAAACTTATTTGTAGATATAATCGCAACTTCAACATAGGCCTACCACGTGACTAGCAAAGGCAGAAAACGTACCATATTTTGGAATTTTATTTGCCTAAAAACATTTATGTGTATTATTAGCGCTCAATTGTTGTTAACTACGTGTTTTATACAAAAAAATCCAACAAAAACATGATAACTGGGCGTCTATATGGACAATACATTATATCGATTTTGACACGTGCTTGTGTCTCAGTACATTTCCATGGTCAGTAAAATACTATAGAGGAAAACCTACCATTTTCTTGTATACACGTTCGATGTTTTGATCAAGTATGTGAATATTCGACATTAGACCCAAAATGTTTTTTCAGGAAATAAAAGATTAGATTACCATAAAAACGAAACAGTAATCTTTGGTTGGGTCTAATGTAATATTCACATAGGATTTTCAACGTTTTTTCTATCCTTATTCTTGCTCAATATTTTGGCGTATATAAAATTGAAATAAAATTCTCGGCCTCTTAAACGACATCAAATGCGCCATAATTGGGTATCACGAATCGTTATATATGATGTGCAGTTAATATTCATATTTTCTTTTATACAGAGGATGCTTCAGTTTTGACAGGAAAAATATTTTCTTGAAAACCCTCTCACTCGGTTATTTTAAAAAAAGGTAACCACGCTTCCCTAGAATGTGCAATAAATTAGCATTAAAATTTTTCTTATTCTAACAGCAAGCGTTTCTAGAATGTATTATGGCGAAATGTGGTGTACATACCAATCTGCACTAAGCAGACAGAATGTTACTTGGCTCCCAGCATGAATTATTGATTTTATACGGAGGTAAAGAAATAAACTGTTGCCTGCAAGCCGTGCACCATACTCCAAATACTTACGGGAAATCTGAATAATGGTCACATGTTGACATATCATGTGTTCGGGAAATCACGTGGCAACACTGTAAGATTTCAGAATTGTTTACTAGTTAAATTGTCATTTGTATTATTGATTATTTATCTTTGTTAATTAATATATCTTTTAAATGCTGATAAATCGTGGTTGGCTGCCCATATTATATGTTAAATTCAATGTTTTATGAATATAATTCTACCACGCAGAGGGGGTCACACAGCATAATTTCACACTACACGATTTAGCTAGATTTGGAGCTCTGCACTTCAAATTCACGTCAATTTCAAAGTTTATACACTTAATATATTTAATATAATACTTATTTTTTTGTTATAACAAACTGGAACACGAAATATACTAGATTATTACCTATACAGAAAGGGGATTTAGACACATTCACTCAGCAATTTGACATGCCTGGCGCATCAAGACATTCTCTGTCTGGATAACATGACTGTCGCCCTCAATACGTCTGGGCACAAATTTAAATAACAATAGGGTCAATACGCCTATTCTCGGTCACACGCCTATTCTCGGTCAGTTTTACCGCTGACGATCGTTGCTTTAATTTTAGCCGTGTCTTCCGAACTTTGCGACTATAAGCCATTTAGCCGTACCGGTGCTGCAGGTTTTGATGACTTTTCAAGGTCACGGCAGCACAGTTCGCCTCAAATAATAGCTTTTTAAATTGTATGGTGACCTGAAATATCGGCATTAAAAAAATATTATAACGTCATTTAAGAGGTTTAAAATGGTGATATTGTAATATAATCAGTGATGCGAAATTGTACATGCATTTTACCATGTTTTAAAGCTGTAATTTTAATAAGTTGATCCATCTGCATCGTAAATAACACCATAGCAAATGATTGGTGTTGTATTTATGTAAATTCCCATAGAAGCAGGGGTGTCCGATAATAGGCATACGAATTCCGTCGGCATTCCTTTTCTCGGTCAGTGTTCAACAGTTTGAGATAGGCCTATGTTGACATCGTTGTTGCCATGCGTCCTAGAAATGATCATGCATGCGCACATGAGAGTGTTGCATTTTTCTGTAAAAGGCTTGATTATAGCCATTTGTCGAATACAAATGAGCGATGAGAAATTATTTGTGACCGTCGGCGCGTGCCCGACACCCCCCCCCCCCCCTACTCCTTCCTTACCATCTCCTATCCTGTCGTATTCTCGGTCGGAAAAATTGGGTCAACAATGTCATTATTTTGTCTGCAAAAATGGCTCCTGCCCTGGACCGAGAAAGGCGCTATAACTGACAATTGCGCAGATAGCATACACTCTCCTTGGGCCTAGCGCAATTTTGTTAATTACATTATACACATATTATTAGCACAAATAGCACCGCTATTTTCATGGGTATGCTATTTGTGCCTCGACAGTGTTATTTTTTGAGGACTTAGAATAAAACCATTAGGGACATTTAAATGGCAATTAGGCCTATGCTATTTTTGAGTTCTCCTATTAGGCCTACACTTTAAGGGATGTTATTAGCACTGTTGTGCTATTATTAAAATGGTTTATGCCTTATAGCATGCTATTAGTTCTATGGTTTAGGCCTTATAGCGTGCTATTAGTGCTATTGTGCTCTGGAAATGGTTTGAGGGTCTTGGGGGCCTATAATGCGTTATTATCGCAAATTATGTTATTTTTTAATTCTAGTACACTTGGAGGGATGCTGATAGCGCCATTGTGCTATTCTTAAAATGGTTTAGGCCTTATAGTGTGTTATTAGCGATATTGTGCTATTCTTAAAATGGTTTAGGCAGCGTGCTATTAGCGCTATTGTGCTATTCTGTAAATGATTTTAGGCTCTATAGCACGTTATTAGCGCAATTATGCTATTTTGAATTCTCCTAGGAGGGATTATATTAGCGCTATTGTGATATTCTTATAATGGTTTAGTCCAGGAGCAAGATCACACAGGGGCCCTAAATAAGGAGTTCGTTCACACCTACGGCTAGGTAGGTAGTGGTTTCAAATTGTGGTATCACATTTTTTTACAGGTCATTTTATATATGGACGTATAATCACATAAAATCACGAAAATAGGACAAAATTAAGGGGTAGGGGAGATATAAATTCCCATAACTCAACTTTTACTCATAATAATGAATTTATTTTGGTATGAATATGTAGCTAATTGATTGTTCTAACTTCCTAGTATTATTTGAAAGCAAACATAGGATTCATTAGATCATGACTGGAAGTAGCCAGTCCATACGCTAATAGAAAATCAGATTTTTCACAACAATGTGTAGGGTGGGTGTTTTTGTGACACAGGTTTCAAATTTTACTATTGTGCCAATTTCTATTTTCAATATTAAGGTTCCATTTTTTAATTTTGTTTTTAATATCAAGCATATCTAGGCAAATATTGATGTTCTGGTTCAAAGATTTATATATGTGCATGTTTGTTTGCATGTTGGTTTGTGTTGTGTGGGTTTGGGGTAGGGGGGGTGGGTATGTGGGGGTAGGTGTGGGGTGTGTATAGGGTTCGGGGTTGGGGTGTTTCACGTGTCTTGATATGTCACTCGGCTGAACTATATAAGTTCTATTAACAAATTTTGTTTGGTAAGGTACCATTCATGTAATATTTTGAATATTTATAGGTGCGGGTGAGATCAACCACTGCTTGTCAGGAAAATAGTCTGAAAATGTAAAAAATAGTTACTTAGTAGCAGCGTGTGTAACAATATTAAGGGGTAGGGGAAATATAAACCATCATAACTCAACTTCAACTCATGATAATGAATTCATTTTGGAATTAAAATGTAGCTAATTGATTGTTCAAACGTTTTAGTATTATTTTAAAGTAAAGCAAACATTAATTGTCAGGTAGATAGACCTAAAAATGTAAGAAAAGGTTAATTGTCCATGTATAACCATGTCAAATATGGTATTATTAAGGGTTAGGGGAAATAAAAACCACCATAACTCAACCTTTACTCATAATAATGAATTCATTTTGGTATCAACATGTAGCTAATTTATTGTTCTAACTTTCCAGTATTATTTTTAACAGAAAAACCATCAGATAGACATAAAATGTGAGAAAATGTTAATTTTCCAATGTGTAACAGCGTAAAATATGACAATATTAAGGGGTAGGGGACGTACAAACCAATATAACTCGACGTTTATTCATTATAATTTATTCATTTTGGCATCAACTATATAGCTATTTGGTTGTTGTAATCTTTTGAAGCAAAATAACCATTAGTTCTTTGTTGGATAGACATAAAATGTTAAACAATATTAATTTTGCATGTGTAGCAGCGTAAAATATGACAATATTAAGGTGTAGGGGACATTCAAATCACAAAAACTCAAGTTTTATTGATGAAAATTAATTCATTTTGGTAACAATAAGTAGCTAATTGATAGTTCTAACTTTCTAGTAATATTTTAAAAGCAATTAAACCGTTAGTTGTCAGGTAGATAGACATAAAATGTACGAAAATGTTGATATTCCATGTCTAACAGCGTAAAATATGACAATATTAAGGGGTGTAGGGAACATACAAATCACCAAAACTCAAGTTTTACTGATGAAAATGAATTCATTTTGGTATCAATATGTAGGTAATTGATAGTTCTAACTTTCTGGTATTATTTTAAAAGCAATTAAACCATTAGTTGTCAGGTAATAGATAGACATAAAATGTACGAAAATTTTAATATTCAATAACATCGTAAAATGTGACAATATTAAGGGGTAGGGACATACAAATCACCCCTGATCGGGAGTCGCTTGTCTTGAATTAATTATTTCTGGCTTGCCATCCCCCCTTACCCTCCCACAAGGCTCATAATTATGCACAGCCCCTATAAAGCAATGTCAACTCTCACGCATCACGCCAAGGTAAAATCATACGGATCGTCCAAAGAATAAAGTGAAAAAAAAATCTGAATATTAACATGTGGCATTGGACGGCGCGGTATCCGGTATTGCAATAGCAATTTTGTTTTAAAAAGTAGTTTAAGGGGGAGAAAAGATACATTTGGTTAAAAAAATGTTTCTAGGTTATTATAGGCCCACAACCACCTACTTAAACAATTTTTAGTCGGCCGAGAAGTTGACAGCCCTGCGCGCATGCAGACTTGGGTCACCATGATTGTGCCTAATAATAATTAATAAAGCGCTGCGAATCGATCACCCGACTACCGCGATACCGCTCTTTTTTTAGAAAGGTCATTTAGGATCGTCAAATTGAATAATATATCTAGGTTAGTCCTTCAATCTTTTTAAAGCTAGGCCTACATCATATTACCTGGTTCCCCGGACTGGTTCTGTCATTATTCTCTTTCATTCATTTAACCATCATCATTGATCATACGCGTCAAATTAGCCTACAGGTGGGCCGGCCGGCGGTAGCTGCCGACAAGAAAGTCACGACGCGTCGGGTGTGCCACCGCATTCCGCTGTGCCCTCCCACAAAATATGACCGCCTCGGACCCCAATCGGATGGTACGAAAATTTTTGCCAATAAACCGTTTTGAAAGGATCGGTCCTTGTCAATATATCTGAGAATACTGCACAGGTATTTTTATTATGCGTTTAAGTTATCAAAACCGCATCATACCGATCAACCATGCTTCCAAAGAGAATGACCGAGAATAGGTATAGAAAAACTATACGGTGACCGAGAATAGGAGTTTAGTGACCGAGAATAGGCGTTGTCGTCAACTTTGACCTTTTGACCTTGTACTTCCAATACAAGTTCAATGGAAGATGTCATGCAGGGTATGTTAAACGGGGTGTTGTGGGGAATACACGTTCACATATAGCTAACTTTTATAATTATTTACACAAGAAATAGAGCAGGTTGTTTCTTAAGTGACCGAGAATAGGCGTATTTACCCTACGCTATTTACATATGAATGCGGCCTCATGCTAATTTCTAGTGACGCTTCCAGGTATTGTTCTATGGTAAAAGTCATTAGGTTAGTAGAGGTCATATAATGGCCTTCCATCGATTCTGGTACATGGGATTAAGGACATGAATCGATTTTGTTTATAGCGCCTATACAATTTACGGTGTACCATGAGGGACATGCAAACTTAAAATAATTTTTTACAAACTTAGTAAAGGGGGGTGAACGGGAGCTGACTACAAGGCGACATGATATCTCAGATATAATAACTGAAATTGGATAATTGTAGATGCTTTTATTCCATGATAGGAATGCATTCAAATGACATTATCAATCAAGTTTTATTTATTGTTTTATGCTTTATAATGTCTAAAAGACATAGGATAAATGAGAAGGCAAGGTTACCTTCAACGGGAACCGGTTTTCGCCTGCGCAATATAGCTAGGCTCATCAGCCGCACAGTTAAACTGTATCAGGGATAAAGTATATTAAAAGCATATAAACTTCACACAAGTACTCCCCGAGTTTTTTTGATATCTTTCATTCACAAGAATTCTTGTGACAATAATTTGTTAAATTAAATTGTAGGGTAGTTACTTGTTTTTAGCATTATATTTAATAGCCAATTTAATATACCAATCCTTCATGATGAGTTGGATTGACATTTTCGAATTTTCACATTAATTTTTCAAAAGGGGGGTGAACAGGAGTTGACTACAAGGCGACATGATATCTCAGATATAATAACTGGAATTTTGCTCTCTCCCATCTGTTTCTCTTTCTCCCGGCCCATACCCCCCCCCCCCCCCCCCCCCACATACACACACACACACACACACAATCTCTTCTCCCCTCTATCTTCTAACGATTCTGGTACATGTAAACATATTGCCAGAGCCCTTTTGGCTTGAACTAAAAATCTGTGAGGACCCCATAGACACCAGCTAATGTCAATGATTATGTGTCAGTCGCATCACCATACCATATAATCTGTAGGAAAAGAAGCATTTTGAAGGTATTTGGTTATGTAACGGAAATACCCCCTTGATCACCTTTGACCCTAAATCTGTGAGGACCCCATTTTTAGCCAAAATTACTTATGCGTGACGTTTGACCCCAAATGGGCCATGTCAAATGTAAAGGCTGGGGGTAGTAGAGCTTTTGCTCAAGTTTGGTCATAATCGGTGAAATAATGAAGGAGCTAGAGCAAATTATATTAAATGTTGACAGAAAGAAGAAGAACTAGACTTAGCTGTGGTCTAAGACCACGAACACAGCCGTGTTGTGACCTCTAATGACCTTTGACCCAAAAATATATGAAAACGCCCATAGAAAGAAGAATAGATAGAAGAAAGAAACTAGATATATTGCATCCTTAGTAAGGCTGCTAAGTCTAGCCGTGACCTTAAAACGACCTCTGATGACCTTGAAATGACCTTCACCACATTTTGCATCATATCCACATAACATATACTAATTTTAAAATTGAACAAACTTTACAATTTGACCCCATTTTGACCTTTGGTTGACCTCTGGTGACCTTGAAATGACTTCCATTACATTTTGAATCATATCAAGATCACATATACTAATTTTCATTTAAATTGGACAAACTTTAGAATTTTACCCTTTTTGACAGACCTCTCCTCCGTGTTTAAGCCAAATCTGATTGCAATCGTATATGAACATAATGCTAGAGTCCTTTTGGCATTATTGTGATGATCACAGCACTTAATATGCAGAAAATATTAACTTTTAAAGTGATTTTCAGAAATCAACCATTTGACCCCTGTATGACCTTGAACTCAAAATCTGTAAGGACCCAATAGACACCAGCTAATGTCAATAAACATGTGTCAGTTGCATCTCCGTATCATAAAATCTGTAGGAAAAAAGCATTTTGAAGGTATTTGGTTATGTACCGGAAATACCCCTTAATGACCTTTGACCCCAAATCTGTGAGGACCCCATAGGCCTCGGCTATAGCCAAGGTCAATGTCTAAATCTCAATACTGTACCATGTAATCTGTAGGAGAAGAAGCATTTTTGGTAAAAATCACATTTTTAGCCCAAATTACTCATGCGTGACGTTTGACCCCAAATGGGTCATGTCAAATGTAAAGGCTGGGTTAGTGGAGCTTTTGCGCAAATTTGGTCATAATCGGTCAAATAATGAAGGAGCTAGAGCAAATTATATGAAATGTTGACAGAAAGAAGAAGAACTAGACTTAGCTGTGGTCTAAGACCACGAACACAGCCGTGTTTTGACGCCTTAATGACCTTTGACCTCAAAATATATAAAACGCCCATAGACATTAGCTAATGTCAATGTATGGGTGCAAGTGGCACCACTTTGCTATGTTATTGAGGCAGAAAGGGGCATTTTGAAGGTTTTTCGTCTCAGACAGGAAGTGACCCCTTAATAACCTTTGACCCCAAATGAAAAAATACCACATGTACAATAGGTAAACACAATTCACGTGTGAATATACCATCTACCTCCAATGTTTTTCTTAGCAAATACAAATTTTTGAAGGTTTTTCGTTTTATACCGGAAGTGACCCCTTAATGACATTTGGTTCCAAATTTGTGAGGACCCCATAGACACTGGGTAATAACAATGCATGTGTGCAAGTGGCGTCACTGTCATACGTAATTTGTGGGAGAAGAAGCATTTTAAAGGAATTTCGTTTTATACCGGAAGTAGCCCCTTAATGACCTTTGACCCTAAATAAAAAATATCACATATGCACAGAGTAACTACAATTTATTTGTAAACATACCGTTACTGTCCTATGTTTTTCTTAGCAAATAAACAATTTTGAAGGTTTTTCGTTTTATACCGGAAGTGACCCCTTAATGACCTTTGACCCCAAATCTGTGAGGACCCCATAGACACTGGATAGTAACAATGCATGTGTGCAAGTGGTGTCACTCTCCTACGTAATCTGTGAGAGAAGAAGCATTTTGAGTTGAAATCACGTTTTTGACCCCTATGACCCCTGCTTGACCTTTGACCCAACGAGTTTCATATGACATGTAGGGGCATGGTCAATGATGGTTGTGACCAGGTTAGGTCAAAATCGGTACAAGCATGTAAGTGCTAGAGCAAATGTAGTGGTCGGCAGAAGAAATAAGAAAGAACTAGACATAGCTGTGGTCTCAGACCACAAACACAGCCGAGGGGTGACCCCTTAATGACCTTATGACCCCAAAATGTATTAACCCTCTATAGACATTGGCTAATGTCAATGCGTGTGTGCATGTAACATCACTCTGCTATGTTATTTGTGGCAGAAGAGGTGTTTTGAAGGTTTCGTCTCGGACCGGCAGTGACCCCTTAATGACCTTTGACCCCATATAAAAATACCACTTACATAAACACAATTCATTTGTGAACATACTATCACTGTGCTGTTTTTCTTGGCTGATAAAATTTGTTGGTATTTCGTTTTATACCGGTAGTGACCCCTTAATGACCTTTGACCCAAATAAAAAATACCACATATACATTGGGTAAACACAACGCATGATTGTTCCCAATTTCGCTAAAAAGGGGTTATGTGTAAACTATGTTTGCAAACATTTAATGTTAGTGATGTTTAAAAAATAGGGTAGTTTTTGACGATGGTGTGCTCGATATCAAAAAACAGGGTATATTTTGGTGAATCCAGAATATAGGCCTACTAATAGTCGTATTTTTGCTTATTTTGACCATGTATCTGATCGTATGCTTTGTATTCTTTGTACTTGGGCAAGCTCCCCATACCGAAAATAGAATTCGTATCGCTCTGCTCAAAATGACCTTTTACATTTTGCTTTTACATTAAACGCTTGAGGATGGCCCTCTGTAATTAATGGTATGAAGATGTTTTATGGTTCACACTACTAAATCCGCCTGAGAAGCGGTTTCCGGCAAAAGTTTATCACGCCTATAGTCCCAACTTTGCATAAAAATTGTGCAAAATCGGTACAATATTAACACTTTTAGTGTTGCAAATCGTGTTTTGCTAGAACTTGTGATGTTTACGATGATGAGCGCATGAACACACGAGGTCAAAACGCGGTTAGCAGTCGGACGTAAACACGGGAAAATCGGGCCTTTTTATATAGCGCTATTTTTCTCAAAAAGTAGACATAAAATATGGTGTCATTTTCAGATATGTTATGCAGAATTTTGTTCTGATTAAGATGATATCAAATATATATTTCAAAGTAAGACGTAACTCCACTTATAGCCTAAAACATGACCCCTATTTTGCACGTAAAGTCTATGGAAAGCTTTTTTGTGGTATGTACCCTTTACGATGAAGAGCCCAGTGAAGAGGCGTCGATAAAGGAGTCCCGGGAAAGTAGTTAATCACCGTAACCTTCCGAGTCCAAAATGTGTAACCCGTAACATAGTTCTTTTTAAAAGAAGACACTAAGCTAAATTGTTACAATTTATACGGATCCTGAGTTAATTATTTACTTGATGCAACATAAACGAGCGTTTTAGCACCAAAATGAAAGGACAATTATTTATTATAGAAAATTGATCAATACTATCGAAAGAACCTTTGAAGAAGTATTTTGAAAGTATTCGGTCAGACATCGAAAGTGACCCTTAATGACCTTTGACCCCGCCGAAAAAAAATACCACGTGTACACTAGGTGACATCAATTCATGTGTGAATATACCGTCAGTGTGCTATGTTTTTCTTGGCCGATAAAAATTTTTGAAGATATTTAGTTTTATACAGGAAGTGACCCCTTAATAACCTTTGACCCCAGATAAAAAATACCACATATACATTGGGTAAACACAATTCATGTGTCAACATACCATCACTCTCCTATGACCCCAAATCTGTGTACACCCATAGACACTGGGTAATAACAATGCATGTGTGCAAGTGGCGTCACTGTCCTACGTAATTTGTGGGAGAAGATGCATTTTAGCTGAAATCACTTTTTTTGACCCCTATGACCCCTGCGTGACCTTTGACCCCACAATTTTCACGTGACATGTAGGGGCATGCTCAATGATGGTTGTGACCAAGTTAGGTCAAAATCGGTACAAGCATGTCAGTGCTAGAGCAAATCTAAAGGTTGACAGAAGAAAGGTAGATGATCTCGTAAGAAACAAAACACAGCTCTCGGCTGTGTAATAAAAGCCCTCGACCATTGCGCGCTACCACGTGCAGGATTGTCGGCTGCTATGCTGTGCATACATGTCGAATTTGAAGGATATAAGTCTTTTAATTAAAATGACCTCTAAATGACCTTTGATCCCAATTATTTTTACACCACATAGACACTGACTATAGCCAATATATATGCAGCAGGCACATATCCCTGCGCCGTGTAATTTGAGAAAAGAAGCATTTTGAAAGTATTCGGTCAGACATCGATAGTGACCCCTTAATGACCTTTGACCCCGCCGAAAAAAATACCACGTGTACACTAGGTGACATATCAATTCATGTGTGAATATACCGTCAGTGTGCTATGTTTTTCTTGGCCGATAAAAATTTTTGAAGATATTTTGTTTTATACAGGAAGTGACCCCTTAATAACCTTTGACCCCAGATAAAAAAATACCACATATACATTGGGTAAACACAATTCATGTGTCAACATACCATCACTCTCCTATGTTTTTCTTAGCTGATAAAATTTTTTGAAGATATTTCGATTTATACCGGAAGTGACCCCTTAATTACGTTTGACCCCAAATTTGTGTACACCCCATAGACACTGGGTAATGACAATGCATGTGTGCAAGTGGCGTCACTGTCCTACGTAATTTGCGGGAGAAGATGCATTTTTAGCTGAAATCACTTTTTTGACCCCTATGACCCCTGCGTGACCTTTGACCCCACAATTTTCACGTGACATGTAGGGGCATGGTCAATGATGGTTGTGACCAAGTTAGTTTAAAATCGGTACAAGCATGTCAGTGCTAGAGCAAATCTAAAGGTTGACAGAAGAAAGGTAGACTAGACTTAGCTGTGGTCTAACCCACGAACACAGCCGTGTTGTGACCCCTAATGACCTTTGACCCCAAAATATATGAAAACGCCCATAGACATTGGCTAATGTTAATGCATAGGTGCACGTGGCACCACTTTGCTATGTTACTTGTGGCAGAAGGGGCATTTTGAAGGTTTTTCGTCTCAGACCGGAAGTGACCCCTTAATGACATTTGACCCCAAATTAAAAAATACCACATATGAATTGGGTAACCACAATTCATGTGTGAACATACCGTTACTGTCCTATGTCTTTCTTAGCAAATAAAAAATTTTGAAGGTTTTTCGTTTTATACCGGAAGTGACCCCTTAATGACATTTGACCCCAAATCTGTGAGGACCCCATAGACACTGGGTAATAACAATGCATGTGTGCAAGTGGCGTCATTTTTTGACCCTATGACCCCTGCGTGACCTTTGACCCCACAATTTTCACGTGACATGTAGGGGCATGGTCAATGATGGTTGTGACCAAGTTAGTTCAAAATCGGTACAAGCATGTCAGTGCTAGAGCAAATCTAAAGGTTGACAGAAGAAAGGTAGACTAGACTTAGCTGTGGTCTAACCCACGAACACAGCCGTGTTGTAACCCCTAATGACCTTTGACCCAAAAAAATATGACAACGCCCATAGACATTGGCTAATGTCAATGTATGGGTGCATGTGGCACCATTTTGCTATGTTACTTGTGGCAGAAGGGGCATTTTGAAGGTTTTTCGTCTCAGACCGGAAGTGACCCCTTAATGACATTTGACCCCAAATAGAAAAATACCACATATGAATTGGGTACCCACAACTCATGAGTGAACATACCGTTACTGTCCTATGTTTTTCTTAGCAAATAAAAAATTTGACGGTTTTTCGTTTTATACCGGAAGTGACCCCTTAATGACATTTGACCCCAAATAAAAAAATACCACATATGAATTGGGTACCCACAATTCATGTGTGAACATACCGTTACTGTGCTATGTTTTTCTTAGCAAATAAAAAAAAAAATTGAAGGTTTTTCGTTTTATACCGGAAGTGACCCCTTAATGACCTTTGACCCCAAATCTGTGAGGACCCCATAGACACTGGGTAATAACAATGCATGTGTGCAAGTGGTGTTACCGTCCTACGTAATTTGTGGGAAAAGAAGCATTTTAAAGGTATTTCGTTTTATACCGGAAGTGGCCCCTTAATGACCTTTGACCCTAAATTGAAAAATACCACATATACACAGGGTAACTACAATTTATGTGTGAACATACCGTTACTGTCCTATGTTTTTCTTAGCAAATAAAACAATTTGCAGTTTTTTCGTTTTATACCGAAAGTGACCCCTTAATGACCTTTGACCCAAATCTGTGAGGACCCCATAGACACAAGATAATAACAATGCATGTGTGCAAGTGGTGTTACTGTCCTACGTAATCTGTGAGAGAAGAAGCATTTTGAATTGAAATCAGGTTTTTGACCCCTATGACCCCTGCGTGACCTTTGACCCCACGAGTTTCATATGACATGTAGGGGCATGGTCAATGATGGTTGTGACCAAGTTAGGTCAAAATTGGTGTACGCATGTGAGTGCTAGAGCAAATGTAATAGTCGGCAGAAGAAGAAGAAGAAGAAAGAAGAAGAACTAGACTTAGCTGTGGTCTAAGACCACGAACACAGCCGTGTTTTGACGCCTTAATGACCTTTGACCTCAAAATATATAAAACGCCCATAGACATTGGCTAATGTCAATGTATGGGTGCAAGTGGCACCACTTTGCTATGTTATTTGTGGCAGAAAGGGGCATTTTGAAGGTTTTTCGTCTCAGACCGGAAGTGACCCCTTAATGACCTTTGACCCCAAATGAAAAAATACCACATGTACAATAGGTAAACACAATTTACGTGTGAATATACCATCACCCTCCAATGTTTTTCTTAGCAAATAAAACAATTTGAAGGTTTTTCGTTTTATACCGGAAGTGACCCCTTAATGACCTTTATTCCAAATTTGTGAGGACCCCATAGACACTGGGTAATAACAATGCATGTGTGCAAGTGGCGTCATTGTCATACGTAATTTGTGGAAGAAGAAGCATTTTAAAGGAATTTTGTTTTATACCGGAAGTAGCCCCTTAATGACCTTTGACCCTAAATGAAAAAATACCACAAATGCACAGAGTAACTACAATTTATTTGTGAACATACCGTTACTGTCCTATGTTTTTCTTAGCAAATAAAATTTTTTGAAGGTTTTTCGTTTTATACCGAAAGTGACCCCTTAATGACCTTTGACCCCAAATCTGTGAGGACCCCATAGACACTGGCTAATAACAATGCATGTGTGCAAGTGGTGTCACTCTCCTACGTAATCTGTGAGAGAAGAAGCATTTTGAGTTGAAATCACGTTTTTGACCCCTATGACCCCTGTTTGACCTTTGACCCCACGAGTTTCATATGACATGTAGGGGCATGGTCAATGATCATTGTGACCAAGTTAGGTTAAAATCGGTGCAAGCATGTAAGTGCTAGAGCAAATGTAGTGGTCGGCAGAAGAAAGAAGAAGAAGAAAGAACCTGTAAGAAAAAAGACACAGCCGTGACTAACGTCACGGCTGTGTAACTAGACTTAGCTGTGGTCTAAGACCACGAACACAGCCGTGTTTTGACCCCTAATGACCTTTAACCCCAAAAAATATGACAACGCCCATAGACATTGGCTAATGTCAATGCATGGGTGCACGTGGCACAACTTTGGTATGTTATTTGTGGCAGAAGGGGCATTTTGAAGGTTTTTCGTCTCAGACCGGAAGTGACCCCTTAATGACCTTTGACCCCAAATAAAAAAAAAAATACCACATATGAATTGGGTAACCGCAATTCATGTGTGAACATACCGTTACTGTCCTATGTTTTTCTTAGCAAATAAAAAATGTTGAAGGTTTTTCGTTTTATACCGGAAGTGACCCCTTAATGACCTTTGACCCTAAATCTGTGAGGACCCCATAGACACTGGGTAATAACAATGCATGTGTGCAAGTGGTGTCACTGTCCTACGTAATTTGTGGGAGAAGAAGCATTTTAAAGGTATTTCGTTTTATCACGTTTTTGACCCCTATGACCCCTGCGTGACCTTTGACCCCACGAGTTTCATATGACATATAGGGGCATGGTCAATGATGGTTGTGACCAAGTTAGGTCAAAATCGGTGTAAGCATGTAAGTGCTAGAGCAAATGTAGTGGTCTGCAGAAAGAAGAAGAAAGAAGAAAGAACCTGTAAGAAAAACGTCACGGCTGTGTAAAGAAACCGCTGAGAAACAGGAGTCTAGCCGCCGCTCGGCTAGACTAACTAGATATGTACATAATTGTGGTCTAAGACCACGAACACAGCCGTTGTGTGACCCCAAATGACCTTTGACCCAACATTTTTGAACACTCCATTGGCATTGGCGAATGTCAATGCATATGTGCACGTGGCATCACTCTGGTATACCTTATTTGTGCCCGAAGTGGCATTTTGCAGGAATTTCGTTTTAGACCGGAAGTGACCCCGTAATAACATTTGACCCCAAATAAAAAAATACCACGCATACATTGGGTAATAACAATTCATGTATAAACATACCGTTACAATGCTATGTTTTCCTTGGTTAATAAAAATGTTTGAAGGTATTTCGTTTTATACCGGAAGTGAACCCTTAATGACCTTTGACCCAAAATCTGTGAGGACCCCATAGACACCGGCTATTAACAATGCATGTGTGCAAGTGGCATCAGTCTCCTATGTAATTTGTGGGAGAAGAAGCATTTTAAAGGTATTTCGTTTTATTTCGGAAGTGACCCCTTAATGACATTTGACCTCAATAAAAAAAATACCACATATACATTGGATAACCTCAATTTATTTATGAACATACCGTTACTGGCCCATGTTTTTCTTAGCAAATAAAACATTTTGAATGTTTTTCGTTTTATACCGGAAATGACCCCTTAATGACCTTAATTACACATAGACACTGGGTGTTAACAATGCCTGCGTGCAAGTGGCATCAGTCTCCTATGTAATTTGTGGGAAAAGAAGCATTTTAAAGGTATCCGTCACGGCTGTGTCTTTTTTCTTACAGGTTCTTTCTTCTTTCTTTCTTTACATTAGTCACGGCTGTGTCCTTTTTCTTACAGGTTCTTTCTTCTTTCTTCTGCCGACCATTACATTTGCTCTAGCACTCACATGCTTACACCGATGTTGACCTATATTTGTCACAACCATCATTGACCATGCCCCTACATGTCATATGAAACTCGTGGGGTCAAAGGTCACGCAGGGGTCATAGGGGTCAAAAACGTGATTTCATTTCAAAATGCTTCTTCTACCACAGATTAGGTATGACAGTAACGCCATTTGCACACATGTATTGTTATTATCCAGTGTCTATGGGGTCCTCACAGATTTGGGGTCAAATGTCATTAAGGGGTCATTTCCGGTATAAAACGAAAAACCTAAATTTTTAACAGCCAAGAAAAACATTGGAGAGTGATGGTATGTTCACAAATGAATTGTGTTTACCCAGTGTATAGACTGCTGCCCTCAGTCGTCAACCGTCTGGATTGATGACTGAGAAAACTACGTGGAAAAAAGTGACGGATTTTGCAACAGGATTCCTGTGGCATAGAGCATGCGCAGTTGTGTCCAAATTGACCTTTTGACCGAGTGTGTTGTTTTAAAAAGTTCAGAGCGCGACTTTGTCACAGCGGCGCGGTACAGCGACGCGGTACACGGGCGCCGCTAGTCAGTCGCGCTACGGCGCACAACCAAAGTCGCATTGCATAGTTTTCAGAAGTCCGTCATGATATTGGCTGTAAGATAATCAGTCGTCACTACGAAGCGTACACAGTACATGCGAAGTGTAGACGGCTGATTGGAATTAGTCTACCCAGTGTATATGTGGTATTTTTTTTAATAAGGGTCAAATGTCATTGAGGGGTCACTTCCGGTATAAAACGAAATACCTTTAAAATGTTTCTTCTCCCACAAATTACGTAGGACAGTGACACCACTTGCACACATGTATTGTTATTAACCAGTTTCTATGGGGTCCTCACAAATTTGGGGTCAAAGGTCATTAAGGGGTCACTTCCGGTATAAAACGAAAAACCTTCTAAATTTTTTATCATCCAAGAAAAACATTGGAAAATGATGGTATGTTCACACATGAATTGTGTATACCCAGTGTATATGTGGTATTTTTTAATAAGGGTCAAAGGTCATTGAGGGTCACTTCCGGTATAAAACGAAATACCTTTAAAATGCTTCTTCTCCCACAAATTACGTAGGACAGTGACGCCACTTGCAGACATGTATTGTTATTAACCAGTTTCTATGGGGTTCTCACAAATTTGGGGTCAAAGGTCATTAAGGGGTCACTTCCGGTATAAAACGAAATACCTTCAAAAATTTGTATCAGCCAAGAAAAACATTGGAGAGTGATGGTATATTCACACATGAAATGTGTTTACCTAATGTACATGTGGTATTTTTCATTTGGGGTAAAAGGTCATTAAGGGGTCACTTCCGGTCTGAGACAAAAACCTTCAAAATGCCCCTTCTGCCACAAATAACATGGCAAAGTAATGCCACGTGCACAGATACATTGACATTAGCCAATGTCTATGGGGTTTTCATATATTTTGGGGGTCAAGGGTCATTAAGGGGTCACAACACGGCTATGTTCGTGGTCTTAGACCACAGCTAAGTCTAGTTACACAGCCGTGACGTAACGTCACGGCTGTGTCTTTTTTCTTACAGGTTCTTTCTTCTTTCTTCTTTCTTCTTCTTTCTGCCGACCACTACATTTGCTCTAGCACTTACATGCTTACACTGATTTTGACCTAACTTGGTCACAACCATCATTGACTATGCCCCTACATGTCATATGAAACTCGTGGGGTCAAAGGTCTCGCAGGGGTCATAGGGGTCAAAAACGTGATTTCAACTCAAAATGCTTCTTCTCTCACAGATTACGTAGGACAGTGACACCACTTGCACACATACATTGCTATTATCCAGTGTCTATGGGGTCCTCACAGATTTGGGGTCAAAGGTCATTAAGGTGTCACTTCCGGTATAAAACGAAAAACCTTCAAAAATGTTTATTTGCTAAGAAAAACATAGCACAGTAATGGTATGTTCACACATAAATTGTAGTTACCCTGTGTATATGTGGTATTTTTTATTTAGGGTCAAAGGTCATTAAGGGGCCACTTCCGGTATAAAACGAAATACCTTTAAAATGCTTCTTCTCCCTCAAATTACATAGGACAGTGACACCACTTGCACACATGCATTGTTATTACCCAGTGTCTATAAGGTCCTCACAGATTTGGGGTCAAAGGTCATTAAGGGGTCACTTCCGGTATAAAACAAAAAACCTTCAAAATGTCTTATTTGCTAAGAAAAACATAGGACAGTAACGGTATGTTCACACATGAATTGTGGTTACCCAATTCATATGTGGTATTTTTTTTATTTCGGGTCAAAGGTCATTAAGAGGTCACTTCCGGCCTGAGACGAAAAACCTTCAAAATGCCCCTTCTGCCACAAATAACATAGCAAAGTGATGCCACATGCACCCATGCATTGACATTAGCCAATGTCTATGGAGTTTTCATATATTTTGGGGTCAAAGGTATTTGGGGGTTACAACACGGCTGTGTTCGTGGTCTTAGACCACAGCTAAGTCTAGTTCTTCTTCTTTCTTCTTTCTGCCGACCATTACATTTGCTCTAGCACTCACATGCTTACACCGATTTGGACCTAACTTGATCACAACCATCATTGACCATGCCCCTACATGTCACATGAAACTCGTGGGGTCAAAGGTCACGCTAGGGTCATAGGGTTCAAAAAACGTGATTTCAACTCAAAATGCTCCTTCTCCTACAGATTACGTATGACGGTGACCCCACTTGCAAACATGCATTGCTAATACCCAGTGTCTATGGGGTCCTCACAGATTTGGTGTCAAAGGTCCTTAAGGGGCCACTTCCGGTATAAAACGAAAAACCTTCAAAAATTTTATTTGATAAAAAAACATAGCACAGTAACCGTATGTTCACACATAAATTGTAGTTACCCTGTGTATATGTGGTATTTTTTTATTTAGGGTCAAAGGTCATTAAGGGGCCACTTCCGGTATAAAACGAAATACCTTTAAAATGCTTCTTCTCACACAAATTACGTAGGACAGTGACACCAGTTGCACACATGCATTGTTATTACCCAGTGTCTATGGGGTCCTCACAGATATGGGGTCAAAGGTCATTAAGGGGTCACTTCCGGTATAAAACGAAAAACCTTCGAAAAAATGTTATTTGCTAAGAAAAACATAGGACAGTAACGGTATGATCACACATGACTTGTGGTTACCCAATTCATATGTGGTATTTTTTTTATTTGGGTCAAAGGTCATTAACATGGCAAAGTGATGCCACGTGCACAGATACATTGACATTAGCCAATGTCTATGGGGTTTTCATATATTTTGGGGGTCAAGGGTCATTAAGGGGTCACAACACGGCTATGTTCGTGGTCTTAGACCACAGCTAAGTCTAGTTACACAGCCGTGACGTTAGTCATGGCTGTGTCTTTTTTCTTACAGGTTCTTTCTTCTTACACAGCCGTGACGTTAGTCACAGCTGTGTCTTTTTTCTTACAGGTTCTTTACACAGCCGTGACGTTAGTCACGGCTGTGTCTTTTTTCTTACATGTTCTTTCTTTCTTCTTCTTCTTCTTCTTCTTCTTCTTCTTTCTGCCGACCACTACATTTGCTCTAGCACTTACATGCTTACACCGATTTTAACCTAACTTGGTCACAACCATCATTGACCAAGCCCCTACATGTCATATGAAACTCGTGGGGTCAAAGGTCACGCAGGGGTCATAGGGGTCAAAAACGTGATTTCAACTCAAAATGCTTCTTCTCTCACAGATTACGTAGGACAGTGACACCACTTGCACACATGTATTGTTATTATCCAGTGTCTATGGGGTCCTCACATATTTGGGGTCAAATGTCATTAAGGGGTCACTTCCGGTATAAAACGAAAAACCTTCAAAATTTTTTATTTGCTAAGAAAAACATAGGACAGTAACGGTATGTTCACACATAAATTGTAGTTACCCTGTGTATATGTGGTATTTTTTAATTTAGGGTCAAAGGTCATTAAGAGGCCACTTCCGGTATAAAACGAAATACCTTTAAAATGTTTCTTCTCCCACAAATTACGTAGGACAGTGACACCACTTGCACACATGCATTGTTATTACCCAGTGTCTATGGGGTCCTCACAAATTTAGGGTCAAAGGTCATTAAGGGGTCACTTCCGGTATAAAACGAACAACCTTCAAAAAATTTTATTTGCTAAGAAAAACATAGGACAGTAACGGTATGTTCACACAAGAATTGTGGTTACCCAATTCATATGTGGTATTTCTTTATTTGGGGTCAAAGGTCATTAAGGGGTCACTTCAGGTCTGAGACGAAAAACCTTCAAAATGCCCTTCTGCCACAAATAACATAGCAAAGTGGTGCCACCTGCACCCATGCATTGACATTAGCCAATGTCTATGGGCGTTTTCATATATTTTGGGGTCAAAGGTCATTAGGGGTCACACCACGGCTGTGTTCGTGGGTTAGACCACAGCTAAGTCTAGTTCTTCTTTCTTCTTCTTTCTTCTTTCTGCCGACCACTACATTTGCTCTAGCACTTACATGCTTACACCGATTTTTAACCTAACTTGGTCACAACCATCATTGACCATGCCCCTACATGTCATATGAAACTCGTGGGGTCAAACGTCACGCAGGGGTCATAGGGGTCAAAAACGTGATTTCAACTCAAAATGCTTCTTCTCTCACAGATTACGTAGGACAGTGACACCACTTGCACACATGCATTGCCATTACCCAGTGTCTATGGGGTCCTCACAGATTTGGGGTCAAAGGTCATAAAGGGGTCACTTCCGGTATAAAACGAAAAACCTTCAAAATTTTTTACTTGCTAAGAAAAACATAGGACAGTAACGGTATGTTCACACATACATTGTAGTTACCCTGTGTATATGTGGTATTTTTTTATTTAGGGTCAAAGGTCATTAAGGGGCCACTTCCGGTATAAAACGAAATACCTTTAAAATGCTTCTTCTCCCACAAATTACGTAGGACAGTGACAACACTTGCACACATGCATTGTTATTACCCAGTGTTTATGGGGTCCTCACAGATTTGGGGTCAAAGGTTATTAAGGGGTCACTTCCGGTATGAAACGAAAAACCTTCAAAAATTTTTATTTGCTAAGAAAAACATAGGAGAGTAACGGTATGTTCACACATGAATTGTGGTTACCCAATTCATATGTGGTATTTATTATTTGGGGTCAAAGGTCATTAAGGGGTCACTTCCGGTCTGAGACGAAAAATGCCCTTCTGTCACAAATAACATAGCAAAGTGGTGCCACGTGCACCCATATATTGACATTAGCAAATGTCTATGGGCGTGTTTATATATTTTGGGGTCAAAGGTCATTAAGGGGTCACAACACGGCTGTGTTCGTGGTCTTAGACCACAGCTAAGTCTAGTTTCTTCTTTCTTCTTCTTTCTGCCGACCACTACATTTGCTCTAGCACTTACATGCTTACACCGATTTTGACCTAACTTGGTCACAACCATCATTGACTATGCCCCTACATGTCATATGAAACTCGTGGGGTCAATGGTCTCGCAGGGGTCATAGGGGTCAAAAACGTGATTTCAACTCAAAATGCTTCTTCTCTCACAGATTACGTAGGACAGTGACACCACTTGCACACATACATTGCTATTATCCAGTGTCTATGGGGTCCTCACAGATTTGGGGTCAAAGGTCATTAAGGGGTCACTTCGGTATAAAACGAAAAACCTTCAAAAATTTTTATTTGCTAAGAAAAACATAGCACAGTAATGGTATGTTCACACATAAATTGTAGTTACCCTGTGTATATGTGGTATTTTTTATTTAGGGTCAAAGGTCATTAAGGGCCACTTCCGGTATAAAACGAAATACCTTTAATTTGTTTCTTCTCCCTCAAATTACATAGGACAGTGACACCACTTGCACACATGCATTGTTATTACCCAGTGTCTATACGGTCCTCACAGATTTGGGGTCAAAGGTCATTAAGGGGTCACTTCCGGTATAAAACAAAAACCTTCAAAATTTCTTATTTGCTAAGAAAAACATAGGACAGTAACGGTATGTTCACACATGAATTGTGGTTACCCAATTCATATGTGGTATTTTTTTTATTTCGGGTCAAAGGTCATTAAGAGGTCACTTCCGGCCTGAGACGAAAAACCTTCAAAATGCCCTTCTGCCACAAATAACATAGCAAAGTGATGCCACATGCACCCATGCATTGACATTAGCCAATGTCTATGGAGTTTTCATATATTTTGGGGTCAAAGGTCATTGGGGGTTACAACACGGCTGTGTTCGTGGTCTTAGACCACAGCTAAGTCTAGTTCTTCTTCTTTCTTCTTTCTGCCGACCATTACATTTGCTCTAGCACTCACATGCTTACACCGATTTGGACCTAACTCGGTCACAACCATCATTGACCATGCCACTACATGTCACATGAAACTCGTGGGGTCAAAGGTCACGCTAGGGTCATAGGGTTCAAAAAACGTGATTTCAACTCAAAATGCTCCTTCTCCTACAGATTACGTATGACGGTGACCCCACTTGCAAACATGCATTGCTAATACCCAGTGTCTATGGGGTCCTCACAGATTTGGGGTCAAAGGTCATTAAGGGGCCACTTCCGGTATAAAACGAAAAACCTTCAAAAATTTTATTTGATAAAAAAACATAGGACAGTAACCGTATGTTCACACATAAATTGTAGTTACCCTGTGTATATGTGGTATTTTTTTATTTAGGGTCAAAGGTCATTAAGGGGCCACTTCCGGTATAAAACGAAATACCTTTAAAATGCTTCTTCTCACACAAATTACGTAGGACAGTGACACCAGTTGCACACATGCATTGTTATTACCCAGTGTCTATGGGGTCCTCACAGATATGGGGTCAAAGGTCATTAAGGGGTCACTTCCGGTATAAAACGAAATATCTTCAAAAATATTTATTAGCTAAGAAAAACAAAGGACAGTAACGGTATGTTCATATATGAATTGTGAATAAAAATTTTTATTAGCTAAGAAAAACGTAGGACAGTAATGGTATATGCACACATAAATTGTGGTTGCCCAGTGTATATGTGGTATTTTTTAATTTGGGGTCAAAGATTATTAAGGGGTCACTTCCGGTATAAAACGAAATACTTATAAAATGCATCTTCTTCCACAAATTACGTAGGACAGTGACGCCACTTGCACACATGCATTGGTGTTACCCAGTGTATATGGGGTATACAGATATTTGGGGTCAAAGGTCATTAAGGGGCCACTTCCGGTATAAAACGAAATACCTTCAAAAATATTTATTAGCTAAGAAAAACAAAGGACAGTAACGGTATGTTCATATATGAATTGTGGTTACCCAGTGTATATGTGGTATTTTTTTTTTTGGTCAAAGGTCATCAAGGGGTCACTTCCGGTTTGAGACGAAAACCTTCAAAATGCCCCTTCTGCCACAAATGACATGGCATAGTGATTCCACTTGCAAATGTGCATTGACATGTCTACGAGGCTTTCATATATTTTGGGGTCAAAGGTCATTAAGGGATCACAACACGGCTGTGTTCGTGGTCTTAGACCACAGCTAAGTCTAGTTTCGTTTTATTCCGGAAGTGAGCCCTTAATGACCTTTGACCCCAATTTAAAAAATACCACATATACATTGGATAACCACAATTCATTTATGAACATGCTGTTACTGGCTCATGTTTTTCTTAGCAAATAAAATTTTTTGAAGGTTTTTTGTTTTATACCGGAAATGACCCCTTAATGACCGTTGACCCCAAATCTGTGAGGACCCCATAGACACTGGGTAATAACAATGCATGTGTGTAAGTGGCGTCACTGGCTTACGTAATCTGTCGGAGAAGAAGCATTTTGAGTTAAAATCACGTTTTTACCCCTATGACCCCTACGAGACCTTTGACCCCACATGTTTCATGTGTCATGTAGGGGCATGATTAATGATAGTTGTGACCTATTTAGGTCAAAATCGGTGTAAGCATGTCAGTGCTAGAGCAAATATAATATAAAGGTCGACAGAAGAAGAAAGAAAGAAGAAGGAGATCCTGTAAGAAAAAAGACACAGCCGTGGTCAACGGCTGTGTAACTAGATATATTGCATCCTTGTAAGGCTGCGAAGTCTAGCCGTTACATTGAAATGACCTCTGATGACCTTGAAATGACCTTCACCATGTTTTGCATCATATCCACATAACATATACTAATTTTCATTCAATTTTTATTTGACCCCTTTTGACCTTTGGTATCCTCTGGTGACCTTGAAATGACCTCCAATATATTTTGAATCATATCAAGATCACATATACTAATTTTCATTTAAATTGGACAAACTTTGGAATTTGACCCCTTTTGACCTTTGGTTGACCTCTGGTGACCTTGAAATGACCTCCAATATATTTTGAATCATATCAAGATCACATATACTAATTTTCATTTAAATTGGACAAACTTAAGAATTTTACCCGTTTTGAAAACCTTTCAAACCTCAATAAATTTGATAATATCAGAATAATGTTGCTCAAATTCAGAAATTTTATCTCCACAAAATCAAATTCAGGCTCCTTAAATCCGCCATTTTTGGTAAATTCATTACATAATGAGCGCCATAATATAAACTAATGGAAAGAAAGTTTTCTGTCATTCAATTATTTTGCACCATCTCCCGACACACCCCAATCAATATTTAGCATGTGCGGTCTATGCAGACCTCTACCAGACCAGTCTTCGAATTTTGCGAAAAAGTATTCCATATTAAATGTCAAGTCTGTATAACCAACAATTAACCTCGTTGACTTGGGAATGATTTGAAATGACCGCCAATTATGACTGTTTGATATTTATTTGCCAGCAATGTGGAAAAAGAAACACACGTAGAAACGAAAAAAGCTACAATTTTGTTGAAGGCGCAACGTTTAACAAACCATAACCCCTCTTCTGGATATCGTTTGAAGTCAAATGATATACCATTTCTTACACACGAAGTAAAACAAAATTGACCGCGGGAGGAATTTACGGCTCATTCGCCGTGTACGGTCACATATTATATTAATCTGTGTCTCGCATTGTCTTACGCCCTGCCAGGGTGAATCATATAGGCCGCCTCCTTCTTCATTATTTAATATTATATAATTGACCGCTGAGACACAATGAGAGAGTTATCATGGGGCCTTAAGTTGAGATTGCCCGAGTACCAACTGTGAACTCAGGTAGTACATTGGTAAAACTCTGGACCGGTAATCCAGCGACCGGGGTTCAATCCCCGCTGAGTCCTGGTTTTTTTCCCCTCTCAAAATTTTCATATGTCAGTTTGCTCGAGCCCCAAACACGTCTTTCTTATCCGGGTAAGCATAGTTGGGCCCAGTTTGCGGACACCCGGTACCCGGGGTACACCATGCATGATGACACGCTTTTAAAATGTTTGCATAAATGTCTGATAAAAATCATGTCCACATTTTGATTATTGCAATATTTTTATTAGTGTAACGGTTTATAATGTTTGTTTTTGATTTAAAAAAAATCAACATCTTGATGTGGAAAAGCAAAGAAATATTTATTGACAGGCCATATTCTTCATCAGACCGATGTTTTTTTTTACAAACGTAATCTAGTATTTTTACCCCCTCCCCCTAAACGAAACTAGTTTCGTTTATAGGACGTCATCGATCTTTTGGTTTGTTCCCTAAAGCTATATTGAAAAAAGTTGTGTTTGCTCTTGCGGGATCGTTTTGCCCCTTGTACAGTCCAGTTTGTCTCTTTTAAAACGGGACTTGCGTCTATTCAATTAATAATAATAAAAAAAAGAGATTTATATAGCGCATCATATAGAAGTCTCGATGCGCTTTACAGAGCACACATACATAAAAGTACAAACTAAAAAGTATACAAAAATCCTTAAAGAATACACCTTAAAATACAAACTACATTAACATGATTAATTGGGCTACACCAAGCATCCCTCACAAGGAATTGAGAATATATAAGAACGAGCAAAGGGTCCCAAACCAAGTAAAAGACGTATGGTAGCACAACATTATACATACAGTAAGCAATAAAAACAATGACCATATTATATTTAAAGGCCATTATACTCATTATAGCAAAAACCAAGTTCAACATGATCAATATGAAAACATAATAATTATTAAATGGCGACTAAGATCAAATCAAACAGAAGCGAGAAATATTTCAGCTTGGAAAAACAGAAATATGATGGTGGCACAACACAATGCTGAGGGGAGAGGTTGCCAGCACGTCACCCTCAGCTAGAAACATAAGAAATAAATCGCGAAAAATGGGATGGCACAACACACACCGTCATCATCCCTATATCTTCGTGTTAAAATTGCCGTGATAGTACGATGAATCCTCACGTTTTTCAACAACTACGCATGGTGATTTTATTCGAGATAGGCCGTGCAACTCAGGCTAAGCATACAATTTGAGATTTTGAGCGCCTGCCACACTGTTTCTATTCTATGTTTTACGATTTTCGCATGATCAATATATGGCTGGCCGTAACCGCCACAACGTGGAGCTGCTACGCGTAGCTTACTTTTCGCTTCGCGGAGCTAAATTGACCAATCATGTTAGATCTTTTCATTACGCGGAGCCAGTGGATGCATCCTCGTTCCAGAGAGAAAAACTCTTGCCAAAATTAATGTTTACTATGGGGATTTTAAATGAATCGATTGTAAATAAACCACGACCAGTTGTACAGGATCAATACCATTGTTTGATTAGTGTATAGTCAATGTTACCTTGCATGCATGTGTCATGTGTGTGGCGTGTTTGTTTGTTTGTTTGTCTACTGTGTCAGGCCAGGATCACTGACACCCACGGTACTGATACTCTCATACTATCACGGTGATCATATTGTTGAATGTTGTTGACTTAAAAATAATCATGATGCAGTCATGTCTACAGTAGAACTCACCACGACCTTTGAAGGACTTAAACCCTATTAAAAGCTATTAAACCAAGATAACACTCAATGAAAACGGCTCAACTATGTTACATCAGATCTTCTCTGGTTAAATACGCACTGCACTTGTGTCTGTTTTACCTGTGCAATGAGCAATGAGCTGGTATTATAAGTTTCAGGTGGGTGAACGATTATAAAGCGAACGCAAGGTAACAATACTGTGGGCTTTTGTTTACGAAATGAGACAATAGTCTGCTTATTGTTAACCAGCGTTCTTGAAAAAATGAGAAGCTTAATGACTTAACACGGTTTAGAAATAATTTCTTCATATTTTTTGGTACAAAAGTACCAATATTTCCAAACACCTAAATTAGCTAAAAATTTAGGACATGTTACAAAACTATATTTTCTAGAATTTCAGAGAATACTTTAAATATTGGCCGGTTATTTTTTACACAGTAGTGACGTCAACTAGGCAATGGCCTATACTTCTAACATACACTATTTGTAGAGGTCACGCGTCAATGGTGAGCGCACTGAGTATTGTGTATAGGAAAACGGACAGTAACTACAGTATGTATGGCCTACTACTAGTATATAAAGTAAATCCGAACTGGTTTGCAGTTTGCTGAAGGTCGAATTCCGCAGGGACACCGCGCAAGTTATACAAATTAGCTCCCGGCGATACACTGCAGATCGCAGAACTGTGTGCATAGTTTACCACCACTCTGCCTAGCTATATAGTTATGTACAATACTGTATGAGTTTCTTATGAGTGCATGTCCATCTTAATAATAAGTCAGTTCGTACTTTTCATAAACTACTTTTTGAATCATAACTTTCGTGGCCGAGGATATCTTGCAACTACGTGACGCTCGTCTGGCAAATTCTTAATGAATAAATTCGCTTCACGTAATGAGTAAGTCGTACTTAAATAGTCAGTTTTACCTCCGAGTAATGAAAAACTCTAACATGATCATGATTGGTCAATTTGGCTCCACGGAGCAAAAAGTCAGCTACGCGTAGCAGCTCCACGTTGTGGCGGTTGCGGCCTACCATATCAGTATCCCATATGATATTTCTATTGCAAGAAAATTTTATTTGTTGTCAGGTTTTATCTTAAATACACTAACTGGAAATTAAATACACTAATTAGTGAGGACCGGTATTTTGCTGTGGATATGTTTAACTGCAATTTGCGGGTAAAAATTTGAAATCCTGAGTAAAAAAATTTGATCATATTCAACTCTTTGAGAAAAATTTATATAAAAGAATGCATGTAAAATCCAGCTGCAATACAATGTACATTATTGACACACTATCGCTCTCTTTATCTACGTCAATAATAGAATATCGATTTCAATCGAATTGAATACGATACTCAGTTTTGAGTTTGTAGTTGACTACTAAGCGACCTAAGCGATCGATTGCTAGCCAATCAGATAGAACTCCTTTTCTTGCGTTCGGTGAAATACCAGTCGCCCGTCGCTCACCAACGGAGTATTAAATTTATATTTATCGAATAGGAAGTCGACACTGTGCAACACTCTGCTGAGTTGAGAGGTTACCAGCACGTCACCCTCAGCGAGAACAAACATGATAATACAATTAAAAAGGAGTTGGCGAGACCTGCAGCGAGAACAACATTATGCCGATTGTTAAAACGCGATACGGGGTGGCACAGCACCCTGCTGAGGGAGAGGTTACCAGCACGTCACCCTCAGCAAGAACAACACAGGAAATATTTATAAAAAACAAATAGTTGACGAAAAAACCGCGATAGCTATCTGGCGATAAATAAAACACGAAATGGGGTGGCACAACACCCTGCTGAGGGGAGAGGTTTCTAGCACATCACCCTCAGCAAATTGAAACAAAATAAATTATATAACAACAAAATCACAGATGAATCAAACAATTGCTTGTAACTTTACTTCTTGAGGTCACATTGGATTCAATGTGGTGTCATAATGTGCAGGATTAGATTGCATCTATTTACAAAATTGTACAGTTTTGAGACAGTGATTATTTTTACAAGTGTAAGGACACTTGTTTGGCGTGAGTGCAATAGTCAAGTTTCCATTGTACTCACGCGCATCTATATGGCAACAACATATGCGTACGTCTAACGAACGCGATGACCACCTCGACTCGTAAATTATATGTGTGGGTGTCGCTGTTAAAATAAATATAATTCATATATATTTTAATCTATTTTGTTTTCCTGGTGATTTATAAAATTCAGTGGAAGATAAGGAATTTATGTATCAGTTATATACAACAAATATTGAATGTTTTATTCGTTCAATGGAAAGAATACTTTCATTCGGTGAAAAATGAACTGTTCCATTCAACTCGGCAAAGGAAATTGTCGAAGGGTTTGAAAGCACCAATATCAACATACCTGTCTAAAAGTCCAGTGTTGTTACAGTTTTACTTTTATGAGATTGTTAACAATATGTTTGTTCACAAATGTCACAAACTTTATATTGATCTACTCTCATGGTGTTTTTAAATTTTCTAAAATATGATACTATATCCAGGCCATACTTATTGTTGAGCGTCGAAAAATAAAGCTTGTATTTATAATAGTGTCTCACTGTTAGTATAAAATTGAAAACTCATTGACAATTAAGAGCACATTGCTCAAGCACATTTTTTGCATTGAGATGAATTTAGTGACCGACAATCCTGGTATTTATTTCTAGCTATAATAAAAAAGAAGAGTACAATATATGGTGGTGTATTTATTATTGATATTCATTATATGATTATATATCTCAAATTCTTGAATGTATCCGTTATTTTTGGTATTTGTAAAAACCTATTGCTTGACTTGAAGTTGGAAAAAGTATATGCGTTGAACGAATATGGCAAGCTGCTGCCTGCGCTTTGAACTTCCAGTCTGCGCTTTGAAAACAAAAACTGACAAAAACAACGAAGTTTCATAACTTGGTAACGTTGAAGGTGCATAATTAGCCTCCGCGAGTGGTAAAAATTAGTCATTTCAGCTGATGAATGGCAGCGGCGCATTCGTAGTGGGAAAGAAACGTATCTATTATGAGTCGCTCGGCCCCTACCTCGAAACTATTAACACGGTCCCAATATGGGTCAGCAAAATAATGCCAAGACTGGTCTTATTGATCATTACGAATGTGGCTTAATATTGGGTCAATAGCATCACGATTGTTGGTTTCATGTTGGCAGCTGTTCACAACCAATATATTGTGCCTATATTGGACGAATGTAGGCTGTCACAGTGATGCCAATAATTATGAAGATTACCGATGGAAAGCAAATATTGGCCCAATATGGCCAGCAAAATAATCAAAAAAATGTTCCATGTCTCAGTTTCGACTTATTTATCAATTTGATGATATTGATCCCCATAGGCATTCATTTAAATGTATATAAATATAAAATAAAAGCAAATTATTTAATTGAATAGTTTTCGTTTGCATAGTACAGTGCATGGATCATATAGATCGGCTACTTCGTGCATGATGCGTATTTTCTTGTTTATATTGTTTACTGTATAAACGATAATTATATAATTTCTCTTTGCACCGTACAGTGCATGGATCACATAGATCTGCATCATGCATGCTGCGAATTTTCTTGTTTATATTGTACTGTATTACTTTAAATTATTATAGTTTGTATACAATTGTTTTGATTTATATGATTTATAAATCACTATGTAACTTTAAATATATAATATTATTAGTTATTGCCTAAGTTTTTGCTGGCATTGTCTTTATATATATTGTATTGATGTATTGATCTGTTATATCATGCTGAGTATTTTCTTGATTATATTGATCACTTATTTGCTTGAAGTAACTTGTGTTATATTGCATTTGATGCTTTGTATTTGAAATATGACAATAAAATACATGAATGAATGAATGAATGAATGAATGAATGAATAAAAATAATGCCGATGCCAAGATTGGCGTTCGAAAACCAACATTGGGCCCAATAGCATGTTATCTGGGAAGTTAGTTTGTGAAACGGAAGATATTGAATTTTTACGGATGTTGTTAACATAGGTCAATTAATTAATTAAAGTTATTAAATAATTAAGTTTAGTTGAGCTTGGTTACTTGAAGTACTTGATATGTAAATTCGTTGGGCCAAATTTCATTTAAAAAAATAGTGTGTCACTGTACAACTGTCTGTCGTGTTAATGTTATGGACTTAGGTTGTTTTAAAAACGACACTTCACGGTGATATGTTAAGAAAGCACATTATTCGGATTGTCTTTAGAACGAGACATGCACACTATTTGAGGTTATCTTAAAACGACACATTCACATTACGGTCATGTTATAATACTAGTAGGTAATAAATATCGTGATTGCTGATACTTATGTAATACAAGGATAAATCTGTAATACATGTACATTTGTATGATATAGCCAAAAATTATGTAGTAGACAAAGGATGAGAAACAGACCATTATCAGAAATAATGGGCGTGTTGTTCATGACTGGCGAGATGTTAGTTGGTTTGAGGTAATGGTCTGTTTTGAACCGTTTATCTTACATATACGGCGAGCAAAATTAAATTGTTTGCATCAAAATATGTATATATAATTGTTTAATAAGAAGTTTAATGCCAAACTTTAGTTTCTTAAATTAAAAACACTAACACCTCAGACGCCAGCATTATCCAATCAATAATAGATATTGATCTCAATGTACATCTGTATTTGAAGTGGTTTGGTAGGTTATTAATCCGCTGGAGTGTATTCACCCCGTGACCATTGTTATTCAAATGATTAATGAATAATGCAAAGAGTTGTCAACGTTTGGTCTACGATCTGTTTCAACACCATGAAATTTATATCTTAGAAAAATGTGAGTAACCAGATATTTGAAACACCTAGTAACGTAGTGTCCAATGGTGCTCCCCATTATGGGTAGGTCACAGTAAGGCTTTGCACCCCTAGCCTCTTGACTTGTAATGAGTACCGCAGGTTAGTTGCGAAGCTCCCCTGGTCGGGTAGTATCCCGGGGGTTCTTGCCTAGTAGCTAATGGTTTGCCACCACTTGGTCCAAACCCATTTGGTCCATTGCCAGTTAGTCCATTGACACTTAGTCCATTGCCACGTGGTCCAATTACCACTTGGTCCAATTGCCTGTTGGTCCAAAACCCACTTATTCCATTACCATTTGGTCCAATTACCACCTGGTCCAATGGCCACTTGGTCCAAAACCCACTTAGTCCATTACCACTTGGTCCAATTACCAGTTGGTCCAAAACTCATTTAGTCCATTACCACTTGGTCCAATTACCACTAGGTCCAATAACCACTTAGTCCAATTACCACTTGGTCCAATGGCCACTTGGTCCAAAACCCACTTAGTCCATTACCACTCGGTCCAATTGCCACTTGGTCCAATTACCACTTGGTACAAAACTCATTTAGTCCATTATCACTTGGTCCGATTACCTCTTGGTCCATTACCATTTGGTCCAATTGCCTGTTAGTCCAATCATCAGTTAGATTATTGCTGTATAGTCCAATGTCTGTCATTTAATAGAATTATACCACTTAGGGGTCATCAATTTTTCGCCATTTTTTCTTACGTGCATACCTTTTCCACCCCATCCTGCCCCTCCATACGTACATTAACAAATTTTGAAAACTTTCGGCAACTCTACCCAATGGAAACTATTCTATATAATACATACCCCTCCCCTTCCCAACAGCTAGTCACGTTTACAAGTTGAAAAGAAGGTACATGTTAATGCAAAGGGGTGTGAGCCACCTGTCTAAGCACTCACATGTGGCGGTACGAAGAAGCACCACACTTTGCCCCCCCCCCCTATTTTGACAGACACCTTTTCACTCAAAAAGGACTTCCCAATTTAAAAAATAAAAAAGTTGCCATACAAAAACAATTTGTCCTCAAAAACCATAATTTTTTATTTGTTTTTCTTTCATTTTAATTTCACTCAGACACCACACCACACCAAGGAACCAAAATGGTATGAGTATAAGTTTCTGTGCCCATTTCCCTCACCAAGGTAGTGACAACTGTCCCTTATTGCCATGAATGGAAAGATATTAATTATAAAGTTTCATTTTACAACTTTTATGGGAATGATCTCCTAGGCAAGTCCATGTATCAATACTCTGTGGCAAAACCTGGTATGTGCATTAAATCTCTATTTTTCAGTTGAGAACCAAAATGTATACCAACATGATGTAGCGTAATTCTTTTATGTAAGTTACAGCTTTTGATTAAACTGAAAGAAAAGATAACTTTACATGTATTTGTCTTCATAATATTTGCATGAATCTCATCTGAATGCTACATTACATTGCATTTTAAAGGGACTAGTCAAGATATACAGGGTGTCTCAATAAAAATAGGCCCTGTGAATTGGGGGACGTAATTTAAAATGTCGGCAGTAAAATTAACATGTTTTGGTAGATTCGAGAACCATGGCTTTTCTTCTTTAAAATGGTGCATCAATTGTCAAAATCTGTTCACGCGTCACTGAGATAATTGGGATTGTACAAGTAGACCCATTTTTGGACCGCTCCAATGGGGCAATACACATAATCATGATAATGTGCTGCATTGTAATTTAGAATGGAAGAAAGAAATGAAGTAAAATCTCAGTCTTGATGGGTACGAGTTGAAAACATCAACCAAGCAATCAATCTCTCAAAGAATTTTCTTACACTTTTCTCTGTGAAAGTGTATCGTATAGTTCATACAATTCTAAAACAGCAACAGTGCCATGGGGTTATTTAGTTTCATAGTGTAATAGAAAATGGGTCTTTTTCAGAGAATGAATGAGATACATTCTTAGAAAGAACTTTTTTCCATAAATTATTCTTTGAAACTTAAGTGACCCAATGGCCCTGCTGTTGCTTCAGAAATGTTTGAACAGTATTTTTAGACGATATACTTTCACATATTGTTGACCCAAAGAGAAATGTGTGAAAAACATTCTTTGAGAGATTAATTATTAAGTTTGCTTCATTTCTTTTGTCCATTCTAAACTACAATGCAGACAAATTAGTGTTTAATGTGTATTGCCTCATTGGAACGGTCCAAAAATAAGTCTATTTCTACAATCTCAATTATCTCAGTGACGCATGAACGTATTTTGATGGTTTAAGCATCATTTTAAAGAAAAAACATCATGGCTTTTGAATATTCCAAAAAGTTTTAATTTTACTGCTGACATTTAAAGACAGGAACCCCAATCCACAGGGCCTATTTTTATTGAGACACCCGGTATGTCAGGGGTTGAACAAAAACCAAACCATCATTTTATAGTCACTTATGTTTTAATTTCATATCGACAAGTGCGGTAAAAAGTGAACATTGAAATATAATGGTCAGTTCCCTTAATAATAGACATCACAAAATGTTTTAAAGTTTAGCCTGCAAAAAACAAATACATCACCTGTTAGCTCCCCAAAAATATACTAGATTGTTGTCATCTGACTGATAATAAACGTAAGAAACAAACACACACACAAACAACAACAACACATTACTTTGCAAAAGTTTACCGACCCTAAATTTACAAGTCTGATCTTTTTCTTTATTCCTCAATTCGAAATTATGTTTTACTAGTGCACATTTATTTATTACATTATTTCGACCATATGTGGACGATTTAACCCTTGGGGAAATTGTCCAGAGGCAGCTCCCAGTTGCAAAATGATCTTAACCAACTTGGGACTTGGTGCAATGAAAATGATATGGTTCCCAAGCCAGAGAAATGTCACATTATGCATGTTTGCTCTCTAAGAAATGAGCCCCAGTTTCCAGTTTTTACTATCAATGGCAAGAAGGTCGATACCACTAACAGTATGAAACTTCTACCAAATGTACATGCGTCCGGTATTAAAATATTATCACAGAAAAGAAAAACAATTGCGTAATAGTGTAGCAAAAATAAGGTGAATGAATTATTGATGATTACAGACTATATTATTACTGTTTCTTTTGTTGTCATTAATTCCATGTGACGTCTTGTAAACATCTGGTTTTACAATATTAAACTATTGATATCTCACAAAACGTTGTATTAATGCTGCCTTATTTCAGTTGTAATAATACCTTATTTAATGCTGCCTCATTTTAAAGTTATATTAATGTAGGTTTATTACTATAGGACTAAACTAGTTACATGAAAAGTTTTAGTGGTAATATTTAATATCAGTCTTAACTAAAGGAATATGAGCTGTATTTCATTTAAAAAAAGGATACAATTTAATTTACTCCAAAACAACAGGGCTGCATTTTTCGTGGAATCGGCAATACTTACTTGCACAGTAACCTTTTGCACATGGTGTATCATTTGCTGAAGTGCAGTAAAATGCTAAGAACAAGCGACCAAGAACATTTCCAGCGCCCCCTCCCCCCTCTTTTTTTTACTTACCACCTTACCGGGTGTGTTGAAGATCATTGGACTCGACTACGTCTCTTCCAATATTTTAAAATTCATAGCTCGACCAATAAATAAGGGCTCAATCGATTGTATATCACAATTTGCTACCAAAAACTCTAAATTGACAAAGATTGATACCAGTATATGAAAGTAGAGGCATTTTCAAAAGCTGTAAATTAAAACGATGCACGGATTTGTTAAGCGTTGTTAAACGTGCTTGTCCGTGATGGGCTGCTGTCTTAGCCTGTTTTTGTACTCTATGATGAATATAACTATTTGCATGTAATTTCTACATGGCTTTGTCTATGTATCCTATTAATTATAAAGATGCCAAAATAATGCAAAATATGTGAAGAAAATATCAATCGCCATTACATGCTGTCTACTGAAGGTAGTACACGAACAATGTTAAAACTATTTTAATGATGACGAAATAGTGTGAAGTTTAAGTATTAGCCAAAATAATAATAGCAAGGATCAGAAGAGGAAAATTATAATCATAACAAAGTCCATCAGACGGATTCGAACCCCTGGTTTCACTGATCTATAGATTACAAGGCGACGAGCTAAACCTCTGAGCCATGAAGACGTCGGTGAATACGTGAGCATTTCTCGTTTATTAATGTTGATTTAATGCGCCGTAACCCCAGATAAGGGACGTAGACCGCCGATAAAGCAGTCCAACCCCAAATAAGGCGCTTTAACCCTAAATGAGGAACATAAACCTCAGATAAGACATCTAAACCCAAGATAAGGCGCCTTAACCCCAGATAAGAGACGTAAACTCAGATATGACAGTTTAAACCCCCGATAAGGCGCTGTAACCCCAGATAAGGGACGTACACCTCAGATAAACCAGTCTCAACCCCAAATAAGGCGCCTTAACCATAAATAAGGAACATAAACCTAATATAAGAGAAGTAAACCCCAGACGGCGCCTTCTCTGGGGTTTAGACTGCCATATCTGAGTTTACGTCTCTTATCTGGGGTTAAGGCGCCTTATCTTGGGTTTAGATGCCTTATCTGAGGTTTACGACCCTTATCTGGGGTTAACAACCCTTATCTAGAGTTAAGGCACCTTATGTGGGGTTTAGATGCCTTTTCTGGGGTTTATGTTCCTTATTTACGGTTAAGGCGCCTTATTTGGGGTTTAGACTGTTTTATCTGGGGTCTACGTCGCTTATCTGGGGTTACGGCGCATTATCTGGGGTTTATATGCCTTATCTGGGTTTAGACTGCGATATGCTAAGGTTAAGGTTAACGTCTAAACCACAGATAAGGGGCCTTATCCCTAGATAAGGGATGTAAACCCAAGATAAGGCAGTTGAAACCCCATATGGTCCAAGAGATAGCAAGAATTTCTTTGACAAAAATGACCAGGTGTCTTGTTATGATAGTTGGATAGATCATCCCATGGGACATCTGAAAAGTGAAGTCTTGAGTGTCGTGAGCGGTGGAGCGTGACATCAGAGGTCAATGACCTCAAATTTGACCCGTTTTCCTGTATAATTCGTATTATGCATGCCCTTTAATAACAACAGCCTTGATTTTCACATTTTTGGTGTCTAATAAAAGATATTGAAATTATCTATCAAACAAAACCAATATCAATGAGATTTAAAAATGTTTCGACCATAATTTTGAGCCAAAAACGTCAAAATTTAGCATTTTTACCAATATTTTGCAAATTGACCTGACATAAAACTTACAATTTCCTGAAAAGCGTGAATGTATTACTTAAACATTCTTACTCAAAAACTAACTCATTATGTTCACAAACAGATGACCAAAAACAATGGGTGTGGGTAAAGTCGTTTTTGGGCAAGGACATTTAAAGTGCAAATAACCTCTTAAATTTACTATGTAAGAGGTTTTCTGCACATATAGACTGTGGGCTATGCTAACCCCAATCCCCCCTAGGGGGTTTTATGGAGGCAGGTATTTTTGGGACCCTAATGCATTGAGGTTTTGAAATCCACTTGCCTGCACATTGGCCAGCGGTGGGTGAGGCGGTGAGGGCGCTTTTTTTAATTCAAAATGGCCGCCGAAATCACAAAAATCAACATAACTAGGCCAGTGAAGCTCCTAGCAGCATAATTATAATGTCTACACCCATGTTTTTAGGGTCAAGGAATCCAATAGTATCACTTATATCAACAGGGAACCTAAATTTCCAAGATGGCTGCCAAAATTTCAAAATGGCCGACATTGAAAATGAAAATTATCTATATCTCAGTCCTTGAAGCTCCTGTAAGCATAATGTTGATGTCTATACCCATGTTTGCAGGATCAAGGAGTCCAATAAAATCACTGAGAATAGCCCAGGACACAAATTCCAAGATGGTTGTCACTGAATTTTTAATTGGCTGCAATTTAAAACAATTTTGTCTATATCGCAGTCGTTGAGGCTCTACGGAGCATGTCTCTGATGCATTATGCAGTATTGTCGGAATCAAGGATTCCAGCCAATATATTTAGGTTTTGAAATCCGCTTGCCTTCACATTGGCCAGCGGTGGGTGAGGCGGTGAGAGCGCTTTTTCAAAATGGCATCAATAATGACACCATAAATAATCACCGACATGTCTATTACCTAAACACAAGAAGTATCAAAGCATTAGTAGTATAAGTGGGAAAGTGCATTAGCTGTCCTGTGAACATTTGGCAATATATTTTATATTTTACTCATATACACATGTCAGCTACACATGGCAGCTATTGCACTTACCCACTTGGGCACTCAACAGTCGATGTCCCAACTCCAAAATCAACGACTAATCTAACCATATTCAGTAACTCTATTTGTAAAAGGATTAATTCTAGGAAAAAGGAAACGAAAGCTAAGAGTAGCTTGATGTCGTAGCTCCCAGTAGCTGGGTTTACTGTACTGGTGATACTGGTGCTGATAAAGTAGCTCCCAATTGCTGGTTGGTACTGGGGTATCTATCTACTGCTGGTATTGGTGATGATAAAGTAGATACCAACTGATTGTTTCTGGGTTTAGCTATCTACTGCTGATATTGGCGTTGATGAAGTAACTTCCTATTGCTGATAGGTGTTGATGAATCAGCTTTCTATTGAAGTAAATGTTCATTGGCGCTAAGGTAGCCATCTACTGCTAATATTGGTGTTAACGAAGTAGCTACCAATTGCTGCTTGTTGCTGTGTTAGCCATCTACTGCTGACATTGTTGTTGATGTGGTAGCGTCCTTTTGCTATTGGTGTTGATGAATAAGCTTTCAATTGTTCATTGGCTCTAATATAGCCATTTACTGCTGATATTGGTCTTGACGAAGTAGCTTCATATTGCTGATTGCTGCTGGGTTAGCTATCTACTGCTGATATTGGTGTTGATGAAGTAGCTTCCACTTGCTGATTGTTGTTGATGAAGTAGCTTTCAGCCTTATTGTTCATTGGCTCTAAGCTAGCTATCTACTGCTGATATTGGTGTTGATATAGTAGCTCCCAATTGCCGATTGTTGCTAATGTAGCTATCCACAACTGATATTGGTGTTGATGAAGTAGCTTCCAATTGCTGATTGTTTCTAAGCTAGCTTTCAACTGCTGATATCTGTGTTCGTGAAGCAGTATTGCTGATTGGTGCTTACTGGTGTCAATGGCGTTTATGAAGTAGCTCCCTATTGTTGACAGGTGTTGGGGTATCTAATGCTGATATTATAAAGTTAGATTTTTTCAAACTATTCAACTGGAATCACGGTTTTTAGAGGCAACAGTTTCACACCTTATCCTAGGTGCATCTTCAGGCCGTCTGTTGGAAGCTACTTCATCAACACCAATATCAGTAGTGGATAGCTACATTAGCAAAAATCAGCAATTGGGAGCTACTATATCAACACCAATATCAGCAGTAGATAGCTAGCTTAGAGCCAATGAACAATAAGGCTGAAAGCTACTTCATTAACAACAATCAGCAAGTGGAAGCTACTTCATCAACACCAATATCAGCAGTAGATAGTTAACAAAGCAACAATCAGCAATATGAACCTACTTCTTCAAGACCAATATCAGCAGTAGATGGCTATATTAGAGCCAATGAACATTTGAAACCTTATTCATCAACACCAATATCAGCAGTAGGTTGCCGATTGTTGCTAATGTAGCTATCCACTACTGATATTGGTGTTGATGAAGTAGCTTCCAATTGCTGATTGTTTCTAAGCTAGCTTTCAACTGCTTAGCGAGGTGAACAATTGAAAGCTACTTCAGCAACACAATCAGCAAAAGGAAGTCACTTCATCAACACCAATATCAGCAGTAGATGGCTAACACAGCAACAAGCAGCAATTGGTAGCTACTTCGTCAACACCAATATTAGCAGTAGATGGCTACCTTAGCGCCATTTACTTCAATTGAAAGCTGCTTCGTCAACACCAATCAGCAATAGGAAGTTACTTAATCAAAGCCAATATCAACAGTAGATAGCTAAACCCAGCAACAATCAGTTGGTAGCTACTTTATCATCACTAATACCAGCAGTAGATAGATACCCACCCCAGTACCAACCAGCAATTGGGAGCTACTGTATCAACACCAGTATCACCAGTACAGTAAACCCATCACCAATCAGCAACTGGGAGCTACGTCATCAAGCTACTCTTAGGTATCGTTTCATTTTTTTTAGAATTAATCCTTTTACAAATAGAGTTACTGAATATGATTAGATTAGTTGTTGATCTTGGAATTGGGACATCGACTGTTGAGTGCCCAAGTGGGTAAGTGCAATATCTGCCATGTGTAGCTGACATTGTGTATATGAGTACAATATATAATATATTGCCAAATGTTCACAGGACAGCTATTGCACTTACCCACTTATACTACTAAGGCTTTAATACTTCTTGTGTTTAGATAATAGACATGTCGTTGATTATTTATGGTGTCATTATTGATGCCATTTTGAAAAAGCGCTCTCACCGCCTCACCCACCGCTGGCCAATGTGAAGGCAAACAGATTTCAAAACCTAAATGTATTGGCTGGAATCCTTGATTCCAACAATACGGCATAATGCATTAGAGACATGCTCCTTAGAGCTTCAACGACTGAGATATAGACAAAATTTATTTAAATGGCAGCCATTTTAAAATTCAATGGCAGCCATCTTGGAATTTGTGTCCTGGGCTGTTCTTAGTGATTTTATTGGACTCCTTGATCCTGCAAACATGGGTATTGACATTAAAATTATGCTTGCAGGAGCTTCAAAGACTGATATATAGATAATTTTCATTTTCAATGTCGGCCATTTTGAAATTTTGGCAGCCATCTTGAAAATTTAGGTCCCCTGTTGATGTAAGTGATACTATTGGATTCTTTGGCCCTAAAAACATGGGTGTAGACATTATAATTATGCTGCTAGGAGCTTCACTGGCCTAGTAAAGTTGATTTTTTGTGATTTTGGCGGCCATTTTGAAAAAAAAGCGCCCTCACCGCCTCACCCACAGCTGGCCAATTTGCAGGCAAGTGGATTCCAAAACCTCAATGCATTATGGTCCCAAAAATACCTGCCTCCATAAATCCCCCTAGGGGGAAGTGGGGTTAGCATAGCCCACAGTCTATATGTTCAGAAAACTTCTTACATAGTAAATTTAAGAGGTCATTGCACTTTAAATGTCCTTGCCCAAAAACGACTTTACCCACACCCATTGTTTTTGGTCATCTTTTTGTGAACATAATGGGTCAGTTTTTGAGTAAGAATGTTTCAGTAATACATTCACGCTTTTCAGGAAATTATAAGTTTTATGTCAGGTCAATTTGCAAAATATTGGTATAAATGCTAAGTTTTGACGTTCTTGGCTCAAAATTAGGGTCGAAACATTTTCAAATCTCATTGATATTGGTTTTGTTTGATAGATAATTTCAATATCTTTGATTAGACACCAAAAATGTGAAAATCGGGTCAAATTTGAGGTCATTGACCTCTGATGTCACGCTCCACCGCTCACGACACTCAAGACTTCACTTCTCAGATGTCCCATGGGATGTTCTATCCAACTATCATAACAAGACACCTGGTCATTTTTGTCAAAGAAATTCTTGCTATCTCTTGGACCAAAATGGGGGCCATCTTGGATTTCTGGGCAAAAATTATTTTGTAACGTCAAATTAATGTCAGATTCGGATACCTGTATGTTCTTTATACAGTTATGCTTCCGTTTGCAAGAAGAGACTTCGGGAGCAATTTCGTGATCCCAGATGACAACACCATGGCGCCCAGTGCCCGGCGCGTGAGGGAATTCCTTGAAAATGAGAATGTAGAATACGTTGACTGGTCGGCTTTAAGCCGGATATGAACCCTATGGAGACCTTATGGGCAGAAGTATCCCGCAAGATAGGTAACATGGACAACCAACCAATCACCCTGCAAGAACTTAGACACGCCCTCATTGCTTGCTGGCGAGATATTCTACAAGGGACCTTGGCAAACCTGGTCAAACAGTGCGATGCCGCCAACAAGGGGGGTAACCAGGGACGTTACCCCGGGGCCCGGGGTCCTAGGGGGCCCGTAAAAAATGAAGAAAAGATACTTTACTATGGGGCAGTAAAAGCAAAGAAAACAGCCCTCAGGGGCCCGTAAAAAATTCAGAATATATACCTTGCAATTAAGGCATATTTTCTTTGCTTTACTATACGGGCCGACAAAGGTCTCTTTTCTTAGCCCTATGGTAGGCCTATCTCTTCTTTGCTTTTTACGGCCCTCCGAGGTCTCTTTTTTTTCCTTTTTTATGGGTCCATTAAGGTATATATCTTTTCTTTGCTTATTAAGCTTTTTTACATACTCACTAAGGTCTCTTTTCTTTCATTCAACACGGGCCTATGGTATCTTTTCTTTGCTTTTTACGGGCCCACTACGGTCTCTTTGCTTTGCCTTTACGGGTCCATATAAGGTCTGTTTTCTTTGCTCTTTTACGGCCCATAAAAACCAAACAAGGGTAACGGGCCCGTTAAAAACAAAGAAAAGAGACATGCATTTTATAAAAAATACAAGATAGCCTTTGAAGCACACACTCTAATAAATATTTCACTTGAATTTACTCTTTGCTTTTGCCAAAATGATCATCCTCGATATAATGAATCTTCGAGAAATCAGGGGAGTGCACCTTAATCGTGGGAACACAAATTGCCAATTTTCGCACGCTTCGCGCGCATTGTGTCCTTTATTATTTGATCATTTACCATGTTTACCTTAACATTGGCAATTTTTTCGCGCTTTGCACGGAGTTTGTTTCAATACGTCCAATCTGGGAGCAAAAGTTGCTAATTCGAATTACAAATTTTGGCGCGCTTCGCGCGCATTTGTCCAATTCACCGGTTCATACTTGGATCATTTTAGCTTCAAATTGGCTTTAAATTGGCAAATATTTTGCACTTTGCGTGGAAGTTGTTCAGAGAAACTTAATCTGGGAGCAAAATGCCGTTCAAATTGCAAATTTGATTTGATTATTGGCAGCTAAACATGCTACTTTCGCTCCGCTACAACATATGTTCAAGGATTTTACACCAACCTCCCTCCCCCATGTTACAAAGAAATTTATGCCACTGCCCCCCCCCCACCTACACACACCCACTTTTGAAGTCCTGCACCGTCATCACTGATCAAAGGGGCCCGTGCGTTCACATTGCCCCCGGGCCCGTAATGGCTCTCGGCGGCACTGCGCGTAAATGACCTTGAGCTGGCAAGGGGTGGGCACACCAAATATTGAGATGTGTTTTCTCAAGCAAGAGACTTATCTGAACATGTCACAGTGAATGTTTTAGTTTTTGTTTAAATAATTAAGTTTGCTAGTGTCTTTAATCTCATTTTGTGATACAAAGACACCGCCAAAAAAGTGTTGCGATTGTGTGATCCTTCCATTGTGATTCCTCTGGTAATTCTTTGTTTATTTGACAAACTGTGTGATGTAAACATCAAAGGACATTCATATCTTTCAATTAAATTCAACTGAGCACTACTCCAGAACAATAAATTTGTTCCTAATATGATTGAAAACTGCATTTGATACGAAAATAAAAATATTCCACACTTTTGTCCATGACTGTATTTAACATGTTTCAATCGGAAAAAAATGCAATTTAATCAAAAGCCGATTTCAACTTTGGCTTAATCTCTGAAAAGCACGGTTTTACTCCTAGGCCCTTCGAAATTGCTTCAAATCCAAGAAATTTCATTTTCACACAAAAAGTAAATGTACCGTTTATTTAAATTTTACAAACCGTTTTATCACGACACCTAATTCAACAGCAATAAACAAATGTGACGTGTCATATCATGTCAAAAGGAGACACTTTTGGGCAGGTAATCAATTTTGAGGTTTTTACATATCTTAAATATAGAGATATTTTGCTTCACAATGCTGTTTCCCCAATGAAATCGGACATTCCCAAGATATTGAGTTCGTAAGTTATGGTATTATAAAATTGGAAATTGAGATATCGGCCTTTAAAAATATTTTTGAAAATGTAGAGAGTAGGAATTACCTTGAAAAATGTCTCAAAAAATACAAGATGCCAGTTATATTGCGGTCTGAAACTATCAGACAATATTTTCAACATTAATAACATCAAAAATTCGCAACAAACACAAATTGTGAAAAAATATCAACCCGGGCTGATTTTTGGCTATTTCTCCATTTATGATCCTGCCCAAAAGTGTCTCCTTCTGACATGACACGTCACAAATAAGATTACAAAACATGAACGTGTGGCATGAGTGTAAATATAACTTTATTGGTTGGCCAATACCAGCAGAGGTAAGAAGCATATATTGACATTTTGATTTTCTTTCTTCTTCCGCTATGGTCCAGGGTCAACATTTGATATACTGCTCTCGCAAGAAGTATTTAAATATCAGTCATTAGTCTTTCCGGGAACCACAAAGAGCGCAAACCACTAGATTGACAATAATAGTGAAGAACTAACTAATCTACCAAAACATCGTTAACGATATTTTTAATGTGCAAACAACATTTTGTTTTCATATTATATACTTTGCTACAATATTGTTTATTTTTATTTCTTATATTTGTCTTTTATTTTATTCGTTTGGCAATAAACATCAAAAGCAGAAAATAACATAAAGGAGGCCACTGAGCTGCCAGGGAGCACTGAAAACCACGGGAAAGGGAAAGCACTAAGCTCAACGTTATTGTAATTTATCTAAGATTTGGAAAGTTGAATGATGTCACTAGTCTATAATGTATAATAATAAACAATATTGATAAAAGAGTCAGTGAATCAAATAGCATGTGAATATATTGCCCTTTATATTGGTCATCACATATTCATTACTGATAATGCTGGAATACAAATTGGTATCATTTGTTCTCTGGCACTTTATTTATAACAATACCCTTGTTGTGCATTCTAGTTCTTTGGTCATGTTATATTTTAAATATTGCATCCCTGTTTGATCAGTTTGCTCTTATGCATTTTTTCAACACGTTTCGTTACATATCTCAAGATTAAAACAAGAAAATTGAACAGACCAAACGGCATTTGAGAGCTAAGACTTCGCCCTTGACGTTGATATAAGCATCATGTCAAAACGGTATTTTCTAATTGCCAAAAGAGGGCCCTTTTCGCTTTCACCTTTTTTTTGAGACAGGCTGTATATCTTAAAACTTTTTGCGCTAAGGCCACAAAAATCTGCCCAATAATTGCTAGCTTTTAATTGACATTAATCGCTATCTCTATTATAGTCTGTAATAAAGAAGTTCATTTCTTTTGTTGCCCACACTCGTTGTGCTTTCTTACAGCAAAATATGATAATACAATGAGAGGATCCGGAGAGGTCACTGGCTTCACCTGAATTGTGGTTATAGGAAGGATAACCGTTGTTATACTCTTGTATTTTTATAATTCGCTGAAACTGAGGAAATTAAAGGCGTTGATGTATCGTAAAATTAAGTCATTTGAGCTTTATGTTACAGACTAGGAAGAGTAGTTGATGCGTTTAGTTTTCATGGTTATAACTGTTCAAATATCAGTTGTAATATCTTCAGAATAATATCCACAAAAAATCATAGCACTACTGTTAATATTAGATTCTTTAAACTTAAGAGAACACGTGTGTATCGGGAGACTTTGATTAAAGCCACCACCGGTCACATTTTACATAAACTCTAAATGAACGGCAAAGTGACGACACAACTTACTAATACATTAAGCGGCTGTAAATTTTGCCGTCATAAAAATGTGTTTGTTTACAGGCAGCAAGTTTTATACATCCATTGTGCTTATTTTAGTGATAACGTTTTTCCTAAGCATAGATCATCAAAGATGACCATAGCGGCATTACGTGGGGAATGTTTTACTTATTTTGACAGAGGAGACCAATAACTATTCATTAGTGCCAAATAACGATGGATGACATTTCTAATTAAAAATTAGAGGTTCAACACCCGCTTCCATACTATGAATGGCCAAGTGGACCAAAAAAACGTGTAAGATTATACGTGTAACCTTACACGTGTAAGATGGCATCTTACACTATAAGATTGCATCTTATGCGTGTAAGATCGTATCTTATACGTCTTAGAATCTAGCGGGTTGCTTAAATTGACGAATCATATATAAAGAATCTATATTTAAACCCCAAACAACCAATCATCTTTAATACACGTATTCATCTTTGACCAATGGGATCTCGCCATAGCATTTCTTACACGCGTAAGAATTGCCTATTAGGGATGGACGGTATTCCAGTTGAAGAATACATACGACGAGCGTCGAATAATCTCAGCCACAATATCGATATGTACCACGGTAGATTTCGCAAACGTGATCATTTTAAATTACTTTAACCTCTTGAAATTAATTGATATTGAGTACAAATTGACTCCAGATAACTGAGAACAAAATAACCAGAAAGTGAGATAAATCGGGCTGTGACCATGACGGTCCAACAATCGGAATAATTCATGACAGAGTTTCGGCATACAATACAGGACATTTTAGCACTCATACAAATAGAAAATGCCTTATTTATGATGTTGGTGACGAGCTCTATACTTATCCTTGGTACGCCGCTAATAATATCGCGTATCGTCCATCACTAAATTCAAAATCTTACACGTATAAGAAGTCGTGGGTGTTACAAATCTAAAAACGTCTTTACATATTATTGGTCGAAGTTTGCAACGCGTAAGCTGATTGGTTGTTTGTGATTTCTTACTCTGTGATTCGTCAACTTAAGAATCCCGCTTCATTCTTACACGTGTAAGATGCAATCTTACACGTATAAGATGCATTCTTACGCGTATAAGATGCAATCTTACACGTGTAACCTTACACGTTTGTCTTACACGTTTTTTGGACCACTTGGCCATTCATAGCTTCCTTCGTATTCCGTGTTAGAAAATGTGACTCAGTATTTTCTCAGTTACGAAGAAGATTAGGTAAAACATATCAAATCAACTGCAATGTTGACGAAACAACAATAACGACATGTGTACCTTATCATATCAATGGTAGTTATAAAAAAAAACACCCAAAAAAAACACTAGGAAATCTTCATCGAACATACACGCAGCTTCAACTACAAACGTGTACAAATGAAATGTACTATTTCATAACCTAATTATCAGTAACATTAGAGATTTACGTCTTATTTCAAGTTTTAGAAATATAAATATTACAGTCTTCGAGTGAATGTTCATGCGTGTTGTAATGCAACAGCAAGTAGCATTAATGAAACACAGCTCAATCTTAATTATTCTTTTTGTTCTAACTAGCAATACAGTTAAATGTCCCTATGTGGCCAAATATATAATATCAAAGACCAAAAACATGCATTTTAGGGTGTTTTTTTTATAATGTGACAATCCAGTCTAACGATTTGAAAAAGTCTAATTTCAATTTATGCATTCTTATTATTGGAAAAGACATGTTTCATGCTAATAAAACGATCATTTAATTAAATTAACACACAAAAATGGGAAAATTAGAACAACTTTTTGGCATAAACACTCGATTGTCAAAAAACATGCCGAACATTTATGTTTTTGCTCTTTTTCAGTCAGTAAAATAGTGAACTTGTTATTTTATCGCCAGTTAGTACTAAATGAATGATTAGGATTGAGCTATGTTTCATTCGGCCGAACTTAATAACATTTTTAATCCCATAAAATTACTGCTTTATTTTTTTTTTCTGGAATGGGGAGTAAGGTCATCTCAGGTCAATCGTGAAGTAAACTACTTTGAATGTCTCATGGTAAAGACGTATGATATACATCGAAATATTAAGGTTAGTTGCTCTATTAATTCTGTGTTTAATTACTGTTTAAATTTTACTTGTATGTTTCTGGAATTTCATGATTTTGTTGCGGTGAGTGTCTCCTGATGATTTGTATAAATTTCCTCGCTAAACGGATGTACTTTCTGTTTTCTCTGCCAAGCATTATTCCTATCTATGGAATGCGTTTATCCGTACTGTGTTCTGTGCCCCCCCCCCCCGGGGGTCCTGCGGGAGGATTTAAAGAAATGTGTGTACTTTTAAACGTTGCCCCAGTTGACGGCAGTTGACGGCAGGTTTGTCCTATGTAAGGTTTTGGGCAGTCAGTACAGTTGATTTGATACACACAACCTGCAAGGCTTTTTCAGCTGGATTATATCCTTTAGTAAAACAAGTAGTTTCTTCAAAGTAGTACGGTGTTTAAAAGATGTTAATACCCCGTATTTTTTTTAAGTGCGTTACAGTTTTTGCGGCAGTTTATTAATTAAAGGAAGGGTGATGTAAGTATTGCTCTTTTAGTTAGGCGGATTAAGTCGAAATATTGAGATTATTTTCTCAAGTAATTCTGTGTTGAATGATTATTTAAACTTAACTTCCAAGATTAAAGTCACCTAAGGTACAGGGTGAGTAAAAAGTGCAATAGAGCAAAGAATCAATATTTATGTAAGAACTAAGTTAAACTTTCCCATTATTGAACGTTTTTAAATGCCACAGTCAATAGTCACCTGTGAAAAAATTGAGTGACTCGCTAACCGTTTCATTTTTATGAGTCCTTTTGCTGCGATACCCAATTTCATTATTTGTCCACGAGGTACCATGTATTTTGAATGAGAGCAGACAAATAATACACGATAAAGGCACCAGCTCTGAAACTAACTTTAACTTAAATAAAGTTAAGTCAATTTTATGTAACACATCTCAAATGTCAACATAATCAATACATTACACTTTCATCAATAATTTTGAGACTTTGAAATGGAAGCAGAAGTTACAGGACGCTCATTTGTTTTAAACCGGTGTGTTTCCTTCTTTATCTCCTTCCTGACTGGAAAGCAGTAATAATAATTATTGACGAATTGTAGTCGATAACTCTATTGCTTCCGATGCCCAATAATATAGGAGAAGGGCATACAAAGAAGATTGACCTATGAAGATTACAATACCATTGTGAAATATAATACCATTTTCTAAATATAATATAATTACTCAAATTTAATCACGTGACTTTTCAAAATTCGTCATTTAGACAGTGTTATAAACCAAAGGTTTCAGTTTTGAATCTACAACCATTCTTGTTTGATGTACTATTCTTTCTTTAGTAAAGTAAAAGTAACACATTTGCTGAGACTAATTTAGTTATTTTACAAGAGATATCATCAAAATAATAACCTTAACATTCAACCCCTGGTTGATCTGTAGGCTCATCGAGAAAGAAGACACAACAGGTAAGTGTAACAGTTTCTCTTCTATATTATGGCCTAAATTGCGATTATTACACATTCAGTTACCTTTTAGAGTTGGATTGCATTTTTTCTCCGGTTGAAGTAAGCGATCAACTGAATCTGGTAAATCTAATAGAAGCACTCTTTTTGCTCATTTTACCGATATCTGTTTCTGACTTACCACTATAACCTGGTCATTCGATGATCATTCTTCGAGTTTACACGGTGGAGGTGAAACCCACTGCTATTTTGTTTGATTAACATCTAGAAAATTAACGATTTATGGCTCGCTTTAACTGATATTCCCAGGCTGTGTGACTTTTTTTTTCATGCGATCTGTGTTGCTTCCAGCGCACATGTTATATTTCGTTTTATACTTTTTCCAGTTGTTTATGTGTATTCTTTACTTGTTGGCATCGATATGTTTTTGTGGAATTATTCATTGTCGATGTCTCTATTTCTGCAGTGACAGTTCTACTGTCATTGAAAAAGGTGCCCAAAGGAATTTCAAATATATTTATCAGACATAAAGGATATTGGTGGAGCTGTTATCATGCATTTTGCCATCATCAGTTGAATGAACGCACGGCAAAAGGCCATGACCATTAGTAACATAACTAGAAGGCTATTTGTACACAAATACGGCTATGCCCGCATGTTATCGGTGTACCCAAACGTAAGTAAAGTGATAAACCCTAGAACTAAGTAGGGGGGTTGTACCACCACAAAGGTTTTTCATCCGACATAAAAAAAATACGTGTACGTCCAAACGATTTAAGCTAATCGTAGATCCATCAATTGCGCTCATTTTAGTGATAAAATGTTTTTTAGTGATAAAAGTACCTTACCCGGGGGTAGGACCGACCATCAAAGATGGCCATGGGGTGGGAGAGGTGAGGCCCGTCATGATTTTTATTTCACTCTTGTAAAATTATTCTAAGATATGTTGACTTTTTACTTGTTAGTTAGGTTGAAATAGTCATTTCCTTTTATATTTATGAGAAAATTTGGTGAAAATCGTACTTTAGATTTAAAATCGTCGATTTTTTTGGCCGAATCTATTTTGCCTATACTTTTGTAGATACCCAAAATTTCCCAATTTTACAAGGGTGTGATCACATTTTGACGTCATAGCAATATTATGTGGGGAATGTGGACTTTTTTGGAATCAATGGAGAGAGTAGACTTTGGTACCAAATATACCGGCATATGACGTTTGTAATTGAAAATGGGGGGGTGCAACACCCCGTCCCCTTGTAGTCCGTATTACAAAATATGACCCCGGAATATGACTCAGTAGTTCTAGGGTTAAACTTACGTTTCCACTTTTGATCTGTTATGAGTGAAATTAATGTGCTAAAAGTGGAAATTATTGTTTATCATCTATCCTTGCTCAATGGACACTCGCCTTTATCACGAGGATATCAGGTATTGGTCAATATTATTACCAAACAAGCGAATGTGATTGCTTTTTGACAAATCCAGCTTTCGCAGTTACCTACTGACTCCAGGGAACAGTCGCAGTGAGTCGCTATATACTACCGAGAACTACTGAGCCATATTTTGTACCACGGACTACGAAAGGGGGGTGGGGGGTGTTGCCCTTAATTTTCAATTGCATTCGGTACCAATGTATAGCTATGGGTCTCGTCTATCCAGTGATACCAAAAGAAGTACAAACATTCCCCACATATTATCGCTATGACGTCATAATGTGAGCATATGCTTGCAACATTGAATATATTTCATTTCATTTCATTTCATTAAAGGTTTATTACACAATTGTCATAGCAGTATAAAAACTGAAATGCAACAATTTTACAAAAGTACACACATATAAAATATTAAAATACATAAGTATAAATGCTAAAATACAATGTACATATCCCCCACACACCACCTCTGCATCCCATATCCACTCATAAACTATCACTACCACAAGATCACACCCACTGACCTTACACACCACTTATTCAAACTCTTTCTCTACTCATGCACCAGTGACTACATACTCAAACTCCTTCTCGGCACACACATACTTTCATAAATGAATTACTTAGCATATTAAGAGTAGTATTGCGTACCAATCAAAGAAAATCAAAAATAGTTTCAAAGTTTTAGGGGCCTGAGCTTTCGATCCTAGCAGTATCTTTATCAAAGGCAGAGTGACAAGACAACACACAAACATGCATATATATAGGGACATGGACATAAAGGAAAAGGAAATTAGCAAGACAATAGAAGACATAAGCGTTTCTTGGGAAATATCAATAGGGGCAGGAAGTGGGATGTCATGAATGGAAGTAAGAGGGAGAAGGATATGAATGAAGACAATGGGCTGAATAGAAATATGTAAATGAATGGCAACTACATGAACATAATACAAAATGATAGATGTAAATAGGAAACAAAAACTAAAATAATAAAGTGGAGGAAAAATATATTTAAAATAATTGGACAAAAAAATGGGGGGGGGGGGGACAAAATATTATGATGATGAAAAACAAGTTAGTCTCTTCCCTCTTGGATGTTGAGACCGTGTGGCTGGATGGTACGAAGGCGCTTCATCCAGAATTTCTCCCTGCTGGCACGGACGGTGTCGGGGCGGTTACCTAAAGTGATTACCAACAGGGGTGTCAAGCTTCTTGGTTTTGACAGTGGACCTGTGTCCATAAAACCGCGTCTTAAGTGCAGTCTTAGTTTCTCCCACATACTGTATACCACAAACTCTGCAAGAAATGAGATATACTACATTAGATGTGGGAGAAATTCTGGATGAAGCGCCTTCGTACCATCCAGCCACACGGTCTCAACATCCAAGAGGGAAGAGACTAACTTGTTTTTCATCATCATAATATTTTGCCCCCCCCCCCCCATTTTTTGTCCAATTATTTTAAATATATTTTTCCTCCACTTTAATATTTTAGTTTTTGTTTCCTATTTACATCTATCATTTTGTATTATGTTCATGTAGTTGCCATTCATTTCTCTCTCTCTCTCTCTGTGTCAGGTGGCGCTGTGTAGCGCTGCTGTGGTCTTCACAAGAGTACGCCATCTCACTCGATCTGATGCCAAGTGCGTTGCACCTTGCATTCCTTGGTTAGAAACCAGCTTCACGTCATTAGTCCAAGATGTTGGTGGACGTCCTCTTCCTCGTTTGCCTTCCATAGCCCCTTGCAAAATCTGTTTTCTACACCTCCATGTTTCCTGACAATATGGCCAAAGTACTTCAGCTTTCTCTCCATTATGCCGCTTCTGATGGTTAGACTTGTACCAATCTTGTCGAGGATCCAGGAATTTGTTCTCCTGTCTTTCCATGTCACTCGTAGAAGCCTCCTGTAACACCACATCTCAAAAGCATCTACTCTTTTCCTATCATTCTTGGTCATAGCCCAAGACTCGCATCCATAAGTGGCAATGGAAAACACAGTTGCACGAAGTAGGCGTACCTTGAGGTCAATGGATAGGCCTCTGCTTTTCCATATGCTTGACATGCCCTGCACAGTTGTCCTTGCAATAGCCAGTCTTCTTTTAATTTCAGTTGTGCTGTCACCACTGTTGTTAATCATTGAACCCAGATATTCAAATTGCTTCACCTCCTCAATCTGCTGTCCATCTATCACAAACTCATCACTTTTCCGCTCTCTGTCTACAACCATTCATTTACATATTTCTATTTAGCCCATTGTCTTCATTCATATCCTTCTCCCTCTTACTTCCATTCATGACATCCCACTTCCTGCCCCTATTGATATTTCCCAAGAAACACTTATGTCTTCTATGGTCTTGCTAATTTCCTTTTCCTTTATGTCCATGTCCCTATATATATGCATGTTTGTGTGTTGTCTTGTCACTCTGCCTTTGATAAAGATCCTGCTAGGATCGAAAGCTCAGGCCCCTAAAACTTTGAAACTATTTTTGATTAGCTGGTCTATTTTGCCGTTTTTCAGCAAAGATGTATGATTTTCTGGCAACACTGTCATTAAAATATTATCAAATCGTGTCTCACTTTACGGTGTATTGATGCCAATTTCTTTTGGTACATTATCAACCCTAATCAGGATTTTCAGTGAAAATAAATGCTCAAAATCCCTATTTTTCCACACTACCTTACGGTGTGCAAAAAGTTCGTTCCGCCCTAATGTCCGGTTTGCTCTAAGCATATCATTACTATAGTTTGAGCGCCATCAGCTTTTGCCCTCAGGATTACTTGCTATGAATGTTCTTAAGGTATGCATGGTGTAAAAATTCTCCAGGCATTTTGTATTTCTTGTAGTGTGGACAGAGGTGTGTTTTGAGGAATTTAGATACCCACAAACCTCAGAGAATTTAAAGATGGCGTCCAAAAAAATCCGACAGTGGCTTGTTCAAGGAGAGAGAAATTGCTAGAGAATTGATGAAGAAAGGTCTTAACCCAATAGAGATATTGTGGTTTATTCTAAAAGAAAGGTTTTTGTGAAACTCCTTATGTAAAATCGTAACACAACTTACAGATAGAGTCCAGAATGTATGGCCAAGCCTAGACAAGAATTAGGAACTTTTTGTGCCATTAGTCGGCGGTGACTGGGGAAAGCATGTTTTGAAGGTGATCATGGTGATTGACCACCAAGGATACTATGACTTCAAATAAATTGGTTTAACATCTCTACTAATGTAACAAAATAACAAATAACAAAATATAGCCTAAACTTCATTGTTTGAGTTTAATTTTAAGTACATTAAAGATGCTTTGGGGGGTGGGGGCGGAACGAACTTATTGCACACGGTATAATGTCAACAATCCTAAAAAGTTCAAAGTTTCTGGCAACACTGCTCTCCAGTACAACAATTACCAATTTTTTTTTCTATAGATAGGTAGATCAATACCTTATCTAACTACCCTGCAATTTTTTTTTTAATTTTAAAACGCACCACTTTGGAGGTTACGTCATTTTTAAAAAGATAATTTTTGTCATAAATAAATTAATGAAAAACACCCCTATTTTACAAAATGGTATCTACCATATTGAAATAATTAATTGTTATGTTTACTTCATTTTTTGAAAGGACAAGGATGGACACTTTATTGAATGGGAGATGATTATTTTAATTCACGTTCTTCATACAGAAATATGACCTAATATTTGAGCATTTTTCCAGTTGTGAAAAGGGTAAAAATAGTGAAAATTGGGTCAATTCATATTTTGGCCGTTACCATAGTAACCATAGATGAAGAGGTAAAATTTTAACCAAATTCATACATGTTGACTCAATGTATAACCATGTGCAATGTATAAAGAAAATCGATTTTTTGAAGTCTGCCACCACATCTTTGATTTTTATACACAAGGCGAGAGAAACAGAAAATATATTGCACATAATAATGTTTATAAAATTTGGTGGAGATGGGAGTGAAAATGCCAATAGCCTTAGTTAAAAAGCTAAAAACTAGGAGTCTTTTTATTCCACATATTGGCCATGTACACCAGAGGGCTTTTCTGACAACGCAATGTTCTACACCTTGGTACCGACAATTGGTCAGAATTTCTTAAAACTCTGCCAACTATGGAAACGCTCAGATTTGAAAAGCGAGTTGAAAAACTTCAAACATTGTTGCTCACGTTTCTCATCATGGTTGGCAACTTACAAAGCTCAAGTGCCTCATCATAGGTTGTATACTGCTTGCCAACAATGATCCTACATGCTCTCTTCTAGATTCGTTCCAAAGCGGCACTTTCGTCGATGGTAAGACCAGGGAGCCACACAGGGGCAGCATACTCAGCTAATGGGCGTACGAACCCAGAAAAGATAGTAATAAGATCATCTGTTGGCAAGTTGAAGCGTTTAAGAAGTTTAAGCATATGCAGTCTACCATTTGCTTTTTTTAGCACTTCAGTGACATGTTTACCCCATTTCAGATCAGAACTTACATGGACACCAAGTATTTTTGCAGCTGAAACAGACTGAAGGGGAACATTAGCAATCATAAGTGGTTGGTCAACTGGGTTGTTTCTCAAGAATGACACTTTCATAGAAGCACACTTTAAAGGGTTAAGCTTCATGTGGTTTTGCACCGCCCAATCCTGGAATTTGTCAGGATGAGTCTGCATTTTAGATGCATCATTACGTGCTCTCGTCTCAACCAAAGTTAAATCATCGACATATTTCAAAGTCGTAATGGAATTGTCCATAGCGGCATCATTAACTATTGTGACAAAACCAAGTGCACCAAGTGAGGCACACCACCTTTCAACTTAACCCAATCACTATTTTGACCACGGTACCTAACACTCTGTTCTCTACCATCAAGAAAACTGGCAATCCATCTCACTACTGAGGGACGTATACCAAGGGATATAAATATATTGATGAGCACATTGTGGTGATAACAACCGAGCTCGAGTGACCGGGTTTGTCAGAATTCATGATCAGAGTATCCATTAATTTCACCAGATAATGTGTGGTGGAAACACCTTTGCGGTTCCCGTATTGATTGGTATCTATAGATTGTGAGTACTACAATGAATGCACAACCCACCCAAGTCCATACCCCGGGGTTCATACTTTGGCCAAATTGAGTTAAGCATTGACATTTGTTGCTTATACATAGGCCTATATCATATGTATAAAAGTTGAATCCAAATCAACCCTCTACGTGGGCCTATTAGCATGTGGAATCCAAAATGGCCTATAACCGGCATGTCTGATACACGTTTGTTTTTTAGTTTTTTCAAAATCACTTTCGATGGACTTGGGTGGGTTTTGTATTCATGTATTCAATTTTGGTTATTCACAAAAGTATAGGCAAAATTGATCTTCTTCCAAAATTTCTACGAAAATACGATTTTCACCGAATTGTCTCCTAAATATAAAGGAAAATGACTATTTCAACCTAACTAACAAGTAAAAAGTCAATATATAGAGTGAAATGAAACTGTATTTACTGTAGAAACCTATGGTGGGCCTCACCCCCTCTATGGTCAATCATCTTTGATGGTCGGTCATACCCCTGGTAAGGTGCTGGGGTAAAAATTGTATCACTTAAAAGAGCGTACAGGATGGATCTACGATTAGTTTAAGTCATTTGGGTGTAAAGAAGCGTGGTTTTTTTAATGGCGGATGAAAAACCTTAGGGGTGGTACAACCCCCTGCGTTGTTCTAGGGTTAATCACTTTCCTTAATTGCGTTATAATGATTATTATGTTTCATATTATGGCCTTTCTTCAAATACCCCGATTTAAAGATAGAAATCGTTTACCTTTTTAAATCATAATAGATCAATGGACTTCAAATGTGATTATTTGGTTAATGGCGCCATTTTGAATAATTTGGGCATCTATGTACCAATAACAAGTGATTATATTGTGACACGGGGACCTTAGACTTAAAACAAAAATTAAGTCCAAAGAGCTTGGGTGTCTATATGGTAATTATGTGAAATCAAAATAAAATTTGCAATTTTGACCTCCACTTGAATTTTTTAGCATAGGGCAGCCATCTAAGATTTCATCATCTAAATGACTTGGTCATGTACACTATAGGGGCGTATATGTCACAAACATATACCTAGACACCAATATTGCTACCATCGGCCTAAGAATATCTTTCAAGTAATTTTTACTAAAATTCACTATTTTAGACGCCATTTTGAATTTTGGACCATAGGGCAACTTTTTGGGATTTTGTAAACTAGCCGAATGTCTTTGTCATGTCCCCAAACATATAACTGGACACCAAAATCACCACCATCGGCCTGAGAATGCCGTTCCGAATGATATAGACTAATATTCGACATTTTGACCGCCATTTTGAATTTTTGGGCATAGGGCAGCCATTTTGGATTTTTATAAGCAATGTAAATGACTGTTTCATGTCCGCAAACATATCCCTACACCCAAATCACAACCATCGGCCCGAGTGCGCCGTTCAAATAAGTTAGAATAATGTTCGGCATTTTTGGCGGCCATTTTGATTTTTCTTGTATAAGGCAGCCTTTTTGGATTTTGATAAACTATGTAAATAACTTTTTCATGTCCACAGACATATTCATAGACACTCAAATCACCACCATCGGCCTGAAAAAGCCGTTCAAATAAGTTTGGCTAAAGTTCACCATTTTGGCCGCCATTTTGAATTTTGGAACATAAGGAAGCCATTTTGGATTTCGTAAACTGTTTAAATGACTTTCTCATGTCCATAAACATATATTTAGACACCAAAATCACCACCATTGGCCTTATAATACATTTTTAGTAATTTTGACCCCCATTGTAGGGGCACCCCCGGAAAAAGCACTGTGCGCACATTTTTAATTAAAGTGGACTACGGGAGCGTGTTCTACGCAAAATTTCAGTATAGAAACTGTATCAAACATAAAGTGAACACTATTTCCCATCTGCGCGTGAATGAGACCCTGACTATTGGTATTCATGGCATTTGTTAGGTTAGGCTTATAATACCAGGTCTTTCAAGAGGACTTGTGAGTTGTTATTAAACTGCTGGAGAACACTGCGGTAAGATCAGGTGCTGTTTTTCTGGCAGGGCTAATTTAGTTCCAGGGTCTCTTGCCATGAACATCAAGCTATATCTTCATTTTCCTGAGTATTCTAAGGGGTCAAGGACAGTAGTGATTCTCTTCATATTGGATTAGCCTATCTCAATGGCTCCGATTTTTCATCATGGGCCAAAGAGCGGAAGAGGAAGATTTACTTCTGAATGGTCATTAGATTGGTGTTGAACATGTCATCACGAAAACTACAGGCAAATCTTCAAAAATACCGAGGGCAGATGAGCGGCAGTCTACTGTTGACTCCATGACGGACCAGTGGGAACTCGGCACACCATCATGAACTGATGGCCCTGATTATCGTTGCCTGACTACCTTCAAACCTCTTGTAATATCTACTTATAATGTCCGTACTGTTAATCAACAAGGGAAATCCATCAGCTATTCATTGGCTGTGCTGATACAGGTATTGCCGAAATTCAAGAACATCGTCTCATTACACCAAGCCCAACTGATGAACTTTTGTCAGATGATTATTCAGTTCTGCTACCAAGCAAAGGCACAGAGGAGTGGATCTGGTCATGTCCAAGAACATTCACAGATGTCTTAAGAGTGTTGAGGCTGTTTCCGAGAGTATACTATTCGTAACATTTCATGGTAAGCCTCCGCTTAGTGTCACTGTTGTATATGCACCCACTGAGTGCTCAACATCTTCTGACAAGGAGGAATTCTATTAATCTCTATCTGACCACCTGGATGGTATGAAAGGCGCAACATCCATCTCATCCTCGGCGATTTTAATGCCAGAATAGGAACAGACATTCATATTTCCCGTCCTTGGATCATTGGTCCATACTGCCACCATGATTCAACCAATGACAATGGTGAGCGTCTGGTCAACACTTGCCTGGAGTACATTCTCAGACCGGCTCAGATGAGATTCCCCAACCCAAAAACCGTCTCTGGACTTGGACCAATCCAACTGGATCAACCCTTGCACAGTTAGATCATACTTTAATACACAGCAAGTGGGTAAATTCTCTCCGCAATTGTCAAGCATACAACTCAGAAGAAGTGGACTCCGATCATTGTATTGTGAGCGTCCGTCTAGCTGCCAGTCTGCGAACAAGCAAAGGAAAACCTAAAAGAGACCAAAATTCAAAGCGGTCCACTTCAAAGTCTCGTCAAGCCAGAGAAAAGCGAAGGAACATGAACACCAGCCCTAACAACTCTGAAATACATCTGACGAGCTTGCTACCCTCAATAAGCAGATGGAAGACCTGAAGCTTCCCGAAGAGATGGGGAATTACACCACCACCTGGAAAATCATACATCAACTTTCTGCGAAGAAGTTAAGGAAAGGGGTGAAAGTCAAAAAGAGGGATGGAACAGCCCCCACCAGTGACCATGAACTGCTTGAGGAATGATCGAAACCACTCCTGCCACACAACTTAAATTTGCACCTCCTGGGAGATACTGAAGGGATGCTGCAGCCAAACAAAATTGTTTCGCTTGCCCAAGTTCGCGATAGTTGGAGAAAGCTTCTAGTCGCCTACTCCGCAGCCGACTGATGATGAAGATTATTATTATTATTATTATTATTATTATTATTATTATTATTGTTGTTGTTGTTGTTGTTGTTGTTGTTGTTGTTGTTGTTGGTGTTGGTGTTGTTGTTGTTGTTTTTGTTGTTGTTATTGTTATTATTATTATTATTATTATTATTATTATTATTATTATTATTATTATTATTATTATTATTATATCATCATATTTATATTTATATATACCGACAAACAAAAAAATGATTAAAAACCGATTTTTAGATGTTATCTGAAGTTATCTTAAGTAATCTTTGAATGGCTCTATGTTTCAGGATTTATCAGACATTTCCACGAACTACGTACGGAACTTGCTGGCACCATGAATAAATGGTATAATGATCATGAATGTACGGAAAATAACACCCAGTTTTGGCCGGATTTCTTGGTAGAATATTTTCACCGAAACAAGGTAGATTTGGTTTTAGCCAAATTCGTGCAACCAGCTTTTGCCTGTCTCGCCATCCTGACCAACTTACTATTTATCATCGTTGTTATTAAAGTATCATCCATGCGGACCTTGACAAATATGTATCTTTTTGCTCTGGCTGTATCCGACATGTGTTGCTCTCTTATTAATTCCATATTTGCATTTCTCGGTACCCAATCATCACCTATCAACAACGACATATACATATATGGAAGACCAGGTTGCATCACAAAGATTTTGGGTGAAAAAAGCACTTATTTTGCCTCAATTTTTCTCATTACTGTTGTTACATTAGAAAGATTTTTAGCTATATGTCACCCAATGAAACACAGGGCTGTGAATACTAAAGCACGGACATTGAAGTTAATCATTTTGTGCTGGCTTATGGCACTTCTTCTGTCGGTACAGTTTGCGCTAAGGAAATCACGTTATACAACCTTCTGCCTGACGTTTTCAGAAAAGTACAGTTACATTCAAAATAAAATTGCAACTTGTTCTGTTCCGCCACCATGGTATGAAATAACAACACACACAGACTTTTGGTTTGATGTCATTCCGTTTTTAATCTGTTTCTTTGGTACGTATTTTGATGGGTGTTATATATATAATTTATACGCACGAAAGGATATACCGATTATAACTTTCGACCTTTCAATGCACTTCAGGTCGACTGCAGCTTTCATTTCGTATTTTCTTACACTATGACTATTCAAAATTTTTCTCCCAATACGGCACCAACCGGGTCTATTGAAATTAAAAACGTTACACATCCTAGAATGCTTGCACCGCCTGCAAGGTTAATAATTATGAGCAAATTCTGAACGTCTAAATTGAAAAAAAAATGCATATCCTTACTGAAAACCCGAGTTATACTCATTTGAATAAAACCACCCATTTTTGTAACGGCACACGGTTTCCTATTCCAAAGTGTAATCATCATGGTAGTGTGTTGACTGCTATATGCAACGCACTGAAGGGTGACTCAATCGCTCTCCTTCTCCCTCTCTCTCCTTCTCCCCTCTTCCTTCTTCTTTTCTTGTCTTCCTCCCCTCCGCTACAATCACCCATCCGCTTCTGCTTTTTTCACTTCTCGACCCCTCCTGCACTACCTCAATTGGCCCTGGCTTTTAAAATGGATATTCGTGATATTAAGAAATCCATTTGATTTTATTAAAAACGTTTTAATAGCATTCCAAAAACATTCTTAAAAAAAATACAAAACATTCTAAACAGAATGTTATTTTGGGTTTAAAAAAATATTTTGCGAAAAATGTTTGCCCAAAATATTTTCAATAACGTTTTAGAAACGTGTTCATGATCTTTATATAACCCGACATTTAAATGTTAGTAAAAGGTTTTGAAAAAAACATTTTAAGAACATTTCTGTGTTTGCTGGATTCAAACATTTGGACATAATGTTATTTAAGTATTGACACAATATTTGGCAAAAATGTTTACGAAAATAGTTTGCAATAACATTTTTTGAAAACATTTAAAAATATTGCTGTAGTGTGTTTTCATACAAAACGTTTTAAAACCCTTTATACAACCCGACATTTTATTGTTATTAAAACATTTTTACCTAAACCAAAAGCCAAAATATAACTTATTTAAAACGTTTTTAAAACGTTTTTGTGTTTGCTGGGAATGCTATTGGACTATAAGCCAATGCCCTGGTGCCCTGTGTCAATGCTGCTCACGCACTGCTCAATTACACAATCAGAAGAATCGAAGACCTCAGTAAAAAATGGTGACTGGTGGCGTCGAAGTTCCAGTTTTCTAAAGCCTTAATGTACGATGTTTTTAAATTTTTGGATTTTACCTCTTTTTCTTCTAAAATGATAATATGCAATCATTATGAAAGTTCCCAATACACTTGGATGTGAAAAACATTGGAAATTTGCATAGAACAACATCATAAGCTTCACCTCTATCACTCGAAATATCTCGCACTTTTTGGATTACGGCGGCGAGTGCGGCCTCAGAGTTAGTCTCCTACGCAGCCTATTTGGTTATGATAAATCACGTGTGGAGGGAGGGTAACCAAATTGGCTTCGTTGGAGATTAAGATTTCCGATCGTTCTGACATATTATCATAATCTGAAAAAGTATAATAATAAGATCGTACACAAAGGCTTTAAGTACGAACTGTTGTTACGAAAACCAAAGGACTGGTATGAAAGTGTACTAAATGACCTCAAAAGGTCACGTCGTTTGTGTTAAAATGACGAAATTAAGACAAGAAACGTCAGTGACTGTCACCCTTGTGAGTGAAAATAGAGTTTATTTAACTGGTGTCATCAGTTTGAATATTTTCTTAACATTGGACTTACACTACATATTGGGGTCATATTCGGGCTTTACGTGACCACGGAGAGCAAAGGAATGTTTGAAGGTGGATTTTAGTGCTAAAGAGGCTTATTATATTCAGCGGAACGAAACGGAACGGAACGGAACGGAACGGAACGAAACGGAACGGAACGGAACGGAACGGAACGAAATGAAGTTCTCACGGCTATTGGACATTATGCAGATTGTCACAGCGCATCTTTTGATACCAATTTCAAGGTTGTTACTCACTCCCATCAGGTGCAATGAGTCCGCATTGTTGATTAAGAAACACAATTCTCACGGCTATTTCTGAATGAATTATGAATTTATTTTGATTGCAAATTATGCAGATAGTCACACCGGATGTTTTGATACCAATTTCAAAGTTGTCATTCACTCCTAGCAGGTGCAGTGAGCCCGTTCCGTTGATTATCACTTTTTACCAAAAGTGATAATCAACGGAACGAAGTTCTCATGGCTTTTTAAAGCAAATTATGAAATCTATTTAGAGTGGAAATTATGCAGATTGCCACAGCGCATCTTTTGATACCAATTTCAAAGTTGTCACTCACTCCTAGCAGGTGCAGTAAAAAGTGATAATCAACGGAACGGGCTCACTGCAGAAACTAGGGTGTGACAACTAGAAAAAAGCCATGGTGAAAACACCATTCGTTCAATTATCACTTTTGGTAAAAATGTCAAATTGTAAAAGTCAAAAATTATATCAAAAATTTGTGGCAAGCTGCATAATTTCCACTCTAAATAGATTTCATAATTTGCTTTAAAAAACCATGAGAACTTCGTTCCGTTGATTATCACTTTTGGTAAAAAGTGATAATCAACGAACAAACTCACTACACCTGCTAGGGTGGAGTGACAACTTTAAAATTGGTATCAAAAGATGCGCTGTGGCAATCTGCATAATTTCCACTCTAAATATATTTCATAATTTGCTTTAAAAAGCCATGAGAACTTCGTTCCGTTGATTATCACTTTTGGTAAAAAGTGATAATCAACGGCCGGGACTTACACTCTCTCCTTGGAGTGCGTGACAACTTTGAAATTGGTATCAAAAGATGCGCTGTGGCAATCTGCATAATTTCCACTCAAAATAGATTTCAGTATTTGCTTTAAAAAGCCATGAGAACTTCGTTCCGTTGATTATCACTTTTTGGTAAAAGTGATAATCAACGAACAAACTCACACCTGCTAGGAGTGAGTGACAACTTTAAAATTGGTATCAAAAGATGCGCTGTGGCAATCTGCATAATTTCCACTCTAAATAGATTTCAGTATTTGCTTTAAAAAGCCATGAGAACTTCGTTCCGTTGATTATCACTTTTGGTAAAAAGTGATAATCAACAGAACAAACTCACTACACCTGCTAGGAGTGAGTGACAACTTTAAAATTGGTATCAAAAGATGCGCTGTGGCAAGCTGCATAGTTTCCACTCTAAATAGATTTCAGAATTTGCTTTAAAAAGCCATGAGAACTTCGTCACACCGGATGTTTTGATACCAATTTCAAAGTTGTCATTCATTCCTAGCAGGTGCAGTGAGCCCGTTTCGTTGATTATCACTTTTTACCAAAAGTGATAATCAACGGAACAAGTTCTCATGGCTTTTTAAAGCAAATTATGAAATTTATTTAAAGTGGAAATTATGCAGATTGCCACAGTGCATCTTTTGATACCAATTTCAAGGTTGTCACTTATTCACACCAGGTGCAATGAGCCCGGATTGTTGATTAAGAAACACAATTCTCACGGCTCTTTCTGAATGAATTATGAATTTATTTTGATTGCAAATTGTGCAGATAGTCACACCGGATGTTTTGATACCAATTTCAAAGTTGTCACTCACTCCTAGTAGGTGCAGTGAGTTTGTTCTGTTGATTATCACTTTTTACAAAAGTGATAATCAACGGAACGAAGTTCTCATGGCTTTTTAAAGCAAATACTGAAATCTATTTAGAGTGGAAATTATGCAGATTGCCACAGCGCATCTTTTGATACCAATTTCAAAGTTGTCACTCACTCCTAGGAGATGCAGTGAGCCCGTTCCGTTGATTATCACTTTTTACCAAAAGTGATAATCAACGGAACAAGTTCTCATGGCTTTTTAAAGCAAATTATGAAATCTATTTAGAGTGGAAATTATGCAGCTTGCCACAGCGCATCTTTTGATACCAATTTTAAAGTTGTCACTCACTCCTAGCAGGTGCAGTGAGCCCGTTCCGTTGATTATCACTTTTTGCAAAAAGTGATATTCAACGAAAAAGTTCTCATGGCTTTTTAAAGCAAATTATGAAATCTATTTAGATTGGAAACTATGCAGCTTGCCACAGCGCATCTTTTGATACCAATTTTTAAAGTTGTCACTCACTCCTAGCAGGTGCAGTGAGCCCGTTCCGTTGATTATCACTTTTTACCAAAAGTGATAATCAACGGAACGAAGTTCTCATGGCTTTTTAAAGCAAATTATGAAATATATTTAGAGTGGAAATTATGCAGATTGCCACAGTGCATCTTTTGATACCAATTTCAAGGTTGTCACTTATTCCCACCAGGTGCAATGAGCCCGGATTGTTGATTAAGAAACACAATTCTCACGGCTCTTTCTGAATGAATTATGAATTTATTTTGATTGCAAATTGTGCAGATAGTCACACCGGATGTTTTGATACCAATGTCAAAGTTGTCACTCACTCCTAATAGGTGCAGTGAGCCCATTCCGTTGATTATCACTTTTTGCCAAAAGTGATAATCAACGGAACGAAGTTCTCATGGCTTTTTAAAGCAAATTATGAAATCTATTTAGAGTGGAAACTATGCAGCTTGCCACAGCGCATCTTTTGATACCAATTTTAAAGTTGTCACTCACTCCTAGCAGGTGCAGTGAGCCCGTTCCGTTGATTATCACTTTTTACCAAAAGTGATAATCAACGGAACGAATTCTCATGGCTTTTAAAGCAAATTCTGAAATCTATTTAGAGTGGAAATTATGCAGATTGCCACAGCGCATCTTTTGATACCAATTTCAAAGTTGTCACTCACTCCTAGCAGGTGCAGTGAGCCCGTTCCGTTGATTATCACTTTTTGCCAAAAGTGATAATCAACGGAACGAAGTTCTCATGGCTTTTTAAAGCAAATTATGAAATTTATTTAAAGTGGAAATTATGCAGATTGCCACAGTGCATCTTTTGATACCAATTTCAAAGTTGTCACTTATTCACACCAGGTGCAATGAGCCCGATTGTTGATTAAGAAACACAATTCTCACGGCTCTTTCTGAATGAATTATGAATTTATTTTGATTGCAAATTGTGCAGATAGTCACACCGGATGTTTTGATACCAATTTCAAAGTTGTCACTCACTCCTAGTAGGTGCAGTGAGCCCGTTCCGTTGATTATCACTTTTTACAAAAGTGATAATCAACGGAACAAGTTCTCATGGCTTTTAAAGCAAATACTGAAATCTATTTAGAGTGGAAATTATGCAGATTGCCACAGCGCATCTTTTGATACCAATTTCAAAGTTGTCACTCACTCCTAGCAGGTGCAGTGAGCCCGTTCCGTTGATTATCACTTTTACCAAAAGTGATAATCAACGGAACGAAGTTCTCATGGCTTTTAAAGCAAATTATGAAATCTATTTAGAGTGGAAACTATGCAGCTTGCCACAGCGCATCTTTTGATACCAATTTTAAAGTTGTCACTCACTCCTAGCAGGTGCAGTGAGCCCGTTCCGTTGATTATCACTTTTTACCAAAAGTGATAATCAACGGAACAAGTTCTCATGGCTTTTAAAGCAAATACTGAAATCTATTTAGAGTGGAAATTATGCAGATTGCCACAGCGCATCTTTTGATACCAATTTCAAAGTTGTCACTCACTCCTAGGAGATGCAGTGAGCCCGTTCCGTTGATTATCACTTTTTGCCAAAAGTGATAATCAACGGAACAAGATGCAGATAGTCACTATGCAGCTTGCCACAGCGCATCTTTTGATACCAATTTTAAAGTTGTCACTCACTCCTAGCAGGTGCAGTGAGCCCGTTCCGTTGATTATCACTTTTTACCAAAAGTGATAATCAACGGAACGAAGTTCTCATGGCTTTTTAAAGCAAATTATGAAATCTATTTAGAGTGGAAACTATGCAGCTTGCCACAGCGCATTTTTTGATACCAATTTTAAAGTTGTCACTCACTCCTAGCAGGTGCAGTGAGCCCGTTCCGTTGATTATCACTTTTTACCAAAAGTGATAATCAACGGAACGAAGTTCTCATGGCTTTTTAAGGCAAATTATGAAATCTATTTAGAGTGGTAATTATGCAGATTGCCACAGCGCATCTTTTGATACCAATTTCAAGGTTTTCACTCACTCCCATCAGGTGCAATGAGCCCGGAATGTTGATTAAGAAACACAATTCTCACGGCTATTTCTGAATGAATTCTGAATTTATTTTGATTGCAAATTATGCAGATAGTCACACCGGATGTTTTGATACCAATTTCAAAGTTGTCTCTCGCTCCTAGCAGGTGCAGTGAGCCCGTTCCGTTGATTATCACTTTTTACCAAAAGTGATAATCAACGGAACGAAGTTCTCATGGCTTTTTAAAGCAAATTCTGAAATCTATTTAGAGTGGAAACTATGCAGCTTGCCACAGCGCATCTTTTGATACCAATTTTAAAGTTGTCACCAACTCCTAGCAGGTGCAGTGAGCCCGTTCCGTTGATTATCACTTTTTACCAAAAGTGATAATCAACGGAACGAAGTTCTCATGGCTTTTTAAAGCAAATTCTGAAATCTATTTAGAGTGGAAATTATGCAGATTGCCACAGCGCATCTTTTGATACCAATTTCAAAGTTGTCACTCACTCCTAGCAGGTGCAGTGAGCCCGTTCCGTTGATTATCACTTTTTACCAAAAGTGATAATCAACGGAACGAAGTTCTCATGGCTTTTTAAAGCAAATTATGAAATTTATTTAAAGTGGAAATTATGCAGATTGCCACAGTGCATCTTTTGATACCAATTTCAAAGTTGTCACTTATTCACACCAGGTGCAATGAGCCCGATTGTTGATTAAGAAACACAATTCTCACGGCTCTTTCTGAATGAATTATGAATTTATTTTGATTGCAAATTGTGCAGATAGTCACACCGGATGTTTTGATACCAATTTCAAAGTTGTCACTCACTCCTAGTAGGTGCAGTGAGCCCGTTCCGTTGATTATCACTTTTTACAAAAAGTGATAATCAACGGAACGAAGTTCTCATGGCTTTTTAAAGCAAATACTGAAATCTATTTAGAGTGGAAATTATGCAGATTGCCACAGCGCATCTTTTGATACCAATTTCAAAGTTGTCACTCACTCCTAGCAGGTGCAGTGAGCCCGTTCCGTTGATTATCACTTTTTACCAAAAGTGATAATCAATGGAACGAAGTTCTCATGGCTTTTTAAAGCAAATTATGAAATCTATTTAGAGTGGAAACTATGCAGCTTGCCACAGCGCATCTTTTGATACCAATTTTAAAGTTGTCACTCACTCCTAGCAGGTGCAGTGAGCCCGTTCCGTTGATTATCACTTTTTACCAAAAGTGATAATCAACGGAACGAAGTTCTCATGGCTTTTTAAAGCAAATACTGAAATCTATTTAGAGTGGAAATTATGCAGATTGCCACAGCGCATCTTTTGATACCAATTTCAAAGTTGTCACTCACTCCTAGGAGATGCAGTGAGCCCGTTCCGTTGATTATCACTTTTTACCAAAAGTGATAATCAACGGAACGAAGTTCTCATGGCTTTTTAAAGCAAATTATGAAATCTATTTAGAGTGGAAACTATGCAGCTTGCCACAGCGCATCTTTTGATACCAATTTTAAAGTTGTCACTCACTCCTAGCAGGTGCAGTGAGCCCGTTCCGTTGATTATCACTTTTTACCAAAAGTGATAATCAACGGAACGAAGTTCTCATGGCTTTTTAAAGCAAATTATGAAATCTATTTAGAGTGGAAACTATGCAGCTTGCCACAGCGCATTTTTTGATACCAATTTTAAAGTTGTCACTCACTCCTAGCAGGTGCAGTGAGCCCGTTCCGTTGATTATCACTTTTTACCAAAAGTGATAATCAACGGAACAAGTTCTCATGGCTTTTAAGGCAAATTATGAAATCTATTTAGAGTGGTAATTATGCAGATTGCCACAGCGCATCTTTTGATACCAATTTCAAGGTTTTCACTCACTCCCATCAGGTGCAATGAGCCCGGAATGTTGATTAAGAAACACAATTCTCACGGCTATTTCTGAATGAATTCTGAATTTATTTTGATTGCAAATTATGCAGATAGTCACACCGGATGTTTTGATACCAATTTCAAAGTTGTCTCTCGCTCCTAGCAGGTGCAGTGAGCCCGTTCCGTTGATTATCACTTTTTACCAAAAGTGATAATCAACGGAACGAAGTTCTCATGGCTTTTTAAAGCAAATTCTGAAATCTATTTAGAGTGGAAACTATGCAGCTTGCCACAGAGCATCTTTTGATACCAATTTTAAAGTTGTCACCAACTCCTAGCAGGTGCAGTGAGCCCGTTCCGTTGATTATCACTTTTTACCAAAAGTGATAATCAACGGAACGAAGTTCTCATGGCTTTTTAAAGCAAATTATGAAATCTATTTAGAGTGGAAACTATGCAGCTTGCCACAGCGCATCTTTTGATACCAATTTTAAAGTTGTCACTCACTCCTAGCAGGTGCAGTGAGCCCGTTCCGTTGATTATCACTTTTTACCAAAAGTGATAATCAACGGAACGAAGTTCTCATGGCTTTTTAAAGCAAATTATGAAATCTATTTAGAGTGGTAATTATGCAGATTGCCACAGCGCATCTTTTGATACCAATTTCAAAGTTGTCACTTACTCCTAGCAGGTGCAGTGAGCCCGTTCCGTTGATTATCACTTTTACCAAAAGTGATAATCAACGGAACGAAGTTCTCATGGCTTTTTAAAGCAAATTATGAAATCTATTTTGAGTGGAAATTATGCAGATTGCCACAGCGCATCTTTTGATACCAATTTCAAAGTTGTCACTCACTCCTAGCAGGTGCAGTGAGCCCGTTCCGTTGATTATCACTTTTTACCAAAAGTGATAATCAACGGAACGAAGTTCTCATGGCTTTTTAAAGCAAATTATGAAATTTATTTAAAGTGGAAATTATGCAGATTGCCACAGTGCATCTTTTGATACCAATTTCAAGGTTGTCACTTATTCCCACCAGGTGCAATGAGCCCGGATTGTTGATTAAGAAACACAATTCTCACGGCTCTTTCTGAATGAATTATGAATTTATTTTGATTGCAAATTGTGCAGATAGTCACACCGGATGTTTTGATACCAATGTCAAAGTTGTCACTCACTCCTAATAGGTGCAGTGAGCCCATTCCGTTGATTATCACTTTTTGCCAAAAGTGATAATCAACGGAATGAAGTTCTCACGGCTATTTCTGAATGAATTATGAATTTATTTTGATTGACAATTATGCAGATAGTCACCGCGGAATTTTTGATACCAATTTCAAAGTTGTCACTCACTCCCATCAGGTGCAATGAGCCCAGATTGTTGATTAAGAAACACAGTTCTCACGGCAATTTGAAAATGAATTATGAATTTATTGTGATTGCAAATTATGCAGATAGTCACAGCGGATGTTTGATACCAATTTCAAAGTTGTCACTCACTCCTAGCAGGTGCAGTGAGCCCGTTCCGTTGATTATCACTTTTTGCCAAAAGTGATAATCAACGGAATGAAGTTCTCACGGCAATTTCTGAATGAATTATGAATTTATTTTGATTGCAAATTATGCAGATAGTCACAGCGGATGTTTTGATACCAATTTCAAAGTTGTCACTCATTCCTAACGGGTGAAGTGAGCCCGTTCCGTTGATTATCACTTTTTGCCAAAAGTGATAATCAACGGAATGAAGTTCTCACGGCAATTTCTGAATGAATTATGAATTTATTTTGATTGCAAATTATGCAGATAGTCACAGCTGATGTTTTGATTCCAATTTCAAAGTTGTCACTCATTCCTAACGGGTGAAGTGAGCCCGTTCCATTGATTATCACTTTTTGCCAAAAGTGATAATCAACGGAATGAAGTTCTCACAGCAATTTCTGAATGAATTATGAATTAATTTTGATTGCAAATTATTCAGATAGTCACAGCGGATGTTTTGATACCAATTTCAAAGTTGTCACTCACTCCTAGCAGGTGCAGTGAGCCCGTTCCGTTGATTATCACTTTTTGCTATAAGAAGTTTTCACGGCTATTTCTGAAACTTTAAGTCTACTAGACTCTTGGTGATATACATTTTGTTTGTAGTGCAGTGTTCACTTGTTCCAGTCGGGTATTATAGCTGAGTAAAATCTTACGGGTTTATTTTACGTGTATTTCAATGGGGCGTTTATTTGGTGGTGTGTGCCCTTGCTATCGTCGTTTGCGTTGAACGTGCATCTGATTGGTGGCTTTGCTAATTGACGACGGGCTTTGTATTGACTTTCGCGGCATTTCTCTTTGCACCCGGATGGTATGTAACAAGCTAGGGAATAGGCATCTGCTTGCAAGGACGGAGTGCCATTTTTCTGGTGAAAATCTGCATTTCTAAGATGGCCATTGTGTATTCGGTGAGTAACTTGTTCATTTATTTCATTGCATTTAAATAATTTATGCATATTACTAATCATGAGATCTAGAGAGTCCGAGACAGTCAGACTGACAGAGTCATGTGGGCCTACTGTAGGTATGCTAGGTGAATTCAAATTTGCCATCAAACTGCATCATTTTATATATCAAATTAAAGCTCTTGAGTAAATAAAGCCAAAACTGAAAACCTTTTTTTCATAGCACTTTCCGTAGCAAAGTTACATCTTGTCAAGGATTGACTTTCATCAAAAAGATTCAGCTAGCAAAATTCCCCAAAACGGCAATTCGGGGTGTTTTCTAGATCTTAGTCTCATTATGATAGCAGCTTTTTTTAATGGAACTGCTATCAAAATTCCTCTAAAATTCCATGTGCGATTGTCTTATCACCATAAAAAATCATATATTTGGGTCAAGTGAAGTATAGAAAACATATTTATGTAGGTTTCCTTCTTCGGCCAGTTGTTTTAAATTTCAATGTAAATATGCATTGACATTGTCGGCGAATTTGGCTGACTAGCATACCTACCTACTGGCTTAGACTTAGTTCCAGTAAACTGTAACCATAGACTCTATTTTGAACCTTCACCGGGGGTTTAGTAATAGTAAGGTTTTAAAGTTGGGAGGGGGGGAGGGGGGTGTAATCCTGTGATTTTAAAATTTGTTTATTTTTTTTAATATTTGAAGTCATTACAATGCATGTACTTCGCTAATTTTTGTTTGAAAGATTAAATATATAAATTAAATAAATGTTAAATGTGTAAAAAGCTTTAAGCCAAATGGTGTTGACACTTATTACTTCATGTATTTTTTCCTTCTTCACAATTGACAAACTTTTATAGTGTCACAAAATTTCAACCAATAGGGCCCATGGAATAAGCTTGCTACATTCAGAAGTTTTACTGAGCAAATTTTTTAAGATGCATGACATTATTTTTACCAGACTTGACTTTTTAAGGGCATTTTGGGTTGTGCTTTAATCTATATCACAGGGATCTGATGCACTAAGATGTATGTGGCTGACTGGAATCCGGTGTACAGAGGTCCATGCATTTAGAACCTGCAGTGCTTTAGCAATATCTTACTGCCTCAGTGCAATCTGGTATTCTTGAGTCTAGACAGACAGAGTTCAATAGGCTTAGATCTGGGAATTTAGGAACTTGCAAGCAGATTCAATGTAACTGATCTGCTGTGCTGGGATCTTAACACCTGGATCTTGGCTTGTTGTGATCTGGATGACTGGATTCTTGTTTGCTGGAACATGCACAACAGTTGCAGCTAGTTGTTGCCATACAGCTGTGTGGGATCCACATGTGAGGAATTATGTATACTGGGATTTGGATGGCTGCAATCTGAAGCACTGAGATTTGTGGTGTAGAACCTATTGCACAGTGTGAAATATGAGCCCTTAGGAAGTGAACTGATCGGAACTTGGCATGACAGCTAGGATATCTAGTCCCCTGGAACTAGTTTACTGGGATATCTGTATGACTGGGACCTGTGTGGTGGCTTCTTAGTGGATAGAATCTGTGCTAAGTTTGCATCATCATAATTATGTGGTATACTGGAATCAAAAGACCAGAATTTGGCAGACTGGAACCTGGATTCATTGGATCTGGTGACTAGACACCCAGTATGCATATTGTGTGCCGGGGTCTGGAACACATAGATCTGTGTAACTAGAATCTAGAAAGCTGAATTAAGGGTGTTAGATTCGGTATATTACATCTTGGTGACTGCAATACAGTATAGGTCTGAACATCAAGAGCAAGTCTGTGCATGGACCTAGACTCTGAGATCCTGTTCGCTGGTGCTGGGAAAACTAGAACTTGGTGTGTCATATGCATGTCGGTGTTTGGTTCATACACTGGTAAAATAAATGTAACTTTTGTTAATTTGGGATAGGCTACTTACAAACAATTATACTCCACTTTAAGTTACCATTTCAAAATGTAAATTTTGTTACCAGAAAAAATACCCACATTTTTCTTGCTATGATTATTCATGGCATGCAGAAAAGAGAATTGTGGTGATTATTAATTCCTGTTTTGCAAATAGGATAAGCATCCAGACTACTGGAGCAGTCCGAGAAGCATTGCACTCAGAATTCCGAATAAGGGCATCTGAATGATTGCAGTTCACATGAGACCCCTTTTGAGCTGCCTGATACAACAGTGCTTTGGTTGAGCTACAATGTAGATGCTGGCTCTGATTGTGGCCTACATGTACTGGTACATGTACTTCTACATGATCCAAATCATGAGGCTATGATCAGAGCCAGGTATAGTTATGATAAATTATTTATTATGAACTGGGTGGGAAGTTTCAATCAAGTCTTGTGAAAAAAGAGATTGAATCAAGTTTATTACGCAAACAATAATGGTGTAGGAATATGGCATCATAATCAATACCGGTAATTTTTAGCCTGTGTTTACACTTAACAAATGTTTTGTCACAAATTGTCTCTTTCAGGAGTAAATCACCTTGGTGTGTATGGAAAGAGCTATACATATTTTTCTTTCATGATACGGTAAGCAGCGAAACATGATGTAAGGTAAAGGTGGTTCCATATAGCCTGGTGGCCGTAGGTTGTGTCCAGGGGCATGGCGTACGAGGGTAATATACCCATCTCTCTCCCCTTACCGCCTAAACCTTCCCTAGCTCTAAAGAAAGCTACATGTAGGTACCCAATTACTGATGGGCGAACAGCAAGAGTTTTCCAGTATGTGGCTGGAATCAGATTTCGATCCACCGGGTGGCACCGCACCGACCTTCCGCACCATAAGCGAGCACCCAAACTACTGCGCCACAGCGCCTCTCAAGAAACATAATTTATATAATGTTGAATCACTGTCAAACATTAATTTTGTTTCATTTCTAGAATTGTTCCTAAAAGATGAAATAACTTAATTTTTAAAGTTCTATTACCATGTCCTTATCTGTGGCAATGTGTCTTTCACAATTACTTTCCTCTTAAAAATTGAGGCATTTTGCTGAAAGCAACAAAATACCAAGCTGTAACTTGCTAGAGAAGTTGTTTAAGGATGTATCTGTAACATATCCTAAGTAGGGGGTTGTGTCAAATATCAACATTAAGTTGTTGTTGTTGGGTTTTTTTTGGGGGGGGGGGTCAATATTGTAAAAGTTTGGTCAAAATGGATGTAAGGGTCTAGGAACAGGGGTCATGTTGCCCAAAGAAAAAAAAGAAACCATTCATATGCAAGACCCAGCCATTGAAACGACTCCGTAAAAACAAAATACATGTAACATTAAAATTTGAAGTCAAATTGTTGGAAATGATTTGGAGATATGGAGAATATATGTACTAATTAGGTGGACTTTTTTTTTTCTCCACAGAGTCATGGAATTCAAAGTGCCAAGTGGCAAGAGCTGACGGTCCATAACATCATTGGCATGGGCCAGTTTGGGGAGGTCTCAAAAGTAAAATATCAAGGAAGGACCATGAGTGTGAAGAGACTCATTAGCCAAAGCGAAGATGACAGAGGCTTATTCATGAAAGAGGTTAACATTATGGCTGTATGCCCAGAGAAGTGTGCTGTTTTAATGGAATACATGCAGAATTTGATTTCCATTGCTTCAATCCCGATGAGTCTGTGTCTTCCTTTTTAGTTCCTTATCTGACTTTTTGCATTGCATTGATAATGGATATCGCTGATGAGTTTGATTTAAGTCAGGATATTTGTTTGGAAATGGCCTATGGCTTGAAGTATTTGCCATGACACAGGATGAGAGCTGAAACTAAGGTTTTACGAGCTCTACGATTTAAACACCCATCATTCCTGTATGCTTTTTTGATCACTTTCGCAGTGTTTTCATCCGTACCCATTAGCGACTCATCCGAAGTGACACCCAAATATTTAGCACTTTTTGTAGATTTTAAAGATTTACTACCACAGGTAACCGTGAAAGATTTTACCTTCCTATGTTTTCTCTTTGTACCAAATAACATACATTCTGTTTTCCTCAAGTGCAAAGAAAGCTTATTTTCCTAAACCAATGACTGCATGACTCAAGTTCTGAAGTTTCTCAGCAATACAATCAGGATCCTTACCCAAGACCAACAGGGCACTATCATCGGCATAGAGTTTGCAGTCAACATTGCTGGCCATGACATTCACATAGCAAAGAAACAAGAGCGGACCAAGGATACTGCCTTGGGGAACGCCGCAAGACACGCCAAGTGGATCTGAGTCAACTTGATAAACATTGACAATTTGAGCCCTGCCATTAAGGGGGTACTACACCCCTGCCCAATTTTGAGCCTATTTTTGCATTTTTCTCAAAAATTATAGCGCATTGGGGACAAGTAAGATATGTATATTATAGAGGCAAGGACTACAACTACTGCACTGGAAACTTTATTTCAGCACAAACAACAGTTGTGGAGTTACAGTCCAAAATGAGGGAAAACCAATATTTGATCGATAAATCAATAACTACTTGCTTTGAGTTGCTGAATTTTCAGTACAGTAGTTGTAGTCCTTGCCCCAATAATATACATATCTTACTTGTCACCAATGTGCTATAATTTTTGAGAAAAATGCAAAATAGGCAATAAAATTGGTCAGTGTAAAATTCTTTAAATGTGATTTCCGTTAAATTTTAATTTTGTTATTCTTTATTCAAAATGTTGAAATAATATTAGTAATAACTGACGGGAAGGGTTGATGTCCATTTTAAGTTGAAATAACAAGGTATAGAGTGAAAGAAACCCCACTGGTTATTTTGGCCATTTAACATGCAGTTCCATGGGAGGACATATTATCATAATTTTTTAAATTATGATAATATGTCGAAATTTGCTTTTTTGGCACATTTGGCCGATTCCATTTAGGTGCAAGTTGGAACATGTGTAAACATTACAAATATGCAAAAAAATCAGGTTTGAAAAAAATTAACCAATTTCATATTATAAGATCGTACATTATGGCTTTAAGATAGGACTCAAACCAATCCAGTAAGGCAATACCCATGGCCCATAGTTTCCTGCAGAGTGTAACAACCCGCAGTCATCTGGCTCCGGATCTAGTCAGTCAGGTGAATTAAGAACCTGTGTAAATGAGTGATAATTTCAGCCTCCAAATATAGCATAATTAAGGTATAGAAGAGATTTCACCAAGGGCCAGAAGATGAAGATGCACATATACTAAGATAAGACTTTACCCATTCGTCAGCCTACTTACTTTGGGCTGTTCCTCACATATATCACAACTTATCAGTGGACTTGGAGCTATATCAGGTTATTACAAAATCTTCTACTCATGTATTTATTAATGTTTTGCTGGAATGGCAAGTCAGGTGCATCAGTTTTGATCCTATGTGATTTCATGCTCATTATACATATGATTGATAACACACACAAAAAATTGTAAAATACCAGTATACACAAAACAACTTGGGAGTGTATAAAAGGCAGGAAAGTTACAATTTTTCTTGTACCAACATTTTTTGGCAAATTTTTGTGGACCCATCCCACCCGCACAAAATTTGGTATGTTGGTTGTGATGGACACATGTACTGTATTTGAAATTTGAAAAGGGGGCTAAAATTTAGACCATGGTTGTATAATATCCCTGAAATATTGTTGAAATGGATAAAATCTGTAACTACATCAGGGTCTAGATTTTGTCATAACTTGTGAGGATCACATTTGATTCTCGCAAGATAATTTCACAAGAATCAATTGATTCTCAACTTTTAATACAGAAAGCATATTAGAGTTAACATTTTGCGAGAATTAAATTTGATTCTCATATTTTGAAATACTACGAGAATCACTGGGAGAATTGACTCCGTGATTCTTGTCGAAATCTAGACCCAGTTTGGGATTAAATTTGAGTCTGTATAGTTGTATAAAATCTTCAAATGTCCCTGGAATATTGTTAAAATATGTAGAATTTGCAACTATGGGGCTAAAATTTTAGTCCATAGTTGTTCTGTTTTTAATCCCTGGAATATTGTTTGAAATGAATATAATTTCATGATTTCAATTGTGTAAACCTCTGCTGGTAGCTTTATAAATTTAAAATTTGTAAATTTTAGTCCAAAGGTTACCTTTTTATTAGGAATAAAATATAGTGTTAAGTTTCTTGGATCTAAGATTTTAACATAATGTATAAACACTTTCAAGCTACTTTTGTATAAGAAGTTTCAAAGGGGCTAAAATTTTAAACCAGGTATGTCTTTTATTTGAGTACATAAGGTTCTACAAACATTTGATTTAACAGAAATGTACAACTGTTCAACTGTTCACATCTCGTATGTTCTTGTAAATAAAAGTTTCTGGCAAGTTATTTACTATACATGGTCGCAGAGAGTCATTTCTTGATGTTTGTAAGTTGTAATTAAAAATAACACAATAGATTGGTGTTGGCTCTCAAACCCGGGGGGCACTTCAATTTGAAATGGATATAGGTGTAGGGCTGGCACTTTCGCACTAAGGGGCATTCGGTGAGAGCTAAATGTAAAAATATGGGGTCATTGGGTGAGAGCATGATTTTGGCATTCGGTGAGAACAAAATGTAAAATAAATGGGGTCATTGGGTGAGAACATGACTTTTTTTAATGGAATCTTTGGGTGAGAACCGAAACAGCGCCACAGAAACCTCGAAAATCGAATTTCTAGTTCTAAATGGCTTCAAATTTCTTTGTTTTTGTTTTTTCAAAATAAGTACGGTAACAAAATTAGTGATAAATGAAAGTTGCTGTTCAAATTGAACTTGTAAGGGTCTTTGGGTGACAGATTAAATGGAAAAATAGGGGGTCTTCGGGTGACAGAGCATGTGTTTGTAAAAAAAATATGGGGTCTTTGGGTGACAGCGATGCTGAAAAAGGGGGTCTTAACAGCCGGCAGCCCTACATACGCGTCGCCTCCAAAGTTGGAGTGCCCCCCGGGCTCTCAAAACAAGACGAACCAAAATGTGAAAGTGACTGCAAACTGTCAACATGTGCACTATTACTCAGGGAGCTAGAGGCACGTCCTGTGCACCCCCAGGACTAAACCAAGCCAACTTTTTTAGGTTCCTGAGATGACCCCAAAACATAATCGGGATGTTCCCAACAATATAAACTGGCACCAAGTGGGTTTTTCCAAGATGGCGTCCAAAATGGCCCCCAAATGCAGGTAATGTAAATGACCATATGAATACTGTTTCTGAATCAAACTAACCTTTTTAGCTTAATTAAAGAGTCCAGCATTAACTCAAGTTGATATAAAGGATAAAACGTCCCAAAAGTCAGTGCATTTTCAAAATGGCCGCCAAATGCAGGTAATTACTATAAATGACCATAATATGAATACTATTTCTGAATCAAACTAACCATTTTAGCTTAATTAAAGAGCCAAGCATAAACTCAAGTTGATATAAAGAAACAGAATTCCCAACAGTCAGTATATTTTCAAAATGGCGCCCAAAATGGCCGCCAAATACTGAAAAAAGACTAAGTTATACTATAACGGAATTTTTCTGGACCAAACTATAACTTTTTGGCTTGATTTAGGGCCTAATATACTTCTAAGATAAGATAAAGGGAAAAGGCATCCCAGCCATCGGTGTCCTTCTGTGATAGCACCTAAAATAGCCGCCGAAATTGGCACCAATACTAAAAGTGACTAAAAATTCTCAAATATTAATGCTTATTCAGTCAAATATAAAGTCAAACTTAAGACATCTTTGACCCTGAATGAAAAAAACAACAATTTAAATATATAGCAAGTTTACAACACTAATGATATAAATAAATAATTGGAAGTTTCCTATAGCGGATGTATACTTTTCTCACTATTGAACAGGTTAACATCAGCAATGACATAAGTAAATAAATGTACATTTTCTATAGCAATATGTACACAGATTGGGCTCAAAGGTTATATGTGGCACATCGTCATCACTCATCATCCCTATATCTTCGTCATACTGCAGTTACTGTCCGTTTTCCTATACACAATACACAGTGCTCTTTCCCATTGACGCGTGACCTCTACAAATAGCCCTACGTTAAAAGTATGGGGATATGACTAGTTAACGTCGCTGTGTGAAAAATAACCGGCCAATATTAAAAGTACTCTTCTAAAGTTCTAGAAAATATAGTTTTTAACATGTCCTAAATTTTTAGCTAATTTAGATGTTTGGAAATAGGCCTATTCGTACTTTGGTGTTTTAGTTAATGTTATAGGTAATAGTACATTGCCTAGTTAACGTCGCTGTGTGAAAAATAACCGGCCAATATTAAAAGTACTCTTCTAAAATTCTAGACAATATAGTTTTGTAACATGTCCTAAATTTTTAGCTAATTTAGATGTTTGGAAATATTCGTACTTTGGTGTTTTAGGAAGGATATGTAAACGACAGATAACACCAAAAATATGAAGAAATTATTTCCAAACCGTGTTAAGTCTGCAAACCACCATGTTTCTCATTTTCAAGAACGCTGGTTAACAATAAGCACGTATTTGTCTCATTTCGTAAACAAAGCCCACACACAATTGTTCTCTAGCGCTCGCTTTATAATCGTTCACCCAACTGAAAGGATAATCCCAGCGCATTGCTCCATTGTACGTGTAAAAGCAGAAACATATGTGTGTATTTAACCAGAGAAGATATGATTTAATCAGTTGAGCTGTTTTCAATGAGTGTTATCTTGGTTTAATAGCTTTTAATGGGGTTTGAGTCCTGCAAAGGTCGAATTGAATTCTACTGTAGACATGACTGCATCATGTATCAAAAATTGCCGTGATAGTACGGCGAATCCTTTCGTTTTTCAAAAGCTACGCATGGCGATTTTATTCGAGATAGGCAGATCGACTCAGGCTAAGCATACCATTTACATGATATGAGATATCACGCAGAGCCTGCCGCGTAGTTTCTATTATACGATTTGTGCATGATGATCAGTACCACATTATGGTGTTGCCATTATAGAAAATTCGATTTGTCAGGTAAAACGCAGGTTTTGTTTCCAGTACACTAACTCAAAAAACAATACACTAATTAGCGGTGCCTTACTGTTTGCTGTGGATATATTTTACTGCATTTTATAAGTTATAAGCACTGAACCAAGCCCCATATGTGTAAGGTCGTATCGAAATGGGGGGGGGGGGGGGGGTAAAATTTCCGAACGGCCCGCCAAAAATCGCTTGCCCCCCTCTCGGCCTGCCAAAAATCGCTTGCCCCCCCCTCTCGGCCCGCCAAAAAATATTTGCCCCACCCCCTTTACACATGCCAAATTTTTCGGTTCCCAATTTTCAAACCTTAAATGGTCTAGATATATATTGTGATTAAGGAAAATTTGCATATTAAAGCGTTTCCGTATACTGTTTTTCTAAGCCTTTTTAGAGCGTTTTATTTAAAAGGCGGCTCATGAATGCGTGCCCCTCGACTGGCCAAAATTGCTTGCCCCCCCTTTCGGCTCGCCAAAAATGTCTTGCCCCCCCTCCAATTTTACCCTCCCCAGGGCTCAGAATTATTGCACAGCCCCTTATACAAGGTTATACACATGTAGAATTTGATAAAAAGATTACAAAACCATGAAATAAGACAAGATGGATAGCTGTATTGGCATGCATGGACACCTTAGAAAGATGTTTTAACACCCAAAATGATGACCTTCACAGGCTTGTAAACATATACCACTGTAGGCCTACCGATAAATGCATCCTTTTGATATGACTGTACACATCTGGTATAGGCCTACACAGATTGGGGTCAAAGGATAGGTGGTTTAAAGGGGCATTCTGGGTTTTTTGCCACGGCAGTGGCTACAATACGGAATTTCCACTTAAAAAATAGCCCATTCGGGTGCTATGGGTAATTACTTTATTTATTACACCCAATATTGGTGGAATTCATGTCTTTAATTTGGGCTCATCATAGGATCATACTGTTATTAGTGCCAGATTAGCATGGGAATTTGCTTAATTTGTTTATGCATGAAATTGAGTTCATGTTAGTTGACAAGCTTGGCTCCTATGTTTGTACCAATATGCTTCGTCCTGAGTTCTATTCAACCACATGCCCGGGCCACATGCATGCACGCCATGGGATTCACTGACTATTGGGTTTAATCTTATCTAATGCATGATATGACCATGACCGTCCATGAGATCCAGATAAACAATTTTCGCCAGCAGTTTTGTATACATAGAAGATTAGGAGTAGTAGCGATAACTTTGTTTAACTAGAATAATTTAGGCAGATATTAAATGTGCTGGATATGTCTTTTGTTTGTGGATAAATTTGGCTATGATCAACAAAATCTGGTGCATCACTTAATTTCGTTAAGGCCATTGCACCCAAACTTGATCAGAAGAACCACCGACCCAAGGTATATATGTGGTGTTCTCCGATTGTGGTGAAAGGTCATGTGGGCCGATAAAAGGTCCATTCTTTGAAAATCTATCCATTCGTTTTCCCGACACAAAATGCTACGATCACCAAATTTGACCAATTTTTAGCTAAGTTCTGACCCAAGGCCTATATGAGGTGTACACAGATTGGCATCAAAGGTAAATGTGGGTGGATTAAAGGGGTATTCTGTCATTTTGTTGTAGGCCTAATTTGTTTTCTTCTGCCCAAACGCTTGGGCCAATTGCAGCCAAACTTGATCAGAAGAACCACTGGCCCAAGGTTCATTACGTAGGTTCATGCGATGTACTCCGATTGTGGCGAGAGGGCATGTTGTGTGAATCATAACTTTGGTCAAAGGGCATGTGGGCCAATTAAAAGGGCATTCTTTGATCCAAATGAACTAATTTTGTCAATTGTGGTAGGATGATGACATTTGGTGGTGTGGTCGACATTCAGTGCCAAAAATTTTGAAGGTAATTTCAAGATCATTCACGGTCATGCAAGGTCAAGTCACTAAACATGTGGTAGGATAACGAAACGGTGGGTGTGGTCAACTTTCAGTTCCAAAAAAATTTAAAGGTCATGTATGGTCATCCAAGGTCAAATCACTACACATGGTTGTGTGGTCATGAAACCTGGTGGGTGTAGTCAAGATTTGGGCAAAAAATGATAATCAACGAAACTTCCTCACCGTACTGCACCTGCTGGGTGTGAATGACAACTTTGAAATTGGTATATCCGCTGTGACAATCTGTATAATTTCCAATCAAAATAAATTCGTTTGAAATACCGTAATTCGTTTGAAATAGCCGTGAGAACTTTGTTTCGTTGATTATTATATACTTTTAGCAAAAAGTGATAATCAACGGAATGGGCTCTCTGCACCCGTTAGGAGTGAGTGATAATTTTGAAATTGGTATCAAAACGGTTACGGTTCGCTATCTCTGAGGACCGCTATCTCTAAGGTTCGCTATCCCTAAGGTTCGTTATCACTAATTACGAAAAAGGTCCACTATACCTAAGGTTCGATATCACTAATTTTGAAAAAGGTTCGGTATTCCTAAGGTTCGATATCGCTAATTTTAAATCAGGTTCGCTATCTCTAATTTCAAATAAGGCCCGCTATCTCTATGGTTCGCTATCTCTAAGGTTCGCTATCTCTAAGGTTCGCTATCACTAATTTCAAATAAGGTTCGCTATCTCTAATTTCAAACAAGGTTCGCTATCTCTAATTTATAATAAGGTTCGCTATCTCTAATTTTAAATAAAGTCCGCTATCTCTAATTTTAAATAAGGTTCGCTATCTCTAATTTTAATTAAGGTATAGATAGCGGACCTTATTTGAAATTAGAGATAGCGGACCTTATTTAAAATTAGAGATAGTGGACCTTATTTAAGATTAGTGATAACGAACCTTAGGTATAGCGCACCCTAATCAAAATTAGTGATAGCGAACCTTAGAGATAGCGAACCTTAATTAATTAGGATAGCGAACCCTAAACAAAATTAGTGATATCGAACCTTAGGTATAGCGGACCTTTATTGCAATTAGTGATAACGAACCTTAGAGATAGCGAACCTTCAATAAATTAGTAATAGCGGACCTTATTCAAGATTAGTGATAGCGAACCTTATTTTAAATTAGTGATAGCGAACCTTATTTAAAATTAGTGATATCGAACCTTAGAATTAGCGAACCTTATTCTAAATTAGTGATATCGAACCTTAGAAGTAGCGGACCTTTTTTAGGTATAGCGAACCCTTTTCTCTATTAGAGATAGCGGGATTCTGATCGCCATAGACTTTACACGTTAGTGATAGCGAACCTTAGAGATGGCAAACCTTAGAGATAGCGGTCCTTAGAGATAGCGGGATGTCACCATCAAAACATCCGCTGTGACTATGTGCATAATTTGCAATCATAATAAATTCATAATTCATTTTTAAATTGCCGTAAGAACTGTGTTTCTTAATCAACAATCCGGGCTCATTGCACCTGATGGGAGTGAGTGACAACTTTGAAAGTGGTATCAAAACATCCACTGTGACTATCTGCATAATTTGCAATCAAAATAAATTCATAATTCATTCAGAAATTGCTGTGATCACTTCATTCCGTTGATTATCACTTTTGGCAAAAAGTGATAATCAACGGAATGGGCTCACTGCACCCGTTAGGAGTGAGTGAGAACTTTGAAATTGGGATCAAAACATCCGCTGTCACTATCTGCATAATTTACAATCAAAATAAATTCATAATTCATTCAGAAATTGCCGTGAGAACTTCATTCCGTTGATTATCACTTTTGGCAAAAAGTGATAATCAACGGAATGGGCTCACTGCACCTGTTAGGAGTGAGTGACAACTTTGACATTGGTATCAAAACATCCGCTGTGACTATCTGCATAATTTGCAATCAAAATAAATTCATAATTCATTCAGAAATTGCCGTGAGAACTTCATTCCGTTGATTATCACTTTTGGCAAAAAGTGATAATCAACGGAATGGGCTCACTGCACCCGTTAGGAGTGAGTGATAACTTTGAAATTGGTATCAAAACATCCGCTGTGACTATATACATAATTTGCAATCAAATTAAATTCATAATTCATTCTGAAATTGCCGTGTGAACTTCGTTCCGTTGATTATCACTTTTGGCAAAAGTGATAATCAACGGAATGGGCTCACTGCACCCGTTAGGAGTGAGTGAGAATTTTGAAATTGGGATCAAAACATCCGCTGTCACTATCTGCATAATTTACAATCAAAATAAATTCATAATTCATTCAGAAATTGCCGTGAGAATTTCATTCCGTTGATTATCACTTTTGGCAAAAAGTGATAATCAACGGAATGGGCTCACTGCACATATTAGGAGTGAGTGACAACTTTGACATTGGTATCAAAACATCCGCTGTGACTATCTGCATAGTTTGCAATCAAAATAAATTCATAATTCATTCTTAAATTGCCGTGAGAACTGTGTTTCTTAATCAACAATCCGGGCTCATTGCACCTGATGGGAGTGAGTGACAACTTTGAAATTGGTATCAAAACATCCGCTGTGACTATCGGCATAATTTGCAATCAAAATAAATTCATAATTCATTCAGAAATTGCCGTGAGAACTTCATTCCGTTGATTATCACTTTTGGCAAAAGTGATAATCAACGAACGGGCTCACTGCACCCGTTAGGAGTGAGTGATAACTTTGAAATTGGTATCAAAACATCCGCTGTGACTATCTGCATAGTTTGCAATCAAAATAAATTCATAATTCATTTTTGAATTGCCGTGAGAACTGTGTTTCTTAATCAACAATCCGGGCTCATTGCACCTGATGGGAGTGAGTGACAACTTTGAAATTGGTATCAAAACATCTGCTGTGACTATCTGCATAGTTTGCAATCAAAATTAATTCCTGATTCATTCAGAAATTGCCGTGAGAACTTCATTCCGTTGATTATCACTTTTGGCAAAAAGTGATAATCAACGGAACGGGCTCACTGCACCCGTTAGGAATGAGTGACAACTTTGAAATTGGTATCAAAACATCCGCTGTGACTATCTGCATAATTTGCAATCAAAATAAATTCATAATTCATTCAGAAATTGCCGTGAGAACTTCATTCCGTTGATTATCACTTTTGGCAACAAGTGATAATCAACGGAATGTGCTCACTGCACCTATTAGGAGTGAGTGACAACTTTGACATTGGTATCAAAACATCCGCTGTGACTATCTGCATAGTTTGCAATCAAAATAAATTCATAATTCATTTTTGAATTGCCGTGAGAACTGTGTTTCTTAATCAACAATCCGGGCTCATTGCACCTGATGGGAGTGAGTGACAACTTTGAAATTGCTATCAAAACATCCGCTGTGACTATCTGCATAGTTTGCAATCAAAATTAATTCCTAATTCATTCAGAAATTGCCGTGAGAACTTTATTCCGTTGATTATCACGGCGACCACCGATAATCAACACTCCGGGCTCACTGCTCCCGATTAGGAATGAATGACAACTTTGAAATTGGTATCAAAACATCCGCTGTGACTATCTGCATAATTTGCAATCAAAATAAATTCATAATTCATTCAGAAATTGCCGTGAGAACTTCATTCCGTTGATTATCACTTTTGGCAAAAAGTGATAATCAACGGAATGGGATCACTGCACCTATTAGGAGTGAGTGACAACTTTGAAATTGGTATAAAAACATCCGCTGTGACTATCTGCATAGTTTGCAATCAAAATTAATTTCTAATTCATTCAGAAATTGCCGTGAGAACTTCATTCCGTTGATTATCACTTTTGGCAAAAAGTGATAATCAACGGAACGGGCTCACTGCACCCGTTAGAATGAGTGACAACTTTGAAATTGGTATCAAAACATCCGCTGTGACTATCTGCATAATTTGCAATCAAAATAAATTCATAATTAATTCAGAAATTGCCGTGAGAACTTCATTCCGTTGATTATCACTTTTGGCAAAAAGTGATAATCAACGAATGGGCTCACTGCACCTATTAGGAGTGAGTGACAACTTTGACATTGGTATCAAAACATCCGCTGTGACTATCTGCATAGTTTGCAATCAAAATAAATTCATAATTCATTTTTAAATTGCCGTGAGAACTGTGTTTCTTAATCAACAATCCGGGCTCATTGCACCTGATGGGAGTGAGTGACAACTTTGAAATTGGTATCAAAACATCCGCTGTGACTATCTGCATAGTTTGCAATCAAAATTAATTCCTAATTCATTCAGAAATTTCCGTGAGAACTTTATTCCGTTGATTATCACTTTTGGCAAAAAGTGATAATCAACGAACAAACTCACTTCACCCGTTAGGAATGAGTGACAACTTTGAAATTGGTATCAAAACATCCGCTGTGACTATCTGCATAATTTGCAATCAAAATAAATTCATAATTCATTCAGAAATTGCCGTGAGAACTTCATTCCGTTGATTATCACTTTTGGCAAAAAGTGATAATCAACGGAACGGGCTCACTGCACCTATTAGGAGTGAGTGACAACTTTGAAATTGGTATAAAAACATCCGCTGTGACTATCTGCATAGTTTGCAATCAAAATTAATTCCTAATTCATTCAGAAATTGCCGTGAGAACTTCATTCCGTTGATTATCACTTTTGGCAAAAGTGATAATCAACGAACAAACTCACTGCACCCGTTAGGAATGAGTGACAACTTTGAAATTGGTATCAAAACATCCGCTGTGACTATCTGCATAATTTGCAATCAAAATAAATTCATAATTCATTCAGAAATTGCCGTGAGAACTTCATTCCGTTGATTATCACTTTTGGCAAAAAGTGATAATCAACGGAATGGGCTCACTGCACCTATTAGGAGTGAGTGACAACTTTGACATTGGTATCAAAACATCCGCTGTGACTATCTGCATAGTTTGCAATCAAAATAAATTCATAATTCATTTTTGAATTGCCGTGAGAACTGTGTTTCTTAATCAACAATCCGGGCTCATTGCACCTGATGGGAGTGAGTGACAACTTTGAAATTGGTATCAAAACATCTGCTGTGACTCTCTGCATAATTTGCAATCAAAATTAATTCCTGATTCATTCAGAAATTGCCGTGAGAACTTCATTCCGTTGATTATCACTTTTGGAAAAAAGTGATAATCAACGGAACGGGCTCACTACCCGTTAGGAATGAGTGACAACTTTGAAATTGGTATCAAAACATCCGCTGTGACTATCTGCATAATTTGCAATCAAAATAAATTCATAATTCATTCAGAAATTGCCGTGAGAACTTCATTCCGTTGATTATCACTTTTGGCAAAAAGTGATAATCAACGAATGGGCTCACTGCACCTATTAGGAGTGAGTGACAACTTTGACATTGGTATCAAAACATCCGCTGTGACTATCTGCATAGTTTGCAATCAAAATAAATTCATAATTCATTTTTGAATTGCCGTGAGAACTGTGTTTCTTAATCAACAATCCGGGCTCATTGCACCTGATGGGAGTGAGTGACAACTTTGAAATTGGTATCAAAACATCCGCTGTGACTATCTGCATAGTTTGCAATCAAAATTAATTCCTAATTCATTCAGAAATTGCCGTGAGAACTTTATTCCGTTGATTATCACTTTTGGCAAAAAGTGATAATCAACGGAACGGGCTCACTGCACCCGTTAGGAATGAATGACAACTTTGAAATTGGTATCAAAACATCCGCTGTGACTATCTGCATAATTTGCAATCAAAATAAATTCATAATTCATTCAGAAATTGCCGTGAGAACTTCATTCCGTTGATTATCACTTTTGGCAAAAAGTGATAATCAACGAATGGGATCACTACACCTATTAGGAGTGAGTGACAACTTTGAAATTGGTATAAAAACATCCGCTGTGACTATCTGCATAGTTTGCAATCAAAATTAATTTCTAATTCATTCAGAAATTGCCGTGAGAACTTCATTCCGTTGATTATCACTTTTGGCAAAAGTGATAATCAACAGAACAAACTCACTGCACCCGTTAGGAATGAGTGACAACTTTGAAATTGGTATCAAAACATCCGCTGTGACTATCTGCATAATTTGCAATCAAAATAAATTCATAATTAATTCAGAAATTGCCGTGAGAACTTCATTCCGTTGATTATCACTTTTGGCAAAAAGTGATAATCAACGAATAAACTCACTGCACCTATTAGGAGTGAGTGACAACTTTGACATTGGTATCAAAACATCCGCTGTGACTATCTGCATAGTTTGCAATCAAAATAAATTCATAATTCATTTTAAATTGCCGTGAGAACTGTGTTTCTTAATCAACAAACCGGGCTCATTGCACCTGATGGGAGTGAGTGACAACTTTGAAATTGGTATCAAAACATCCGCTGTGACTATCTGCATAGTTTGCAATCAAAATTAATTCCTAATTCATTCAGAAATTTCCGTGAGAACTTTATTCCGTTGATTATCACTTTTGGCAAAAGTGATAATCAACGGAACAAACTCACTGCACCCGTTAGGAATGAGTGACAACTTTGAAATTGGTATCAAAACATCCGCTGTGACTATCTGCATAATTTGCAATCAAAATAAATTCATAATTCATTCAGAAATTGCCGTGAGAACTTCATTCCGTTGATTATCACTTTTGGCAAAAAGTGATAATCAACGGAATGGGCTCATTGCACCTATTGGGAGTGAGTGACAACTTTGAAATTGGTATCAAAACATCCGCTGTGACTATCTGCATAGTTTGCAATCAAAATTAATTCCTAATTCATTCAGAAATTGCCGTGAGAACTTCATTCCGTTGATTATCACTTTTGGCAAAAAGTGATAATCAACGGAACGGGCTCACTGCACCCGTTAGGAATGAGTGACAACTTTGAAATTGGTATCAAAACATCCGCTGTGACTATCTGCATAATTTGCAATCAAAATAAATTCATAATTCATTCAGAAATTGCCGTGAGAACTTCATTCCGTTGATTATCACTTTTGGCAAAAGTGATAATCAACGGAATGGGATCACTGCACCTATTAGGAGTGAGTGACAACTTTGAAATTGGTATAAAAACATCCGCTGTGACTATCTGCATAGTTTGCAATCAAAATTAATTTCTAATTCATTCAGAAATTGCCGTGAGAACTTCATTCCGTTGATTATCACTTTTGGCAAAAAGTGATAATCAACGGAACGGGCTCACTGCACCCGTTAGGAATGAGTGACAACTTTGAAATTGGTATCAAAACATCCGCTGTGACTATCTGCATAATTTGCAATCAAAATAAATTCATAATTAATTCAGAAATTGCCGTGAGAACTTCATTCCGTTGATTATCACTTTTGGCAAAAAGTGATAATCAACGGAATGGGCTCACTGCACCTATTAGGAGTGAGTGACAACTTTGACATTGGTATCAAAACATCCGCTGTGACTATCTGCATAGTTTGCAATCAAAATAAATTCATAATTCATTTTAAATTGCCGTGAGAACTGTGTTTCTTAATCAACAATCCGGGCTCATTGCACCTGATGGGAGTGAGTGACAACTTTGAAATTGGTATCAAAACATCCGCTGTGACTATCTGCATAGTTTGCAATCAAAATTAATTCCTAATTCATTCAGAAATTTCCGTGAGAACTTTATTCCGTTGATTATCACTTTTGGCAAAAAGTGATAATCAACGGAACGGGCTCACTTCACCCGTTAGGAATGAGTGACAACTTTGAAATTGGTATCAAAACATCCGCTGTGACTATCTGCATAATTTGCAATCAAAATAAATTCATAATTCATTCAGAAATTGCCGTGAGAACTTCATTCCGTTGATTATCACTTTTGGCAAAAAGTGATAATCAACGGAATGGGATCACTGCACCTATTAGGAGTGAGTGACAACTTTGAAATTGGTATAAAAACATCCGCTGTGACTATCTGCATAGTTTGCAATCAAAATTAATTCCTAATTCATTCAGAAATTGCCGTGAGAACTTCATTCCGTTGATTATCACTTTTGGCAAAAAGTGATAATCAACGGAACGGGCTCACTGCACCCGTTAGGAATGAGTGACAACTTTGAAATTGGTATCAAAACATCCGCTGTGACTATCTGCATAATTTGCAATCAAAATAAATTCATAATTCATTCAGAAATTGCCGTGAGAACTTCATTCCGTTGATTATCACTTTTGGCAAAAAGTGATAATCAACGGAATGGGCTCACTGCACCTATTAGGAGTGAGTGACAACTTTGACATTGGTATCAAAACATCCGCTGTGACTATCTGCATAGTTTGCAATCAAAATAAATTCATAATTCATTTTTGAATTGCCGTGAGAACTGTGTTTCTTAATCAACAATCCGGGCTCATTGCACCTGATGGGAGTGAGTGACAACTTTGAAATTGGTATCAAAACATCTGCTGTGACTCTCTGCATAATTTGCAATCAAAATTAATTCCTGATTCATTCAGAAATTGCCGTGAGAACTTCATTCCGTTGATTATCACTTTTGGAAAAAAAGTGATAATCAACGGAACGGGCTCACTGCACCCGTTAGGAATGAGTGACAACTTTGAAATTGGTATCAAAACATCCGCTGTGACTATCTGCATAATTTGCAATCAAAATAAATTCATAATTCATTCAGAAATTGCCGTGAGAACTTCATTCCGTTGATTATCACTTTTGGCAAAAAGTGATAATCAACGGAATGGGCTCACTGCACCTATTAGGAGTGAGTGACAACTTTGACATTGGTATCAAAACATCCGCTGTGACTATCTGCATAGTTTGCAATCAAAATAAATTCATAATTCATTTTGAATTGCCGTGAGAACTGTGTTTCTTAATCAACAATCCGGGCTCATTGCACCTGATGGGAGTGAGTGACAACTTTGAAATTGGTATCAAAACATCCGCTGTGACTATCTGCATAGTTTGCAATCAAAATTAATTCCTAATTCATTCAGAAATTGCCGTGAGAACTTTATTCCGTTGATTATCACTTTTGGCAAAAGTGATAATCAACGGAACGGGCTCACTGCACCCGTTAGGAATGAATGACAACTTTGAAATTGGTATCAAAACATCCGCTGTGACTATCTGCATAATTTGCAATCAAAATAAATTCATAATTCATTCAGAAATTGCCGTGAGAACTTCATTCCGTTGATTATCACTTTTGGCAAAAAGTGATAATCAACGGAATGGGATCACTGCACCTATTAGGAGTGAGTGACAACTTTGAAATTGGTATAAAAACATCCGCTGTGACTATCTGCATAGTTTGCAATCAAAATTAATTTCTAATTCATTCAGAAATTGCCGTGAGAACTTCATTCCGTTGATTATCACTTTTGGCAAAAAGTGATAATCAACGGAACGGGCTCACTGCACCCGTTAGGAATGAGTGACAACTTTGAAATTGGTATCAAAACATCCGCTGTGACTATCTGCATAATTTGCAATCAAAATAAATTCATAATTAATTCAGAAATTGCCGTGAGAACTTCATTCCGTTGATTATCACTTTTGGCAAAAAGTGATAATCAACGGAATGGGCTCACTGCACCTATTAGGAGTGAGTGACAACTTTGACATTGGTATCAAAACATCCGCTGTGACTATCTGCATAGTTTGCAATCAAAATAAATTCATAATTCATTTTAAATTGCCGTGAGAACTGTGTTTCTTAATCAACAATCCGGGCTCATTGCACCTGATGGGAGTGAGTGACAACTTTGAAATTGGTATCAAAACATCCGCTGTGACTATCTGCATAGTTTGCAATCAAAATTAATTCCTAATTCATTCAGAAATTTCCGTGAGAACTTTATTCCGTTGATTATCACTTTTGGCAAAAAGTGATAATCAACGGAACGGGCTCACTGCACCCGTTAGGAATGAGTGACAACTTTGAAATTGGTATCAAAACATCCGCTGTGACTATCTGCATAATTTGCAATCAAAATAAATTCATAATTCATTCAGAAATTGCCGTGAGAACTTCATTCCGTTGATTATCACTTTTGGCAAAAAGTGATAATCAACGGAATGGGATCACTACACCTATTAGGAGTGAGTGACAACTTTGAAATTGGTATAAAAACATCCGCTGTGACTATCTGCATAGTTTGCAATCAAAATTAATTCCTAATTCATTCAGAAATTGCCGTGAGAACTTCATTCCGTTGATTATCACTTTTGGCAAAAAGTGATAATCAACGGAACGGGCTCACTGCACCCGTTAGGAATGAGTGACAACTTTGAAATTGGTATCAAAACATCCGCTGTGACTATCTGCATAATTTGCAATCAAAATAAATTCATAATTCATTCAGAAATTGCCGTGAGAACTTCATTCCGTTGATTATCACTTTTGGCAAAAAGTGATAATCAACGGAATGGGATCACTGCACCTATTAGGAGTGAGTGACAACTTTGAAATTGGTATAAAAACATCCGCTGTGACTATCTGCATAGTTTGCAATCAAAATTAATTTCTAATTCATTCAGAAATTGCCGTGAGAACTTCATTCCGTTGATTATCACTTTGGCAAAAGTGATAATCAACGGAACGGGCTCACTGCACCCGTTAGGAATGAGTGACAACTTTGAAATTGGTATCAAAACATCCGCTGTGACTATCTGCATAATTTGCAATCAAAATAAATTCATAATTAATTCAGAAATTGCCGTGAGAACTTCATTCCGTTGATTATCACTTTTGGCAAAAAGTGATAATCAACGGAATGGGCTCACTGCACCTATTAGGAGTGAGTGACAACTTTGACATTGGTATCAAAACATCCGCTGTGACTATCTGCATAGTTTGCAATCAAAATAAATTCATAATTCATTTTTGATTTGCCGTGAGCGCTGTGCTTCTTAATCAACACTCTGGGCTCATTGCACCTGATGGGAGTGAGTGACAACTTTGAAATTGGTATCAAAACATCCGCTGTGACTATCTGCATAGTTTGCAATCAAAATTAATTCCTAATTCATTCAGAAATTTCCGTGAGAACTTTATTCCGTTGATTATCACTTTTGGCAAAAAGTGATAATCAACGGAACGGGCTCACTTCACCCGTTAGGAATGAGTGACAACTTTGAAATTGGTATCAAAACATCCGCTGTGACTATCTGCATAATTTGCAATCAAAATAAATTCATAATTCATTCAGAAATTGCCGTGAGAACTTCATTCCGTTGATTATCACTTTTGGCAAAAAGTGATAATCAACGGAATGGGATCACTGCACCTATTAGGAGTGAGTGACAACTTTGAAATTGGTATAAAAACATCCGCTGTGACTATCTGCATAGTTTGCAATCAAAATTAATTCCTAATTCATTCAGAAATTGCCGTGAGAACTTCATTCCGTTGATTATCACTTTTGGCAAAAAGTGATAATCAACGGAACGGGCTCACTGCACCCGTTAGGAATGAGTGACAACTTTGAAATTGGTATCAAAACATCCGCTGTGACTATCTGCATAATTTGCAATCAAAATAAATTCATAATTCATTCAGAAATTGCCGTGAGAACTTCATTCCGTTGATTATCACTTTTGGCAAAAAGTGATAATCAACGGAATGGGCTCACTGCACCTATTAGGAGTGAGTGACAACTTTGACATTGGTATCAAAACATCCGCTGTGACTATCTGCATAGTTTGCAATCAAAATAAATTCATAATTCATTTTTGAATTGCCGTGAGAACTGTGTTTCTTAATCAACAATCCGGGCTCTTTGCACCTGATGGGAGTGAGTGACAACTTTGAAATTGGTATCAAAACATCTGCTGTGACTATCTGCATAATTTGCAATCAAAATTAATTCCTGATTCATTCAGAAATTGCCGTGAGAACTTCATTCCGTTGATTATCACTTTTGGAAAAAAGTGATAATCAACGGAACGGGCTCACTGCACCCGTTAGGAATGAGTGACAACTTTGAAATTGGTATCAAAACATCCGCTGTGACTATCTGCATAATTTGCAATCAAAATAAATTCATAATTCATTCAGAAATTGCCGTGAGAACTTCATTCCGTTGATTATCACTTTTGGCAAAAAGTGATAATCAACGGAATGGGCTCACTGCACCTATTAGGAGTGAGTGACAACTTTGACATTGGTATCAAAACATCCGCTGTGACTATCTGCATAGTTTGCAATCAAAATAAATTCATAATTCATTTTTGAATTGCCGTGAGAACTGTGTTTCTTAATCAACAATCCGGGCTCATTGCACCTGATGGGAGTGAGTGACAACTTTGAAATTGGTATCAAAACATCCGCTGTGACTATCTGCATAGTTTGCAATCAAAATTAATTCCTAATTCATTCAGAAATTGCCGTGAGAACTTTATTCCGTTGATTATCACTTTTGGCAAAAAGTGATAATCAACGGAACGGGCTCACTGCACCCGTTAGGAATGAATGACAACTTTGAAATTGGTATCAAAACATCCGCTGTGACTATCTGCATAATTTGCAATCAAAATAAATTCATAATTCATTCAGAAATTGCCGTGAGAACTTCATTCCGTTGATTATCACTTTTGGCAAAAAGTGATAATCAACGGAATGGGATCACTGCACCTATTAGGAGTGAGTGACAACTTTGAAATTGGTATCAAAACATCCGCTGTGACTATCTGCATAGTTTGCAATCAAAATTAATTTCTAATTCATTCAGAAATTGCCGTGAGAACTTCATTCCGTTGATTATCACTTTTGGCAAAAGTGATAATCAACGGAACGGGCTCACTGCACCCGTTAGGAATGAGTGACAACTTTGAAATTGGTATCAAAACATCCGCTGTGACTATCTGCATAATTTGCAATCAAAATAAATTCATAATTAATTCAGAAATTGCCGTGAGAACTTCATTCCGTTGATTATCACTTTTGGCAAAAGTGATAATCAACGGAATGGGCTCACTGCACCTATTAGGAGTGAGTGACAACTTTGACATTGGTATCAAAACATCCGCTGTGACTATCTGCATAGTTTGCAATCAAAATAAATTCATAATTCATTTTTAAATTGCCGTGAGAACTGTGTTTCTTAATCAACAATCCGGGCTCATTGCACCTGATGGGAGTGAGTGACAACTTTGAAATTGGTATCAAAACATCCGCTGTGACTATCTGCATAGTTTGCAATCAAAATTAATTCCTAATTCATTCAGAAATTTCCGTGAGAACTTTATTCCGTTGATTATCACTTTTGGCAAAAGTGATAATCAACGAACGGGCTCACTGCACCCGTTAGGAATGAGTGACAACTTTGAAATTGGTATCAAAACATCCGCTGTGACTATCTGCATAATTTGCAATCAAAATAAATTCATAATTCATTCAGAAATTGCCGTGAGAACTTCATTCCGTTGATTATCACTTTTGGCAAAGTGATAATCAACGGAATGGGATCACTGCACCTATTAGGAGTGAGTGACAACTTTGAAATTGGTATAAAAACATCCGCTGTGACTATCTGCATAGTTTGCAATCAAAATTAATTCCTAATTCATTCAGAAATTGCCGTGAGAACTTCATTCCGTTGATTATCACTTTTGGCAAAAAGTGATAATCAACGGAACAACTCACTGCACCCGTTAGGAATGAGTGACAACTTTGAAATTGGTATCAAAACATCCGCTGTGACTATCTGCATAATTTGCAATCAAAATAAATTCATAATTAATTCAGAAATTGCCGTGAGAACTTCATTCTGTTGATTATCACTTTTGGCAAAAGTGATAATCAACGAATGGGCTCACTGCACCTATTAGGAGTGAGTGACAACTTTGACATTGGTATCAAAACATCCGCTGTGACTATCTGCATAGTTTGCAATCAAAATAAATTCATAATTCATTTTTAAATTGCCGTGAGAACTGTGTTTCTTAATCAACAATCCGGGCTCATTGCACCTGATGGGAGTGAGTGACAACTTTGAAATTGGTATCAAAACATCCGCTGTGACTATCTGCATAGTTTGCAATCAAAATTAATTCCTAATTCATTCAGAAATTGCCGTTAGAAATGTGTTTCTACAATGCGGACTCATTACACCTGATTGGAGTGAGTAACAACCTTGAAATTAGTATCAAAAGATGGGCTGTGACAATCTGCATAATGTCCAATAGCCGTGAGAACTTCATTTCGTTCCGTTCCGTTCCGTTCCGTTCCGTTCCGTTCCGTTCCGTTTCGTTCCGTTCCGTTCCGTTCCGTTCCGTTCCGCTGAATATAATAAGCCTTTTATTTTCTGGGAATTTAATCAACAGATTTATTCACAATATTTCGGCCCTAGGCCTTTATCAAGTGTGAGCTGCGATCCACGTACCTGAAAAAAACGAAGCGGGCGCGTGTTGTGCGAGCGCGTGAAGCGCACATGCCATAAACACGCAGCAAATACACAAAAACAAAAACAGGTACGCAGATCGGGAACTCCTGGACTACTGAGGGGCATGGCGGTTGAAATTAAGAGTCACATTTATTTATATTGAATACGTAGGCTGGCCGACAGATTTACAGAGCACAGACGTGATATCCTTCTGCGTGACATCTCCCGGCCAGTCCCGGAGCACTTCACTACCAGTGACCACACCTTGGATGATGTAGAAGTGACAGGTTGCAGATAGAAAGAACCGCAAGATGATCGAACAATGAATAATATTTCAACTTGGGACACTTAAACACAACGGCATGAATCAACAATTTAATGTATTCAATAAATAAATGTGACTCTTAATTTCATCCATCATGCCGCTCAGTAGTCCAGGAGTTGTGATCTGCGTACCTGTTTTCGTTTTTGCGAATAAATTCCCGCTAAAAAGCGGTTCTTTTAATTTTAGAAAATAGATTAAAATTCACTCTGTTTTTTTTTTTGTACTGACCAGACTATAGACTATTTTTTTCCATACACACTATATACCTCTGTATAGATCACACTACACAATGTAGAACAACTATCATGCTTCCGTGGGCAAATACCTCTCTATTGAAAAGGTATTTTGTTTGTCCCGGGGTCGCTCCATTGTAGCTCATTAATTGTGGATGTAATGCGTATGTATAGGCTGTTAAGACACCCCAAAAGGTTCAATCAAAAAAATCAATCAAAAAAATTAAAAAGTTCCAAAAGTGGGAGAATTAACAACATACAAAACTATGATGCTCACTGGTGGGAAGAGGTCCAAAAAGGGTTATTATTATTAGGGGTTTAAGGCAATAAAATCTGCGTGCGCAAGCGTACTTTTTTAAATTCAAAAGCTTCAAAAAGATCCCGCTTTCTCTCCCCCAACAATAAATGCAGCATGACTGGTTTTGCATTCACTCAAATGCACCATTTAACAAAACATAAGTCATGTTCTCACCCAATACCCCCTAAATTTTGGTGCAAAAGTCATTCTCTTAAACCAATAAATTCCCGTAACAATCGTACAAATCATGTTAAATTTTCTGTATGTGGCAGAGATAGATTACATTATTAGCTATGGCGGCATTTCAACAGCACCCTTATCTGGTGGGAAAAGGTAAAAATTCCTTTAAAAAAGGAATGGTGCGCCCAATGGGAGCTTTGACGTGATGTGCTGAAATTCGGTGGTGGGGGGGCACTCCCACTTTGGAGGTGACGCGTATGTAGGGAGACCCCCTTTTCACCATCGCTGTCAACCAAAGACCCCATTACCAGCACGTGCTCTGTCGCCCAAAGACCAGGCTATTAAAGACCCCGTTGTTCACCATCGCTGTCACCAAAAGACCCTATTTCCAGCACATGCTCTGTCACCCAAACACCCCATATTTTTCCTTTAGATCTGTCACCCAAAGACCTAGACCCTAATATTTTCATCTGAACAGCAACGAGTCGTCTATCACTGCTAAAAAACAAGCAACGTGTTTTTCTAGTCATACAAATTCAGAAAAAGTTTCATATTAAACATGTTATAGTACTGGGGTACCTACCACCGGGTGTGAAGGTCTTTGGTCTGTACAATCAGAAACTCCATCATTATTATTTGGTCTGTCAGGTGTTCTTTGAATCACATATTGAATACAAAAGAATTACAAATGAGGCAATAAACATCGTAATTTCTACGAGTTTATTATTGGCGAGTTATACACGTCCTTAGCGGATCTTTGCATGAGGGGTTGTGTGTGTGTGAAGGGCGGGTGAGGGGGTGTGAGCAATAGCTCTCTAATTATAATTAATTTACATTATATATTTTCTCAGGCATGTATCCTCTGGATCCCCGCATTTAATATTTAATGTCTCATATTGACTGATGTCATGCTATGACACAGCAGATAGGCCGCCCTCTCTAATTATAATTAATTTACATTGGCCGTGCGACATTTACGAGAGAATAAAATCATTATATGTTCAATTCGCCGGCTGATCCGCCATGAGCTGTTATGAATGTCCTTTGATGTTTATATCACACAGTTTGTCAATAAAATTAAACAAAAAATAACCTGAAGAAGCGCATTACAATGGAAGGATCACACAATCGCAACAGTTTTTGGCGATCTCTTTGTATCACAAAATGAGATTAAAGACACTAGCAAATTTTATTGTTAAAACAAAAAGTTAAACTTTAACTGAGATTTGTTCAGATAAGTTTGTTCTGTTTGTAGCTGCAATTACGTAAGTCGATGACGCCGGCGTATAAATATGCGCTCAACTCGTACACCATGATCAGAAATATCGTATACAACAGACAGGTTCAACAAAACAAAGCTGGTTTCTTCACACCGTAATGCAACAGCCAGTGTAACCTTATGAATCATATCGCTAAAATAACTGCAAAAAGGATGCCTGATGGTTCATTGGTCAGGCATAAGGAGCCATTGTCCTACATTAGGTATTGTGTGATATGGAATTGTACCTAAGACCTTGGCAGACACCCGTGATCCAGTTTGCATGGCATATGGGTTATTGATGGTAAGAAATCTGCACTTAAAAACAGGGTTATGCCAAAAAATAAAAATATTCCAAACTTTTGTCCATGACTGTATTATATATTTTCTCAGGCATGTATCCTCTGGATCCTCGCATTTAATATTTAATGTCTCATATTGACTGATGTCATGCTATGACACAGCAGATAGGCCGCCCTCTCTAATTATAATTAATTTACATTGGCCGTGCGACATTTACGAGAGAATAAAATCATTATATGTTCAATTCGCCGGCTGATCCGCCATGAGCTGTTATGGCGTGTGGTGGTGAGCCAACGACATGTAATCGTTAGTGCACGCTGGTTCGAATCCGAACGGTTCTGATTTTTTCTCTCCTTTATTATAATGCCGGTTTGTCTGAGCTCCATTTCTTTAAGTAGTAAATATTTCCATTCAGTGTTAATAAAAAAGAGAAGTCTGATACAGGGATTCTCTATCATATATGAATGAAGACCACGTGGAATACTTGTGTCATTTCTGCAAGCTACTAGCTAGTACAATAGACTAAGAGCCCAGAAGATTTATTCAGCTGAGAAGACACACAAGGTTTGATGGCCTGGTTATGTTAGTATAAGGCCAAGATTCAATATTCCATATTGCTGCCGGGTCACAGCCTGTACGTTCAGCCTGGGGGTTACAAAGTAGGGGGCCAAAAAAGCATTTATTCAGCTCAAGAGACACATGGACAAAACGGGAGGATACTTTTCATGCCTATAGCAATGACAGCAATTTGGGTCTGTACGGGGGCCCAGACAGTAGCCCCAAAGGGGCCCGCCCAGATGGTGTTATTCAGCTGAAGAGACACATGGATGAATCTTTTTGCATTGGAACTATTACCCATTGGGGTGCACAAAAATACCAATGACAGTAACATTTTCCTGTACGGGGCCCCAGACAGTAGCCTCAAAGGGCTGATGTCCCATAACTGATTTATTCAGACCGCAGCACAGCACACATTCTGACCCCGGAGTGGCCCAACTCCCTGAACCGAGGCAACAAACTGCGTCTAGTTACCCAGGATATCAAAGGAGCATTCGACAATGTCTGGTATAATGCATACCTGCCAACTACTCCGATTTTCGCAGAGTTACTCCGATTGTCCGAGTTTTAAACCCCCGAAAATCGGAGTACTACGATCGGAGGTAAATTTGCGGTTTTCAATGTTATGATGAGATAAGCAAAAGCGTTTTCCCATGAATACGCCCACACCTGGACCCAAACCCTCTAAAATACCTTCCTTGATTATGGCTACTCAGTGTATAAATTTTCGCCCTTCTCTTGGGCACATTTGCTCCATGAAAACTCGAGGAATCAAGAACTTGTCAATCTAGTGTAAATCCTGGAGTAGTCCATGTCCCCCCAACATGCCCAATGTTATGGAAATGAATGTTTCTTGCCAAATTTAAGCTAATATTTTTGCCGACAAATTGCAAATATTAGCTCGCTTCGCGCGCATTGCCCCCTTCAATGTTCATATTTGTTCATTTTAGCTTGAAATTGGCAATTTTCAAGCTAAACTTTTATCATTCTCGCACATTTGTCCCATTCAATGTGCATACTTGCACTTGATTATTAACTTAAAATTCTTTTATAATTCTCGCACATTTGTCCCATTCATTATTAACTGAAAAGTGGGGTGGGTGAGTGAGGTAGTGAGTGGGGTGAGTGAGTGAGTGAGTGAGTGAGTGAGTGAGTGAGTGAGTGAGTGAGTGAGTGAGTGAGTGAGTGTGTGAGTAAGGGTGTTTTCATTTGATATGGGCTTTTGTATTTTTGCTTGTCAAGTTGAAGTATATATGCTATTTAATTGGGTTTTTTTTATATTGTGCAATGTATGTAATTCAGCTGTTCGGCTGCGATATGCATTTTAATAAACCTTTAATAATAATAATAATAATAATGGAGGAAGTACTTGATGACTGGTCAGATAAGACAAGTTTGATATTACGATCTGTCACTACGTAGCTCCTAATCCAGCTGAGCAGCTTGCCTGATACTCCTTTTGCTATGATTTTCGAGCAAAGGCCATTATTATGCCAGACATTGTCGAATGCTCCTTTGATATCCTGGGCAACTAGACGCAGTTTGTTGCCTCGGTCCAGGGAGTTGGACCACTCTTGGGTCAGAATGTGTGCTGTGCTGTGGTCTAAATCGAAACTGTCTATCTGATATCAGATTTCCAAACAGGCTGAGTGGTCTTGCAAGTTCTGCAAGATAATGAGCGCTTGCAAACCAATATGCGCTTGTATCTGGTTGTAGATTCCTAAGAAGCTTCCTAAAATCTTTGACCTTATGATGTAGTGTAGACTTGACGCCGATCCTTCAGCACTGGTACATCAATTTAACCCTGGTGGACTTACCAAATAGGGTGTTAACATGGGACATTGGGCCCTTTGAGGCTACTGTCTTAGCCCCCGTACAGGAAAAAGTTGCTGTCATTGGTAGTTTTGTAAACCCCAATGGGTAATAGTTCCAATGCAAAAAGTTTCGTCCATGTGTCTCTTCAGCTGAATAAATCAGTTATGGGACATCGGCCCCTTTGAGGCTACTGTCTGGGCCCCCGTACAGGAAAAAGTTGCTGTCATTGGTATTTTTGTGCACCCCAATGTATAATAGTTCCAATGCAAAAAGATTCATCCATGTGTTTCTTCAGCTGAATAACACCATATGGGGGGCCCTTTGGGGCTACTGTCTGGGCCCCCTTACATGCCCAAATTGCTGTCATTGCTATAGGCATGAAAAGTATCCTCCTGGGAGTGATAGCCAACAAGTTTTGTCCATGTGTCTCTTGAGCTGAATAAATGCTTTTTTGGCCCCTTATTTTGTAACCCCCAAGCTGAACGTACAGGCTGTGACCCGGCAGCAATATGGAATATTGAATCTTGGCCCTATACTAACATAACCAGGCCCTCAAACCTTTTGTATCTTCTCAGCTGAATAAATCTTCTGGGCTATCAGTCTACAATAATTGAGTTGTAATTTTAACGTGACCTTGTGGCCTTTGCTTGCTTTTGGAATAACTTCGCCATTTTATAGAGTGAAATCATCTTCAAATTGTGACCAACTTATACAATCGACCATTTCGGGCACCAGGATTATACACCGGATCCTGTACCGTCCTACATGTATTACGCTGACTTTCGTATTCGGCGAGGAGGACAATTTCGATCTCCTCGTTTGTTTACAAACAGAGAAGTAGACAAAAGGCCTGTCAAAACTGTTCCGCTTGTTCAAATACTCAAGTATCAAAAGGATGGTCCACAATAGAGTGATTCACGCAACATGAATAAGGGATTAAAAAACTGTGAAGTAGGACCATGTGATTCTTTTGTCCAATTTGCCATAAAGATTTCGAATGGAAACAGTTCAGACCCAGAACACGATCATATCAGAAATTAATATTTTGTTCTGGGTCTGATTATTCGGACTAACAAAGTACATGAGAAGTTTTGGGTAAGTACACAATATTTTGGTTGCCCAAAACATTGAAAACACTGCCGAAAATTTAACTTCATACAATAACGCGACATCCTACGAAGGTCCATTTTTACATGGATTATGCTGACACTTGTGGCTCTCATTTAAAATCTATCAGTAGCACAGCCTTTATGTTGGTATCAGTGGTTTTGATAAACTGTAGGGAACTAATTTAGATGGTTCTTTGGTTAACAAAACCGATATTGTTAAAAATAGCGGGATTTTTACATGCGGCCTTTATCGTAAGTATAAGACATCGAAAATTGTCGAATAAAAGAGCTCATAAATTAAAATCACGGACAGTAAGATCAACAATGGGTATCTACATTCCAAGCAGAAACGCTTTTCAGAAATATATCATTAATTTTAGGCAATCGGGCAAACCTTATTATAGAATTCGAGGCCATCTGTGAAAAAGAGCATGAGCAGATTTTACTATGAACTTGGGACATCACAACACGTGTTTTAATTGGTGTCAGACCTATTATAATGATACGATAATTAGGCCCCCAATAATGGCTTTCATTTTAAGCGTTATTTATTAAACTGAGACTTTTACTTTTTGAGAAATTAATGAATTTATCGAAAAACTTTTCGGAGATTGATACCTTAATTGCTCAACCCCTCAAGTGATTTTCCGACAATTTGTCAAATATGATGCCAAAATGGATGAAATCTATTTGTGTCCAAAAATAAAGATATATATGCAAAAATTAGTGACCATAAAAGAATGATACCAAACTAGTTTTAAAAGCTTTAACAAATGTTACCTTTTATTGGGGAAAAATAAACGTAATCACAGCAGTGCAACATCCTTATTAAAAAAGAAACAAAGAAACATTGATTTTCTCAGAAAAATACAAAATGGACGAAAACAGTGATTCAAATTAGATTTAAATTCATATTTCTTCACATGCAAATAATTTAATAATATTTTGATAAAATGTTTATATTCTGCGTTAATTACCGCTTCCATCGTTTCAAATTAATCGTCCCTGGGACTATGGACTTTATGTTTAGCTGGTCCGGCCATGGTATAAACGTCCGTATTTTAAAGCTAAAAACGAGATGTTATCAAAAGTGTGCGGTGTGGGGTATTGGGGTGTTTTCGTGTGGTTGCGTATTAGTTGAATCATTTCCTTACGATCCGTGACCATTCATAGCATACCTTTGTTTCTCTGTGGATTTGACTAGATGGACATATTCTAAGAAAAAATAGCTCCTATGTCCCTCCCAAAAATGGCGGGAAAATCTATTTATAGCTCATTTTTCAAAATGGCCGCCGGTGACATTTTGAAAAACATGAATATCTATATACCATGTTCTGGATAGGCTATAATGACAAATAATATGCCGTTTTCCACTATCTTTGGCATGCCCAACCTTTTAAGATAAAATTCAAAGTGTTGAGAGGTTATCTTGACCCCTAAATCCAAGATGGCCGCCAGTTCCATATTGAAAAACATGAAAATCGATATATCATGAAGTGGATAGGCTATAATAACAAACAATGTGTCGTTTTCAACTATATTTGGCATGCAAAACCGTTTAAGATCTTATTCAATAAAATTTGGGGTCATCTTGACCCCTAAATCCAAGATGGCCACCAGCGCAATATTGACAAAAACATGAAAATCTATATACCATGAAGTGGATAGGCTATACTGACAAACAATGTGTCGTTTTCCACTATTTTGGCATGCCAACTCTTTTTTGTCATATTCAAAGTGTTTGGGGGTCATCTTGAACCCTAAATCCAAGATGGTTGCCAGCGCCATATTGAAAAACATGAAAATCGATATATCATGAAGTGGATTGACTATTTTTGGCATGCAAAACTATTTAAGATCATATTCAAAGAGTTTGGTGTCGCCTTGACTCCTAAATCCAAGATGGCCGCCAGCAAAAAATCATGACAAAAACATGAAGTGGATAGGCTATACTGACAAATATTCAACTATTTTTGCATGCCAAGCCTTTTCATGTCGTATTCAAAGTGTTTGTTGGGCATCTTGACCCCTAAATCCAATCTAAGCCATGTCGAAAAACATGAACATCGATATTTAAGATGTGACACACATGAGGCAAATACTTATCTTTACTCAATTAGTATAGGTGTTCTGCATGATAAGGCATTGTGCGTCCACAAAAGTCTGGTAACCGGGACAAAAAACACTTTTGTTACTTTTGACACAAGATGCATGGAAAGGTTCAAGGCACACACTATCTACATTGCAGATGAGGATAC